>NW_009952705.1:225763-233778 GCF_000747805.2 Chaetura pelagica
GCTACCGCACCCCGCGCGGCTGGTGCCCCATTCCCTCCGGGGTCTCCCCGCCCCGACGCTGCTAAAGAAAACGGACGTGTTCCCTGAGGAGCAGGCAGTATTTCAGCCAGATCGACGGATTCCCTTCTCTCCGATGCCCGTGAGCAAGTTATGTAGGCGAGGAAGAGACCGATCGTTCGTGCGGGCTGCAGCACCCAGGGCCTGGCTGGGCAGCCTCCTGCAAAGGGGACAGCATTTTCTGCTTTCCATTCCTCCCTGAGTACGGACAGTGCATCTATAAACTGCAGGCAGTGATTTTAATTAGTAGAGTTATTGAAAAAAGGAAAGGCTCCTCTGCTGCTAATATTTTGCTGGCCAGATTGCTGAAAGATTCACTATAATGGCAAACTTTCATTTGTCAGAGACAAGCTGTCTGTCACAAAACGCAGTAAAAACAGAGACAAAGCAAGTCTGAAGCAGTGGAAATTAAAGTATTTTGGCAGTGAAACCAGGTTTATTCATGGATTGAGGGGGCAGTTTGTTTCTGCTGAAATCACAGTCATTTTTCATATATAAATATTGGTGCATCAAGTAGGGATGAATGAAGGACAGAGGCATGGTGCAAAGCAGGGTGCCATACAACTCCGGGGTTCTGAGAGCTGCTTTGCTGTGTGCTGGTCTTGCCAGCCAAGCACTTGCTGGGACACATCAGCCTCAGGCAGCACCTGGGGGAGCTGGCTGCCTGCACTCCTTTGCATCATCATGGGGCACACAGGTCCCAAGTCTTGGGACGCACTCCCAGTGGGGCTGAAGGACTGTTCTTAGTGCATTTAGTTGGCCAAATGAGAATTGAGGTCCCCCCTCATCATCACATACCAGGCAAGACCTCAGAGCAGCAGGGATGAGACTGTCCTGTAATCACAGCAGCTCATGTCCTCACCTGCTCTGACTCCTGCATTATATGGGCCAGGAAACCGCTGCCTGCCAGTTCCTCATTCTGCAGCTTTGTGATGTGTACTGCTGCTGCCTCTCCGTGCCTCCCGGTCTTGCCTGAAGCAATGTGATGAGCAACAGTCACATGCTTGTTTCCTTCCACCCTCCCCACAGAAGGAGCTTGTGCTGCACTGTGTCATGTTTTGTAAGCCCTGTAGGGTTTTCTGGCCTTCTTATATGTGTGAACGTCACTCAGATTTTATGTGGAGGAATGGAAGTAGAAGTGACTCGGCAGGTAAAGGAGTGCTTGGTGACCATAGGTGTCACCTGGAGCAAGTTGTTCCATTGGCCAGTACCCTTTATTCTGAAAGCTTTTCACAGTATTTCTCAATAGGAAATAATTTTTTTGCTTTCAGCCAACAGGTTGTTGGGACCCTGCTTCAGAGGAAGCGTGAGAGACTTTCTGTAGTGAATACTCCAGACCCGCATCTGACTGCCCCGGGAGGGAAAGCAGCTGAGTGCCTTTTGCTCAGAGCCACTTGGGGCACTGTCACGCTGAGCCTTGTGTCCCATTTGGTGCAATGCACCTTTTGGCAGGCAACACTTGCAAAATGCATTAGGCGACCTATAGTGACAGTGTACATTTTCAGAATAGGATGCAAAGAGAGACATGCTGTGACTCTCACCACGTATGGTGAGGTGACAGATGGCTCCCACACATTTGCCACTGAAGTGCTTCCCCAGTGGCTAGATCCTCCCTTGCTGATCTATGCACTCAGGGACCTAAATTGCTATTATGCATTAATGTTGTTGTGTATATTTGTGTTATTTCCTGCACAAAGAAGCTAGAAGACATCCTCAGGGCCTGTGCTAGGGAAGTGTGCTAGGAGAAACTAACCTTTACCCAAGCACCCAGTATGAAACCTGGTGCCTGTGATGTCTTGTTGTGCCTGCACAGGGCAGGTCTGCAATGCCTTGTTTTCACTGGTTCCCAGCTTTTAAACTGGGATAGAAATAAGGGACAGACTGTAATTTCTCATCAGATCTAATCTTAAATATGTTTTGGGACTTGTCAAACATTTGAAAGAACTAGAAACTTGCCAGGCAAAACTGCAAATTTTAGCTAACTGTTAACACTCAGCAGTTAAATCACTCAGTCCAGAAGCCCCTAGAAGATGAAGAGGTGGAGAAACAGTAGAATTCAAACACATGCAGCAGAAGAAGATACAAATCAACAGCAATTAGGAAGGTTAAAAGAAAGGAAAAAAAATCCCAGTCAAATCCCCTTTCATGTGTCCATCCTGTTTACATTCTGTGTTAGAATAACACTGATCTGACTCGCGACTGGCATTAATGAAGTTTGCACCTCTGGGTGAGCAATTTAATTTATCTCAGCAAGCTAAAACTACTTATAAGGATCCAAAAATGCTATCAGATGAAAGCAGCATCCTTCAGCAGTCTCAGGGATTAAAGCAAAGAGGCATTCAACTGACAAGGCTTCTGCTGGAAAGCCTGCAGTCAGAGCCTGTGTGTTACAGGCTGAGGAGGCACAAAACCTCAATTACTGCTGCGGATTTCTCTGTATTGAGAACGTGATCTGGAGGAAAGCAGCTTCTTCTTTCTCTGTTTCCCTCTCAGGACACCTCTCCTTAGGTTTCACCAGGCCCAGCAGCAGCTGGAGAGACATGGGGGTCTGGGAGACTCCAAAGGTTGGTTGCAGACTGATCAATCTCCTGCAGGGAACAAGATGCTTCTCGGAGGGGCAGGGGCTTTCCAGCAGCGAAGGCACACAAAGAGGGTCAGGATGGGAGGAGGAAAATGGCTGATTCTCAGATTCTGTCCGTTTGGGGTGGACACCTTGTCACACATGTCCTCCCCCACGCAGGGTCCAGCTACTTGAAATACAGCTGTCAGCACTGAGCTAGCCTTTCCTTTGCCTTGCTCTGGGTGGAGGCAATGCAGCACACACAGGGCCCTTCCCACTGCACGGCCGCGCGGCTGCGGCTCTGCCTCCAGCCGGCGGTTGGGGGGACAGAGCAAGGGCAGCTGGATGCTCCCTGCTGACCTGCTCAGCTGAGATGGTTTCTCCAGCAGCGGGAGCGGTGTCCACCCTCTTAATGTTTAAAATCACTCCTAAAACCGGTGGAGACGGGGGATTGTAGGGAGGGCAGGGAATGAGCATAAGTGAACCCTTGACATTTCAGTTTCTTTTCCACTTAATTTCAAACATGAATTGCACTGAACTCAATTTGGAAAAAACAGCTTTCTTTATACAGCTTTCTTTATAGAGTATTCCTTTAAGCAGGCTGAATACAGTGAGGCAACATCCTATAGGTGGCATGTGCCTGGGCTGTGTTGGGACCCTCCTTTCCCCCAGGTGGCTGGAGGCTGGTGGGAAGGTCCCTGCTGTGGTCTGGGGCTTCCCATGAGGGCTGGTCCAGCAGGCTGGGCATAGGTGAGGGTCTCAGGCCCTGCTGTGGTTCAGTACCATGCTTGCTGCTCTTTGTAAAGCAGCTTTGTGCCTGAGGTGACACAGGGGACCAAGGAGCAGCTGGCACAAGGTGGGCAGCGCCAGGGGCCCTGAGCAGCCACAGAGTTTTCAGTGGTGCAGAAAAAACATCTCCCATTGCACCATACACTCTTGGCTACCCAGTGCTGCATGTCCTATTGTTACCTGTTCCCTGAAAGCCACAGTGAGCACACAGAGGGGAAGTCTGTATGTTTTCAGCAATGTAAGACATACTAACCAAATAGTTTGCTTCTAATGGTGGCACAGCATGTGGATGTGATAAGCCTGTAATTTTGGGACTACAATTGTCAGTGAATTATTGATGCGGTGGTGGAAAGTTGAAATTAAGAAGAAGATTCTCATTTCACAAGGAGCACAGTAGAGATGGTTCCTGCTGCTGGAGGAGGACATGGTGTGATACTGTTCTACACACATCTGGAAACTGGTCTTGCAACAGCTTGTGCTGCTTCCTCAGCCAGTTCTGTTGGGGTTTGTGCAGGGGAAGGTGCGGAAGCTGCCTCAGCCCAGCTAGGGCAGTGTTCTTAGTAGGAAAGATACCCTGTGCTGGGAGGTTTTCTTTAGTCTGCTGTCACCATGAGGAGTGAAATGACATTCACTGAGCAGAAGTTACCACTTGACAATCACCTCCACTGTGTCTTTGATCAGAACAGCAGTGCAGGGAACTGTGGCTGTGAGTGGCAGGTATGTCTCAGGGGTTGTGTCAGATCTCTTCCACTCACTGCTCTACCTGTCAAATCTAAATGTAATTTACTGTGGTACAGGCACGATGTCATCCGGGAGTTACAGCATTACTGGTATGTGTGACGCAGCTGGGAGGCTCCTGATGCAGACCTGCCACTATGCAAATATACCTCTACCTAATTTGTTTTAGAGCTGCACAGAGCTGGAGCAGTCTAGCAGGAGTGTGATTTCCAAATTCCACTGTCTACACCTGCTATTGTCTGAGCCTTTGTGAGTCATCCCCGTATCTCAGGTATCTACAAGTTCTCCCAGCCTGTTTCATCCAACACAAGAGTCTTGACAACTGTGAAAATAAATAATTGAAAAGACAAATGCTAGAAATCCTCCTAGGAAGAGCAACAGGAGACAAAGGATATCCTTTGACTGCTTCTTCCTAATGTTGGCTGCGACAGATAACCAGGTATCAGGAAGGCACTACTCTGTTTCTCAGAGCTGAGCAACAGCAAACAAAGTTGTGAAGTAACTATTCAAGCTGGACTGTGGTCCTGCCGTGCAACTGGACACAAGCCTCCTCCTTGTTCCTGTTTCAGCCATCCAGGGGCTTTCCAGCAGCGAAGGCACACAAAGAGGGTCAGGATGGGAGGAGGAAAATGGCTGATTCTCAGATTCTGTCCGTTTGGGGTGGACACCTTCTTGTCACACATGTCCTCCCCCACGCAGGGTCCAGCTACTTGAAATACAGCTGTCAGCACTGAGCTAGCCTTTCCTTTGCCTTGCTCTGGGTGGAGGCAATGCAGCACACACAGGGCCCTTCCCACTGCACGGCCGCGCGGCTGCGGCTCTGCCTCCAGCCGGCGGTTGGGGGGACAGAGCAAGGGCAGCTGGATGCTCCCTGCTGACCTGCTCAGCTGAGATGGTTTCTCCAGCAGCGGGAGCGGTGTCCACCCCCTTAATGTTTAAAATCACTCCTAAAAATGGAATATTTTCAGTTTTGCGGTTCTTTTACCAGTGGAGACGGGGGATTGTAGGGAGGGCAGGGAATGAGCATAAGTGAACCCTTGACATTTCAGTTTCTTTTCCACTTAATTTCAAACATGAATTGCACTGAACTCAATTTGGAAAAAACAGCTTTCTTTATACAGCTTTCTTTATAGAGTATTCCTTTAAGCAGGCTGAATACAGTGAGGCAACATCCTATAGGTGGCATGTGCCTGGGCTGTGTTGGGACCCTCCTTTCCCCCAGGTGGCTGGAGGCTGGTGGGAAGGTCCCTGCTGTGGTCTGGGGCTTCCCATGAGGGCTGGTCCAGCAGGCTGGGCATAGGTGAGGGTCTCAGGCCCTGCTGTGGTTCAGTACCATGCTTGCTGCTCTTTGTAAAGCAGCTTTGTGCCTGAGGTGACACAGGGGACCAAGGAGCAGCTGGCACAAGGTGGGCAGCGCCAGGGGCCCTGAGCAGCCACAGAGTTTTCAGTGGTGCAGAAAAAACATCTCCCATTGCACCATACACTCTCTGCTACCCAGTGCTGCATGTCCTATTGTTACCTGTTCCCTGAAAGCCACAGTGAGCACACAGAGGGGAAGTCTGTATGTTTTCAGCAATGTAAGACATACTAACCAAATAGTTTGCTTCTAATGGTGGCACAGCATGTGGATGTGATAAGCCTGTAATTTTGGGACTACAATTGTCAGTGAATTATTGATGCTGTGGTGGAAAGTTGAAATTAAGAAGAAGATTCTCATTTCACAAGGAGCACAGTAGAGATGGTTCCTGCTGCTGGAGGAGGACATGGTGTGATACTGTTCTACACACATCTGGAAACTGGTCTTGCAACAGCTTGTGCTGCTTCCTCAGCCAGTTCTGTTGGGGTTTGTGCAGGGGAAGGTGCGGAAGCTGCCTCAGCCCAGCTAGGGCAGTGTTCTTAGTAGGAAAGATACCCTGTGCTGGGAGGTTTTCTTTAGTCTGCTGTCACCATGAGGAGTGAAATGACATTCACTGAGCAGAAGTTACCACTTGACAATCACCTCCACTGTGTCTTTGATCAGAACAGCAGTGCAGGGAACTGTGGCTGTGAGTGGCAGGTATGTCTCAGGGGTTGTGTCAGATCTCTTCCACTCACTGCTCTACCTGTCAAATCTAAATGTAATTTACTGTGGTACAGGCACGATGTCATCCGGGAGTTACAGCATTACTGGTATGTGTGATGCAGCTGGGAGGCTCCTGATGCAGACCTGCCACTATGCAAATATACCTCTACCTAATTTGTTTTAGAGCTGCACAGAGCTGGAGCAGTCTAGCAGGAGTGTGATTTCCAAATTCCACTGTCTACACCTGCTATTGTCTGAGCCTTTGTGAGTCATCCCCGTATCTCAGGTATCTACAAGTTCTCCCAGCCTGTTTCATCCAACACAAGAGTCTTGACAACTGTGAAAATAAATAATTGAAAAGACAAATGCTAGAAATCCTCCTAGGAAGAGCAACAGGAGACAAAGGATATCCTTTGACTGCTTCTTCCTAATGTTGGCTGCGACAGATAACCAGGTATCAGGAAGGCACTACTCTGTTTCTCAGAGCTGAGCAACAGCAAACAAAGTTGTGAAGTAACTATTCAAGCTGGACTGTGGTCCTGCCGTGCAACTGGACACAAGCCTCCTCCTTGTTCCTGTTTCAGCCATCCAAACACCCATAAATATGCCACACGGCAGAGCCAGATGATGAGCAGTCTGCTCCAGGCCTCTGCCCTCCTGGCTGCTTTCCTGCCTTTGTGCTCTGCTTCCTGAGCAGCCCCAGCCTGCCCGGCTCACACGGCTGCAGGACCAGCCCAGCCTGGAGTGCAGCCCCGCAGGACAAGGCCACATTCACGCAGAACTTTTGCTGGCCTCGGTCAGCAGACTGCAACGGTGTAATGAGCTGGGCTGCTGCCGCAAACAAACCCTCTGGAAACGCTGCCGGCTGCTAATCCGCGGGCGGGCCGGAGCCTCCCCCCGAGCGCTGTCAGCGGTGCTGGGAGTGCCCTGCCCTACTCAGGATTGTACTGGGTTTTGCTTGGCTTGGGAATTCTGGAACACTGAAGTGTCACAGAAACTTCCCCAGTACATGTTTTGATTATCCTTCAGGGGTTTTTTGCTTTCTTTTTTGGGGTGGATGCTTTTCTTTTTCAGGGCCTCTTTGACTTGTGTGTTTGAGCCATCACCCTGAAACGGCTGCAGGTTATGAGGGACAGACATGTTGAGCAGCCAACGGACACACCAGGCTGCATTCTTCACATCCAGAGCTGCACTGAATCCACTGCACTGAGTCCTGATGACAAATGTGATGCACAAGAGCTGGACATAGATCTGAGTAGTAAACTCATTCTGAGGGTTGGTGTCTGCTGGCAAATGCTTCACAAGCAGGAAGAGGGGTTCTTTCTATGGAGACTTAAAAAATCTGCCTGGATGCATTCCTGTGTGGCCTGCCCTAGGTGATCCTGCTTTGGCAGGGGGGTTGGACTAGATAATCTCTAGGGGTCCCTTCCAGCCCCTAACATTCTATGATTCTGTGAGTCTATGACCTCTACATAGCCTGCCTTATTTATTTGCCTTTAGCTACAGAACTGAAGATCTACTCCTCCCTCTTGTCTGCAAGCCAGTCCGTGCCTCATCTCTGCTACATGCAGCCATTCAAGAGCTATGAGCAGAGAGATGTTTATTAAACCTCCCTGAAAGTGACATCAGTTACTTGCAATAAATTGTACAAATAACTCAGCCAGATGACACTCCAGCAGAACAGCCGTTCCAAACATGTCTCCAGAGAAGATGCAAACAGTTTGTTTGCTCGAAAGGAACCATTTAAGGAAAGAAAGGGAAAAAAAAAAAGGTATTGCGGAGAGGAGGGGCAGTAGGTGCAGGACAGTG
>NW_009952705.1:236791-242604 GCF_000747805.2 Chaetura pelagica
GGAACCCTGACCCGGTCCCAGGACGGCAGGAGCATCGCTGCCAGACCGGCCCCTGCGCCGCGGTCTTTGGGGTCTAGAGCGTGAGGAAAAGCTGGAAGGGGTGGTGTTCCCTGGGGAGCGTTGGGTGTATTTCTATGCGCAAGAGTTTCTTGTTAGTGGTGGGTGCTGGTAGGTGTTGGGCTGAAGCGCGGCCGTGCTGGTCCTGAGCACGTTCGTGACCCACCTCTTTTAACTACATAAACGTGGATGGTAACAGCTCGTGCTGCTGCAGTTGTCCAGAGCCATCTGAGGCAGTGGGGTGTGGGCACTAGCAGGTCAGTTGCTCTTGGTGTCTGTTGCATTTCTAGCAATTCGGGAACAGAGGAGTTGGCTCTGCATGCCCCAGACCTTTGGGTCTTAGGGCTGTTGCAATTATGGTGCTGTAAGATGATTCTTGGGTCCACAGCTAGCAAAACAAAGTGTCTCAAAAAAACCCAGGTGTCAAAAATGATTCTTTTCCCTTCAGGAAAATATCTTTGTTTATTCAAGTGCAAATGCCAGACCCACACACCACAAAGCCTCTCTGCTCACTGCATTGGCTGTGCCTCTTGTCTGCTTGCTGATACAACTGCTTGATGTTTTGCTGTCTCCTTCCTGCTGCACAGCAAGCAGATGTTTCTTGCCCAGTGGGATAAGAGAAGATTTTGGGGAATGCCTCACTTTTCAGGCCTGAGGCTTAGCCTTGGGAAAGTTTTCCTAGGTTGGATGTGCTTTTTTCAGAGCTGATCCTGTTGAGCATTGCCCCAAGCTTCCTGCCTGTTGGCAGAATGCTCCTTGCAAGGGGCAGCAGTAATGTTTCACAGGCTCCTGCTCCCAGCTTGGATTGGGAGGGCAGGACATGGTCCCCATCCCTCTTACCTTGCTGGGGGTCTGTTGGTTTGGGCAGCTTGCAGCTTGCTGGGTGTAAGCCAGAGCCTAGGGCACCTGTGGTCCCTCTGAGGCTCCTGATGTGTGCCCAGCATGGCCAGCAGTGCTATGGTGAAGGGTGGTTTGCTCCTGGCCAAGCCTGGGATGCTGCAATCCCTGCAAACCCTTCACAGAACATGGCAGTGGCAAGGGCGTGAGGACTTCTGCTAGCCCAGGGCTTGTTTCAGGCCACCTCATCCTCTGTTTGGTTTTAGGTTGGTGATAAGGTGATGGTCCTAGCTAGGTCAGGGCTATGGCAAGAAGTGGTGAACGTGCCTGCCAGTCAGACTTTCCTGATGCCTGAGGGAATGAGCTTTGAGGAAGCTGCTGCTCTTCTTGTCAACTACATCACTGCCTACATGATCCTGTTTGATTTTGGAAACCTGAGACCCAACCAAAGTGTCCTCATCCACATGGCTGCAGGTAAATACCTCTTGCCAGCATATGCTGAGATTCTTTGACTCAACACACAGCTTCTTAATGAGTGGCACAGGCCAGGAAGCAATCAGAATGGTGTTGGACTGGCAAAATGTTGCCTGCCAGAGGTGTGGGCTTCATACTGACCCAGGGGCTGGCAAATGCTGAACACATTTCCCAGCAGCTGAAGTCAGTCTCCCCCATGCAAAGCCTTTATTCCATACCCTCCCAGCATTGTGTGATCAGTACAAGCAGGGATAATTTACCTATCCAGAGGCTTTTCTGACTGCTGGGGCTGTTTGCTTCTGTCTTTCTCGCTGCTGGTCTTCAGGTGGTGTGGGAACTGCTGCCATCCAGCTGTGCAAGACTGTAGAAAACATCACCATTTTTGGCACAGCATCTGCCTCCAAGCATGAGTCTCTCAAGGAGAGTGGAGTCACTCACCCCATTGACTACAGAACGATAGACTATGCAGAGGAGGTCCGAAAAATCTCTCCCAAAGGTACCATGTAGTGGAGGACTTTTACAACTGTCCTGCATTTCCTTCAAATGCAAAGAATTTTCTAGTTATTTCCAATTCCCTCTAGGTGTTGACATTGTCCTGGACCCCCTGGGAGGATCTGATACATCCAAAGCATTTAACCTGTTGAAGCCCATGGGCAAACTCATCACTTATGGTAAGTGTGAGCCTGGTCCCCAGCTCCTGCACCGCTCTGTGCTGCTGTGAGGGAGCATCTCTGCTGGCTGCTGTGCATGTTGTAGTTTCTGTTATTTAGGATGCTTTGCCTGGGTGAAGCACTGAGGAGAGTAAAGTTTAGGCCTTGTCCCAGCCAGTCACAGGCTCCATGGCTCTTCTCTCCCATGGTGAGATCTCCCCTCAAGTACAAGCTGGTGCCTGCAGGGGAAGCTGAAATGTTCACATGGAGGAATGGTGGCACAGCTGCTTTGTCCAGGCTGACTTAATGCACAACACTAATAGAGCTTTGCTTTTCTTCTAGAGGATGTGTGGGTTATGAGGTTCGAGGCTTCTGAATACTTATCTCTCTATTCCCCAGCCCTGAAACACTGTGATTCTGTCCTGTGGACAAAGCCCTCACACAGCCCCCAGTGGGATTCCAGACACTTGCAGCAGTGTGCTGCTACTGTTGTCCCAGCCATTGCAGCGTGTGTCTCCCCTGAAGAAGCCTAGCTGTAGCAGAAGGGGAGTGCTGTCCTGCCAGACTTGTAACCCTCTCTTGCCTCTGCCAGCACTCCATTCTAGCTGTGCTGCTTCTGCCCTCCTAAGTGAGGACTTGCTCTATATTTTTGCAATATATGGGTACCAATAATCAAAATCCTGAGGCCAAGGCAAATATCCATTTCCACTGGACGTTGACTGGGCTGCTTGTGATGTGATCCAGTTCTCACCTCTGTCCTCCATCACTGGAAGAGCAGCTCTTGCCCTGTGTATTTTCTGAGCTGTCACATGGGATTCCCGTTGCCTCTTGGGTTGATTCCAGCTCATCTGTGGCTTGCCTTCTTTTTAGGGGTAGCAAACCTGCTCACTGGGCAGAAGAAGAACCTCATGGCTATGGCTAAAACCTGGTGGAACCAGTTCAGCATCAGTGCCTTGCAGCTCCTACACCAGAACAAGGCTGTGTGTGGCTACCACCTTGGATATTTGGATGAAGAAGTTGAGCTTGTCAGAGGTGTTGTAGCCAAGCTGGTTAACTTGTACAGTCAAGGCAAAATCAAGCCCAAGATAGACTCTGTATGGCCCTTTGATCAGGTGAGTCTGAGATAATGTATAGTCTGGCAGCATCCAAAAATTATTGGGTGATTGTTTTCTGCACAGTGAGCTCCAGATCAGCATAAGCACCTTGTTCATGGGGGCTAAACTGTTCCAAGTGCTTAATAGTCATCTGTTCTCAAGAAATCCAGTGGTTTTTTCCTTTTAAGATGTTAAGGGGGTGTGAAGTGGCTGGGCTCTTTTGCTCCAGTGCACAGAGCTGACCAATGCAAGATAGTGTCCCTATGGAACAGAGCAGGTGCTCAGCTGTGCTCTGTGGGCAGCAGGAGCTTGTGGAGGGGCTGGGTTGTGCATCAGACTGGAGACAGCCCTGCATCTGCACTCTGTAATTAAGCAGACAGCTGGGAAGATTACCAGCTGCCCTTCCATGAGTGAAAAAGAGCCCAGGCAGTGAAGCAGAATGAGGATGCTGGAAGAGAGCAGCAGGTTTTTCAGCAGCTCTGCTATGCTCAGTGGTGGTGCATCAATGTGTCCAGGCAGAGTCAGGTTCTTCTTTGGAAATCCTTTGCTGGAGTAGGACTTACTGCAGGGCAGCAAAGGACTTGGTAATGATCAGTTGGTGTTAGTACTGGAGAAACAGTCTGATGCAAATGCTTAAGGAAAACTCTGTTAATTCCAGGCCTGGCCCAGGTTCTGTTTTGCTTAAACATAATAAACATAAACATAAACATAAACATAAACATAAACATAAACATAAACATAATCATAAACATAATAATCTGTGTATATATTATTCTGTGGTAGAAGCATTGTCTTGGCTGTTGGCTGGGTTTCTGCAGTGCTCCCCCTGTTGGGAAAAGAAGCTGTGGTGGGACACACTTCATTCTTCCAGTTTGCATAGCACAGCATCCCTGTCTATTTTGTGGCTGGTCTGTGAATTCTCGAGGACAGTTTCCCTTGGTCAGGCTGGGAGAGCTGCCCAGGTCTGCCCAAAATGCATCTGTGCAGTGACACCCCACATGAATGCTGGGCACTTGCTAGGGCTGCTGGGAAAGCTGCCTCCTGGCTGCTCTCAGACTAGTCTGGGGGGACTGAGATGAGTAGGGGGTCTCATGAGATTCCTGTTGCTTCCAGGTGGCAGATGCCATGAGGCAGATGCAAGAGAAAAAGAATGTTGGGAAGGTCATCCTGGTTCCTGAAGCACCCAAGGAAGAATCCAAAAAAGAAGAGAACTAAGGGGAAGAGATGCGTGCAGATTATGAATTCATGGTTTAACTCCCTGATCTTTGGGACCTGAACATGGACAGATCAGTAGCTTCCATCTTCACCAGTACAAGAACATTGTGGTTAAAGTTCAGATGAGGTTTGCATGCTCTTGTTGTGACTGACCTTTTGCCAGATATGCCTCCTGCCCTAGCTCTCTCTTTTGAAACCTGTTTATTTCATACATTTTTTCATCACTTATTTCTCTACTAGATTTCCGAAAACTGACCATATTTTTCTCTGGCAGTGCAGCTGAAGATTCCAGGCAGTTGGTGATTAACAACTGCAGAGTCTGTCACTGTAAAGTCAAGATCTAACATACTGTAGCAGCTGCCACTCATCTCCACAGAAACTGAGCCCTGCTGAAGCATTCGTGCTGCCACCTTTGAGAAGCTTGTTCAGCAGAATGGGCCAAACTTAGGATGTTTCCTCAAGAGCCAGATGAAAAGCATGGCTAGCCAGTTTAATTCTAGCATAGGCTACTCTTCAGTTTACACTACTTATGCTCTTTCCTCTCTGCATCATAGGCCTCCAGTCCGATAGTAACAGGCCATGTTGTCTTTGCCTTTTAAATAACCATCCTGGCATTTTGGAGTCTATGGCATTTTGCACTTAATTTGCAGTCACTTCTCTGTGTAGTTGGCAAATAACCCGACAGGCTGGTCTGGTCTGTGTCTGAATGCAGAAAGGAAGTTTCAATTAAGTAACTTGATCTTGTCCATTTTCTGATTCCAAACTATATAGGGAGAGCTAAACTGTCTGATTTCTAGAGACCCTAAGGAATCAACTGTCTCTCAAATGACTGGAACAATTGATGTTGCCTCTGTGCTTTATTAATGCTGAGATCCAAGTTGGTATTGTTAAAGCTGAACTTCACCCTCGTGTTTGTACTTCCGAGGGCTGCAGCATTGAATGAGACTTCAGCAAGGTGGGAACAAAATAAGCCCCTGTTAATGCTTGCTTTGGGCTGTGCCCTGCATGCTGGGAAGGTGTTTGTGATTTGGCAAGTAACTTGCAAGAACCAGTCTCAAAAACCTGCTTCCTGGGAGCCTGGGCTGACCTGTCCTGCAGCACACCATGCTGTAAAGCTGCTGCCAGGTTGTCGGTGTTGATGGTAAACTGCCCAGGTCTTTGTCAAGCCTCTTGGCCTGAGAATCTTGAGCAGTTTAAATTGTGCTTTCTATTCTCTTCTAGCTAGCTTGTTAGAGATCAGCTCAAACCAGCTCTCATCTGGTGGTTTAGTGCTGCAGTAGGGCTTCAGGACTCTTACCCTGAAACTTTAAGCCTTGGGACCCTTGGACTCTCTTCCAGCGCTGAGAGTTTAGGAACTGCTTGGGGTGCTACTCCCAGACCAAAACTTGGATTCTCTTCCTCTTCTGTGCATTTGGAAACATAGCAGTGCAGAGACCCAAGCCTAGTTTTGTGAGCACTTGATGTCCCGGGTGGTGCTCCCATTCCT
>NW_009952705.1:242886-247445 GCF_000747805.2 Chaetura pelagica
GCTGGACCCTGTTTTCAGCTCTCGGTGACCGTGATGTTATTTGTGCTTGCTTTGAGGCTTTGTTATGGACTGTACTGTGAGCTTTTAGGCTTTGTTTTGGATTTGAAATTTTAGAAAATTTGAATTTGAGGGTGCTGAGAGGCTGCTGCCCATCATGGAGGAGATCAGGCTGCAGAAGCAAAACCTGGCTGCTAGGATTCCTGCGTCACCAAATGCCAAGGAGGTGCCGGTGGGGCCAAGGGTCCTGGGTGAAAAGTCCCCCTGGAGCAGCCAAGTGCTGTGCAGGGCTGAGGGGGCTCCTGTGCAGGGCAAGAAGGGGGTCCTTCCCAGCCAGTTTGGCCCTCCAAGTGGGGCTCCTGTCTGCCAGGACACCTTGTACTTCAGGTGTTTGGGCTATTTCTGCTGCCTTTTAGAAACACCTAAGCACAGTTTCTAGGGGCCTTGCCCTGGGTAACTTTTAAGACATAAACCAACCCTATTCCCTACAAGCTCTGAGGTGGGCTGGAGCCCTGTCATAGATTCTTGTCAGTGCATCTCTCACACTTGATGCGTGAACTTCAGAAACATGGTCTGATGAAACTCACAAGCACAACTCTTAACCTTTCTGAACCCAAAATCTTGCTGATGCTTCTTCAAGTCTTCCCTGTCATGCTAATTTGGATTAAATCCAACGGTGTCTAATGCTGCTTTGCCAGGTTTGACAACAGAACTGTCTAGATTACTGAAATGGGAAGTCTGGACCTGTTCCTCTGAGAACCTGGACTTCACCTTGATGAAAGAGCAGCGTACTGAAATGGCACACAACCCTGCACATCTTCATGATCTGCGCACTTGGGGAAAAATACAAAATTGTGTTTCACAGTAACATCCTCTCCCTGCTTTGCTCTGGGGTGTGTGCCCAGTGCCTTACCCAGCCTGTCCCTGCCGAAGCCACCAGGAGGAAAGGGGGAGAATTGCAGCTTCCCGTAGGGCACCCCTGACGTGCTGCCCTTCTGACGTGCCACAGAAAACAGTATCTCAGTGCCTTCTTCTACATGCCTGTAAGGACTAGGAAGTCACTGGAGCCTTTTCCATTCTGGCCTTTCACAGTATTGCCAAAAACCTGTTAGGACTCTTGCTAGCTCTGTTTTGTGTAGTCAGACTTACAGTGAATAAGACACTCCTTTTCCATGTATTGCAGTCTTTCCAGGGCCATCCTGGTGGTTTTTTTGCTCCCCGGTCCAGAGAGCTATTGTAGACCCCTTGTCTCCCCCCTGGCAGCAGCCTGGCTCCAGCCGCTCCTCCAGTGAAGCGTTATCTGCTGCCCCAGCCTTGGCTCTCAGGAAACAATCCCTGCTCCCTAACTCTCTGAGCTGCTCCTGTTATCTGCTGACTACAAATTCCACAAGTCCTTATCAGGGCAAGAGTGCTGGGCAGTTACTCTGTGTTAGTGTTTAGCGTTCAATGGCCCTTGGTAGCAACAATGTTTTCTGCAGAAAGACCAAGACTAAGGGTAACTTTGTTTCTCACTGCCTCACTGATCAATGCTCTTCTCTAGGTGATTGTGGTTGGTTGTTTCTGGGTTTGTTTTGTTGTGATTTTGGTTTTTTTACTTTTTTTTTTTAACAGACAAACATTTTATGGGCCAATAAGTATAGAACCTATATAAAACAACTTCAAGTGTCTTAACTTATTAAAGTTAACCAGCAGGTTTGTATACTAAGGACCAAAGCAAAAAAAACCCAACAAACAAAACCCCTAGGATACAAATAATTCCACTCAGTGTTGCCTAACTGTTCAGGTCAAGGTCGTACTATTGAAGAAACGGGCAGTGTCTGTGCTTAATTGTGTGTGCCATCCCAGTTACCAGAAGTGCAGTTATTTTACTGATTGTCTGACCCAGAGTTTGTGCCATGAGGAGTCCAAGTGAAAAGCATGAGTAAGGAGCTGGTGAGCAGGGGAGATGCATCCCCAGCCCTGCCTGCTGCTGGGGGTAGGGGGGGCTGCTGGGCATGGGGTGCCTGTGCCACTTCTGCATCAACAACGCAGTCACCTTCCCAGAGTAGTACTGCTGGTCTTGGACAAAATGCAACTCCTTTGCTATCACCAGGCAGGTTTTATCTCGTTCTTAGCTGTTTTCTTTCAAGGTCACTCATGTTGCACACTGACTGCAGAAGGGGGAAGGGGAGGAGGCAGCTTTGGTGTACGCAGAGGAGCATGACCCTGCCAAGTGCTGTGAGATGGGGAAGGAGTTAGCTGTATGTTTCACTTTGGACAGCTGTATTAAACTAGAAATTACCAAGGAGAAGAAGCATTGTGGGCCTTATGCTTTATTTGGTGCAGGACGCTGGCCCACTTACAGCTGCTATCATAGGTGTAAAAACCACTCTTGCTGCCTAATGAAGTTTCTTGTGGGCTAAGCCCTGGTGATGGCAAAGTATGACTGGCGAGTTGTACATGAATGTACATGAATGTGAGGGGCATTAGACTCTGAGCCTCTTGCAACATATGGTCTGGTCTGTACTGTCCGAGTTGTACTGATTTGCAGATGTGTGATATGAGTGATACTCATCCTACAGCCACATGAAAAATGTTTGTTTAAAAAATATATTCTGCTTCATGCGTGTAACCAAGTTGGACAGAAAGCAAATGTGCCAATGCTGTTTACATAACTATAATGTGTAATGCTCCTTTGTCTAATGTTACCATATGCCTTATGTGTTTCAAATGTTAATTAAAAACATAACAAGCCCTCAGTGTTCTGCTGCTCAGTTTTCTGTTGGAATGAACCCTCTGTCCCCAGCTCAACTTCTGGGGCACTTTTATTTCTTCTCCAATCAGTGAGTGGACAAATGCAGTTTATGAATTATAACGCTCAAAGGGTAAGAAGATGCATTTACTCTCAAGGACAACTGTTAATTGTTGCCTTGAGTGTCGCATTGATCTTCTAATGCCCTACTCTCCAGGGCAGCCATGGTGATTTTCGCTGGCAAAACCCTTAGCTGGCTTCTGCAGTGCACTCTGTGTCCAGGTGTTGCTGCAGCCAGCTGAGATAGAAATGAGTGCCTGGGGTGCAGGTAAGACAAGGCATCAAAAATGACTACTGAAAGTGGGAATAAGTCTTGTTTATTTGTTTCTCCACCAGGCACTGCCCATGCCTGTATTTCTTACAGAAAGCAGCTGCCCTGGGTGCTGCTAAGTGGGGGGGCAGGTTGTCTGCTGCCTGCAGAACAGGTGCTGAGGAGGGGCTGTAGCTCAGGGCTGTCTGCCTAGAGACAGAAAGGTCTGAGCAAATAGCTGTGCTGCCTGAGCCCGGCTCTGGCACAGGCTCTGGCAGCAGCTGAGCTGGAACCTGCCTATAGTGGCTGGAGAGGGGACAAGAATTCCAGAAGATGGGGCTGGAGTCCATGTGGGCTCCTGCCTGGGTTTGGGTACACTGCTAATGGCCACACCAGGGCTCAGCCTGGAGCTGGGGCAGGAACACACTGCATAACTGGCAGTGATCCATGCTGAGGCTTGCGAGGGGCAGGGATGGAGGTGCTGCTGTGTCTAAGGGCAGATTTCTGGTTAACTCTGGGAACACAGAGCTCCTTGGCCAAAAACCTGCTTTTTCCTGAGCTGTCTGTGTTGAGCTGCACTTTTGTCAGCTGGGAAGGAAGGTGCAGTGAAGGCACAGGCTGTGGCTTCTCAGGCTGGGGGGGCTCAGGCAATGCCCAGATTCTTCAGTACTGTGCAAACCTCATGGAGATACTGGGAGTCTGGATAGCCATTCCTGCAGGGCAGAGGGAAGTGGTGTAAATCCTGATGGTGCTAAGAACACTGAGGGGAGCTGCTGTAAGTGAACAGGACCTGGAACTCTTGGCCAAGGTGTGGGTGTGGGACGGGCAAGAGTTTTTGTTCCAGCTGGAAGGTGACTGGGCTGGTCGTCACACCTCAGCTGCTGTCCTGGTTTGAGCCAGGATGTAGCAATTTTTCCTTTTACTGATTTTTTTTTTCCTTTAGTAAGCTCTCTTTTAACTACCAGCAAGTGTTTCAGCCAGTGGACTGATAACACTGGAATGTTTTTGTGGACTAGATAGCAACATTGACCAAAGTATTCCATTCCATATATCTACTTTGATCAATGTTGCTGTCTGTCCAGTTCACTCCTCCCTATGGGCTGCTCTCGGCAGCATCTGAGGCTGCTGAGCAAAGACAGGACCTTGGAGTCTTGGCAGTAACACAAACATTCTAGTGCTATCAGTCCACTATGTGGAACACTTGCTGCTAGTTAAAAGAGAGCTTACTGAAGGAAAAAAAAAATAAAATCAGTAAAGGAAAATTGGCTTCATCCTGGCTCAAACCAGGACAGCTGCCCTGTGAGCTAAAGCAAAGGCAGGCACCAACTCTACTATTGTGGGAGCCTGGAAGAGCCACCCACACCAGGATTTGATGAGCTGAAGCCCATGGTTCTCCTTCTTCCAATTGCTAAAAAAAACCCAAACCAACAAACCTGGAAGTCTGGGATGAGGTGGACCATACCTGGCTTTGCCTCCATCCCAGGAGGTCTTGTGTGGGATAAGGCCCCATGTCACTCTTTC
>NW_009952705.1:247778-248664 GCF_000747805.2 Chaetura pelagica
CAGGCGGTGGCTTCTCAGGCTGGGGGGGCTCAGGCAATGCCCAGATTCTTCAGTACTGTGCAAACCTCATGGAGATACTGGGAGTCTGGATAGCCATTCCTGCAGGGCAGAGGGAAGTGGTGTAAATCCTGATGGTGCTAAGAACACTGAGGGGAGCTGCTGTAAGTGAACAGGACCTGGAACTCTTGGCCAAGGTGTGGGTGTGGGACGGGCAAGAGTTTTTGTTCCAGCTGGAAGGTGACTGGGCTGGTCGTCACACCTCAGCTGCTGTCCTGGTTTGAGCCAGGATGTAGCAATTTTTCCTTTTACTGATTTTTTTTTTCCTTTAGTAAGCTCTCTTTTAACTACCAGCAAGTGTTTCAGCCAGTGGACTGATAACACTGGAATGTTTTTGTGGACTAGATAGCAACATTGACCAAAGTATTCCATTCCATATATCTACTTTGATCAATGTTGCTGTCTGTCCAGTTCACTCCTCCCTATGGGCTGCTCTCGGCAGCATCTGAGGCTGCTGAGCAAAGACAGGACCTTGGAGTCTTGGCAGTAACACAAACATTCTAGTGCTATCAGTCCACTATGTGGAACACTTGCTGCTAGTTAAAAGAGAGCTTACTGAAGGAAAAAAAAAAAAAAAATCAGTAAAGGAAAATTGGCTTCATCCTGGCTCAAACCAGGACAGCTGCCCTGTGAGCTAAAGCAAAGGCAGGCACCAACTCTACTATTGTGGGAGCCTGGAAGAGCCACCCACACCAGGATTTGATGAGCTGAAGCCCATGGTTCTCCTTCTTCCAATTGCTAAAAAAAACCCAAACCAACAAACCTGGAAGTCTGGGATGAGGTGGACCATACCTGGCTTTGCCTCCATCCCAGGAGGTCTTGTGTGGGA
>NW_009952705.1:249071-253332 GCF_000747805.2 Chaetura pelagica
CTTTCCTCTCCATTGCAGGATTCGATCTGGAATGTCAGACCATGCTCAAATGCTTTCTTCAGCAGCATTGCTGTCTTCTGCCCTTCCTTGTTGTCAGGCAGGAAGGCACAGAAATCCCCTCCTTTGTAAGGCTGTCCTGGGCGGGGGTCATCAACCTTAGAACAAGAAGAAAGCATTTTTAACAGCAACCTGAGTACTGTGCCTCAGATCTGGCTTCTGAGTGTCTGTCCAGCTTAAAAATACACAGACAGCTGTGACCCCCGTGGGCTGCCAGTCACTTTGAACTAAAATCATGCTCTTCAAAATGCAGCAAGATGCTCCCAAACCTAGTGTGGAGCTTTTTGCCTTCCACAGAGCAAGACCTCTGCTGTTTTACATGTGGGCCCTGAAGCTGTAGCTGGCCCTTATTGCCCCCACCCCCCTGCCACTGACGTAACCCACTGCATGTCCTGCAATGAGATGGGGAAGCCTCTGTGGTGGGTACCTACCCCTTGCACACCATCAGGGATGTTGTAGGCAACACAGAGTGTTAGGTCTTGATAGTAGCCAGGCAGATTCCGAGACAGGGTGGAGATCTTGAACGTCCCCAAGATTTTGTGGCTTGGGACAACTGAGGAGGAGCTGCAGCAAGCTGGCTGTGTCCTGTCTGCTGCAAAACATGTCCTGCACAAGGCATGACCACAGGGAGCCTGGCAGGTCACACCTGAGCCCTGGCAAGCATCACACCGGCCCAGAGGGGTCTTGCTGCCTTCCTGCCCAAGGCTGGGACTTCTTCTCTGCTCTGATGAGGGGCCTGGCTCCTCCTGCATGTTGCTCCTGTCCACAGGGAGCAGGGCCCACTCTCGGCCCCTGGGCTCTGCTGCAGGCAGCTGCTCAGCTGTAGCCTGGGGGGAATCAGCAGCTGCAACCCTGCAGAGCCAGGTGGGCAGGGAGTGAGGACCACCATCTGCTGCAGGAACTGGAGACCGCATCGCTTCATTGTGGCCTCCTCTGCTTTTGTCTCTTGCAAACTGGAATCTATCTGGCAAAACCTGTTTTAACGGTGTGATGTCAGACTGCCCCACATGCAGTTTTGTCTTTGGCTGCTCCTGGGAGTCCCTCAGACCAGCAGGACTCAGGTTATCCACTGTGCTGGGGCTAACAAGGCTGCTTTCTCTTTGCACAGCCCCAGAATCAACATGGTCATTGGCCTCCTCCAGCCCCTGTGCCTGCTGGAACCTCCAAGGACTAGGGGACCTGTTTTCCTCAGTCTCTGGCAGCCAGAAAGCCTTGGGCACGTCTGCGTCATCTATTTCATTGCTAATGCTCAGGTGCTGCAGGCCCATCTGTAGGGAATCCAGGTTGCCTGGAAGGACTGCACCCAGCTCCTTGTCCTGGCATCTGCTCAGCTGGATGACACTTGAATGCCCTGTACTCTCTGGTCCTGGAGACAAGGATGAAGACTTCAGACCACGGAGCCTCCTGGCAGAAAACATCTGGAAGGCCTCGGTCACTCCTGGCAGCATTTCCTTGGGGCAGACAAGACACAGCTTGTACTTGTCTTTGCTGAGTCCAACCTGGAGGGAATTTCCTTGCAAGAGGCTGCACAGTTCACCCAAGGCACTGTCATCTGGACCATCGACAGCAAGCTCTGAGTAGCTCATACTCTGACACACAAGGTCAGGACACTTCTGCACAAGAGCTTCCACCATCCACTTAGCCTGGATGAGCGTGGACCTGTCCTCTGCCTGTAGTGTCAGCACAGTGCAGTCCCCAGCACGACGTTCCGAGATCCGCACCATGCCATCCCTGCACAGCCTCTCGAGAGCAGAGCGGCACACGTCTTTCAGGTAAGACCATTGCAGAGAGTCCAGGCTCATTTCTTCACTCACCCGATTGCCTCCACTGCCTGCCCTGCCCCTGTCCTGGGACTTGTCACTTTCCTTTGACCTTGGCAGGGAGAAGCTGTTGGAACGTCGCCGCATAGGCCGGGATTCAGAAGGTTTAAAGTCTAAAGCAGAAGAGGTCCTTGTCATGTCAAAGGTAGTAGACAGGCTAGTGAGGGGGTGGGGCTTGATGGGACCTGAGCCTTTAACATCCCCAGGATGCCTCCAAGTGCCATTTTCTTTGCCTCCAAAGGGAGACAGAGCTTTGTGTCTTGTATGGTGGGCATCTTGTTTCACATGGTCCCATTCTTTGGGGTCCTTCTGCTGAGACTCTGCTGCTGACCCCAAAACAAAATCATTTGTAGAAACATGAGGCTGGAACTGCTGGGTCTGTGCTGTTGGGTCAGCTGGACTGAGAGCATCTCTCTCTGGTAAGTGCCTTCCAGAAAGCTGCACCTGTCCCACTGGTGGAGGGTCCTGATGCAGCAAGACACCCTGGCTGGCCTGAGATCTGTCAGCTTTCAGAGTACTAAAGTTGGCAGCTAGCTTGAGCTCACCTTTCAGCTCCAGCCTGCCCGGGCTGAGCCTGGAGGGTGAGGAGTCCACAACCACCTTGGGCTTCTGCAGTGCAGCCTCTGTGGTGCGGGAGGTTGCTGGGTATGAGGGCTGGGAGCCGCTGAGCATGCCAACCATGTGTGCAGCACCTCTCCTGGTGCTGAAAGCTTGAAGGTTCTGCTTGGCCTGGGAGACATCAACAAGGTTTCCAATAAGATAAAGCTGCTTCACATCCTCATGGCAGAGCAACTGGGGGTACAGTTTCTTCAGCTCATGTGTCAGAGCCCTGAGTGCCTGGCTGTCCAGACCCAGTTCTTCTTTGGCGAACTTCTCCTTGCGCAATCTTGCCTCCAGCTGCTGGTAAAGCTGCTGCAGGGCCAGATGGGCCTGTCGCAGGGTGTCCATGTTCCCAGACACACCTGCAGGTAGCTGGAGGTACACTGTGGCGATGCCATCACCACTAACATCCACCACATCCACGCCGTACTTGCGTAGCACACCTTGGTACTCAGCAGCACAGAACCTCTGCATGTACAAGTAAATGTCCAAGTCCATCACTAGGGAAAAGTCCTCCAGCTGCTCCACAGATTCCCCATCCACCAGGCTCTGAGGTGATGGGACTTTAGCTGCCTTTTCACACACCCGGTCCCAGTTTGGCAGCTTAGCCATTTCTCCTGCTGACTCAGGAGAGTCAGGCACTTGCTGGTGATCAAACATTCTGGTTTCTTTGGCAACTCTGCCAGAACCTGGCAGAAGCAGCTCTCCAGCAAGCTGGCTCTTGAGGTTCAGGCTCCCCAGCAAGTCCCTGCTGAAGGCCTGCAGCTCCATGAATGGTCCCTTGACTATGCAGTGTGTGTTCTTGGAGTTGAAGTCAAAGAGAACATTGCTGTAGCCTTTATGCAAGTTCTTCAGGAGGGTTTTGCCATCAGGAAGCTTGCTGTAGTCAACTGTCACACAAGCGCGTATGAAGATCTGGAAGTAGATGTCAAGTGAAAGAACAAGGGTCAAAAATAACCTCCCCTGCAAGGCACAGGGGGAGGCAAATCTACTGACACTTTCTATAGCCCCTGCATTATGACGACAGAAGAGAGACCATGATCTACCACATCTCTCTCAGCATCCTGCTTTCAAATGAGACAGGAGCATAACTCAGGCAGGACTGAGTCCAAGCCACCTAAGCAATGCTTGGCCCTTGTACCCATAGTCAAAAGCTTCCTGCAAACAAGGAAGCCAGGGGTGGGGTGGGAGGGAGCAAACTGTGCAGAGATGCAGCCCCACTGCATCCTGGGGAGCTTTGCAGACAGCCCAATCCCAAGAAATTCCCTGTCCCTTCTGTATCTGAAATGTATTTCCCCTCTTACTCTCACACAGACCTTCAAGCAGCCTGGCACCACTGGCCTGCAGAAAGGTCAGCAACGCCAGGTTAACTCCCACAGTTTCTGTTTTCAGTGCTCAGACCTGAAAACATGAGACATGGCTCCTGCCGTGCTCTCCTGAAACTGGAGGAAGAGGCACGAACTCACCGATGCCTCCTAGACCCCTGCCTGGGCAGGACCCATCTCTCCCCCTGGTACCTCATCGGGGCTCAGCTCAGCTTCGTGCGCCGTCACCTCCAGCGGGTACTGCTTCCCCCCGACCGACAGCACGTGGCTCTTCACCTCCAGGATCCTCTGGGCCACTGGGTGGGGAAAGCCGTCAGCTCCCGCACCCACGCAGCCCCGCGGCTGCCCCGGGCCCTCGGGAGGGCAGGGGAGGGAGCCGGGCCGGGTGCTCAGTGCCCACAGCTCTCGGGCCGGGCCGTTCGTTACCTTCCAGCGCCTCGAAGGTGAGGAGGGCGCAGG
>NW_009952705.1:254080-257110 GCF_000747805.2 Chaetura pelagica
AGCGCTGCGTCCCGCTCCGGCGCCGCCGGGAAACGAAAGCGAAACCGGAGCCGCCGCAGCCTCGGCCCGGCCCTGCCCGGCTCCGCACAGCCCGGCCTGGGAGCCCGCCCTCCCCGTGCCCTGGAAGGGCGCAGCCTCACCCGCGGCTCTTGAACTCAGGGCCCGTCCCCGTCCCCACCCCAAGCACGACAGACACCGCGCTCGCTGCAGACGCTTTAATTCCCGCTGTGCCAGGGGCCAGCGGCAGACTCCACGGCAGGGCCAGGGCTAGTCCGCATCCTCCATGAAAACAGCCACTCCTTGTCGCCCCACTGGGACGTAGGCAAGGGCATCCACCTCTCCCCCACCATGGCTGGTCTTCTGGAAGTGGATCTCCAGGGTGTCCCTCATGGGCTCTTCATCCAGCACATCTGGGATCCCCGAGAGCAGGACAGTCCTAGGGCAGCGGGAGGGCTGGAGCTGGGCAGAGATGGGGGTGATCCCTGTGTTGTGGGGGGAAAGGGGCTCCTCGGGGCTTCCCACACTGCTCTGCTCCAGCCACCTGCCCGAACAGCTTGGGCTGCGCAGCAGCGTGGGGAGCAGGTATGCAGGAGCCCCCAACTGCACTGGCTCACCAGAGCTGGCAGGTGCTGCTTGGCACCAGAGTTCATGCCCTTACCTTCAGGTTAGCGATGTCTCCACTCACGCAGGGTGATATTTTGAGCTCGTATTTTCCTTTCCCAATAAGTGCCTGGATGCGTCCTCTTGCAATTAGCGGCCCTGCCACTGCAGACAGAGAGGAAAGCCCTGAGCCAGCCAGGACACGCTGAGCTCCAGGGGAGTTTATGTCTCTGGGACAGACACCAAGGCTGGCACTGCCCAGCCCCAGCAAACCTGCACCAGCACAATCTCAGAGAAGACAGGATAGGCTGGGCTCACTCTGCCTTCCCTGTTTCCCACAGACACAGCTCCATCTGCTCTGGGGAGACAACCTGTGTCCTCCCGCTCCCTCAAAACTGCAGCCCAAGCTCAGCATGCCCCACGCACCTCCCTCCTGCACGAAGGTCATCACCACCTGGCCTGAGTCCTCCAGGAACTCCCTGCTCTCCACCTCACCACCACCATTCTTTGTCTTGCTGAAGAAGAGCTCCAACTTGTCCAGCAGTGCCTCCTCGGGGATGTCCAGGCTGGGCAGGTCAGATAGGATGATACTCCTGCTGCTCTGTGTCAGCCTGACCTGTGAGTAGCCCAGGATGGTCAGTGCCAGGGCAGGGCAGCCCCAGAGCTTGGAGAGCAGCTCAGAGCTCAGACCAGGACTGGTACCAGGGACCTGGCAGAGGTGAGCTGGAGAGCAGCAGAGCAGGGCACGGCAGCAGCAGGGCAGGGCACATGCCCAGGGCAGCTCTGCGGTTCGGGTGGTGCAGGAGCCCTCGAGACCCACCTCGAGGGCAGACGGCAGCAGCATGTCCACCGGCGCTGCTTGTACTCGTACTCTGCACCGGTCGAGCTCATCCAGCTCCTCCCCATAGCTCAACTCCACCATGTGCTCCTTCGCCTCTATGATACTCTGGGCTACTGCGAGCAGGGAGAGCCCCCAGCACAGGGGATCAACCACCTGCCCTGAGTGCCATGGGATGGGACATGGGGCAGCTAACACCTGGGGACAGGGCAGAACCCCATACAACGAGGCAAAGCCCTGAGCTGTGGCCTGGGGAAGGGACCAGGCAGGCCCCAAAGCCAATGGCTCAGGTGGAAGTGCTCTTCTCAGTCTTACCCTCTGCCTTCTCAAAGGTGATGAGCGCTGAGCCCCCCAGCAGAGGGTAGTGGATCAATGGAGTGAGAAACAGCTTGTTGATATCCTCCTTGTTTGTCACAAGTCCCTTAAACACCATCTTCTTCTCTGGCAAGGCAGGCAGCACCTGTGGTCAAGTACACAGGATTTGGAGGAGACTGGTCCCCACTCAGGGCCTGTCCCTGCCAATCTACAGACTAGAAACAAGATCACTGCTCAAAATAAGCAGCTAGAAGAGCCTCAGCAGAGCTTCTCCTAGGGTCTGGCTGTGCTCAGAGTCCCAAAGTTGCCTCTGGAAGTTCTGGCTCTGGCAGAGTTTGCAGGAGTTGCTCCAGTCATCCTGCAGTGCCTAGCTGCATTGCCTGCAGCCAGGCTCATGCCTCTTGCCAGCAGACCCAGGTGTCCACACACATCACATTACCATCACCAGATAATCCCAGGGGCTTCTCTTCCTCAGTTCTTCCAGTTTCTTTTTCAACACCTGCTTTTCCTGCCTCAGTCTGTCCTTCTTCTCCTTTGCTAAAAGAATGTCCATCTGGAAGGGCAGAAAGAGGAGGCAGTAAGGGAGCTGCCAGGACATGAGTGGCTGCAAGCACAGCGCCCACGCTGCTCTTGTGCTCTCCCCTGCCTGCAGCCCTGCCCCCTGCCGCTCTGATCACAGCTCTTCCTCCATCACCACTGACGAGATATCCCTTGAAACCTCCACCAGGCCCAGAGCAAAGCCATCTCAGAGGAGTGAGCTGAGGGTCACAGTCCCACCACCCACCACCACCTGTCCAAGCCCAGGAGAAGGCCTCTCACCACCAACCTGGAAGGGTATCTCCTCATCTCTGATTAAAGACATTTGTTGCTGAAGATTTTTCTGAAGTTCTGCCATCTTCCTCACCTCTACAGCTTCCTTGGCAGTTTTTAGCTTGGCACAGTCTTGCTCAAGGGTGCTACACCGCTCCTGTGAAAGGTGCCATCAGATCGTGAGCGCCGCCCTGTGCACCCCCCTGGCTGCCGACCCGGAGGGGGCAGCTCCCTGCGGTGAATCCCAGATCCCCGTACAAGCCCTCACAATCGTAGGACATCCCTGTCCCTCTGTTCCTGGGACGTAGTCCCAGAGAAAACGGAACAACTCGCGCTTCCAGCCAAGGAGGCCCGGCGGCCCCCGGGGCGGCTCAGACAGACCCGATCCCTCGGCAGCCGGTCCCACCTTGCAGCGCTCGATCTCCTGCCGAGCTTGCTCGGCGGTCAGCTGGGGGACCGCCCGCTCC
>NW_009952705.1:257985-260468 GCF_000747805.2 Chaetura pelagica
TGGCAGCCCTCGATCCCCTGCCGAGCTTGCTCGGCGGTCAGCTGGGGAACCGCCCGTTCCGGAGACTCGGGGAGAGGCAGATAGACGAAGGAGTCTTGGAGAGAAGAGGTGTCCTCAGTCACGCTGCACCCCCCGCCTTCCGAGGCCGGCCCCGCTTCTCCGGTCTCCGCTCCGCCGGTGCCGGGGGCCTGGCCCCTCATCTCCCCCGAGGACATCTCCGCGGCGCGGCCTCACGCTCCGGTGGCCCTTCGCTTTCGCTTTCGCCGTCCGGCCCCGCCCCGGGGAAACCGTTCGGCCCCCCAGCGGCACCGGGGCGGGGACAGAAGATCGCAGTCGATGCTGATACGGAATCTCCTTTCCAGGCCTCAAAGCAACCCACTCCCCCTCCTCCGTCTGTGATCGAACACTCCGCCCCCCCGCCCCTGCTCCCCGAGGGCCGGGGAAGGGTCACTTGCAAGATGAAGAACGCTAAATTTATCTAAATTACTCTGAAGTCAAGGCACTGCACAATCGCCCTGCTGCAGACACAGGGACTGAAGGAGTCACTTTCTGTCTCCCACCGGGATTACCACAGGAATGACAGCAGCAGCAGGAGGGAGAAGAGCAGCTCCTGCCCAGGCACATGCACCCGTGCTTCAGGGCAGTCCACACACAGTCCCCACCCCTCAACATTCCCCTAGCACACTGAAGCTCCAGGAACTGCCACAACTTTTCCAGCTCTTACAGAGACACAGCCCAGAACATCAACACCGAGGAGAAAAAGGTCTGGCAACACTTTTATATATACAGCAAAACAAAACGGGTTTTAACGTTTATTGATGCAGCCTGATTACCCCTTTAGAATCGCAGCTTCTGGAAGAACCACTTATTCTTGCCTGTCTTGTATCTGGAAAGGGAGGAACACAAGGGTGAGTGAAGGTTCTGGCCCAAGGGGCAATCAGCACGGGAGCAGTGCCCAAGCTGTCCACATGCTCCCACAGCAAGAGGAGCGACTCATTCCCCAGGGACAGTCCATCTTCTCCAGAGCCATGGCATAGGGAAGCACACACTTCCCAACCTCCTCAATAAGCCCCCTGGCAAAGGACAGTTGTGACAGCAGAAGCCAGGAGGGTGGTGCGTGGCAGTGCTACCAGACACCTCCTACAGAGGGTTCTCCTTGGAGAGCAGCCCATGGCCACAGGTAAGTGCTGCAGAGCAGCAGCGCCCAGGGCTGCCCATGGGCCCCTGCACCCACCCAGCCCCAGCACTGAAGGAGTTTCTGCACAGAAACCTGCAGAGCACTCCCTCAACTGCAGCACCCGGGCAGAGGTGCCCTGTCCTGAGCCCAGCTGGGAGCTGGCAGGGCAATGCCAGGGATCTGCCTCGGGCCCCTCACTGGCCCTGCTGGCAGGGGCTGTGGCACTGTCAGAAACACCAGTGCCAGGCCACAGCAGTTGGAGAACTGCTCCCCAGCCCTGAGCAGAGCTGTGCACACACAGAGGGGAGCAGTAATGTGCTCGACCAAAAACGTAGTGAGAAACTCGAGTCAGAAGCATCCTACCTAGGACAGGCCCAGGCTGTGGCCCCCACCCCAGGGACTGCAAAGGCAACTTCAACTCACCTCTCCTCAAATTTCACCTTGGCTTCGCGTCTCGCTTTGCGTTTCAGAGCAGGGTCCCTGAACACGTCCTTATTGACGACAGTTTTGTCCAGTGGGATGTCCACAGAGTACCTGGGCAAGAGAGCAGCTCAGCTGGGACCAGCTGTGGGGGGCAGCCCAGACCCATCACACCAAGTCATGACGGGTTGGGGGTCTGTGGCTGCCTCAGGTTTGGGAGCCACCTACAGATGTTCAAAGCAGCCTTTAAACAACACGGCTACACAATGCACAGGAGCTGAGCTGCTCTGCCCAGCACATTATCCTTAGCAGCCAGCACCTAGAGGAGCTCCACTGAGACAGAACAGACACCCCTGGGCCACAACAGCTCAAACGACACACCAGACCCTCCTGACTGTTCCAGATACTTATCCATTGACACACCTGATAAAGATGTGGCTGTGGCTTAAACAAAACCCAGCAGCCTCACTTCAGACGTTCACTAATATTTCCCCTCAGCCTCGCACCCCCAGCCCGTTTTTGCCCGTTTTGCACACACCGAGCTCATTCAGCCCCGTCGTTAACCACCGCGGCAGCTCCCCAGCATTCACTGGAGAACAAAGAGCCGAGACCACCGAACGCAGTCGGGACGTCCCTGCCCTGACGGCCGGCCGCACTCACCGGGTGGGCATCAGGTGGTTGTAGTTGTACACCTTGACGAAAGATTTGATCTTGGACCTCTTTGCGATCTTCTTCTTGCCCATGGCAGCAGTCACCTTCCGCGGGTAGCGGTCGATGCCCGCCACCAAGGCGTGGCTGTACGGCCGGTCTGAGGTGCCGTCGTCGATGTTCTGAAACACACAGCGCGGAACCGGCGATGGCACCGCGGGGCAGCGGGCGCCGCCGC
>NW_009952705.1:261569-265226 GCF_000747805.2 Chaetura pelagica
GCAGCCAACACGCCCCGGGCCCCGCCTCCCCCCGCCCGCCCCGGCGGCAGCGATTTAATGCGTCCCTGCAGAACACCGGGCGGGGCGGCCGCTGCGCAGGGGAGTCGAAATAGGAGCTCTGGGACCGCCGGACAAAGCGGCCGGCCCCTCAGCCGGGGGGACCGCCTGCAGATTGCCGAGAGGCTGGGGGAGCACAGCCCCCACCGGCAGCCCGGATCTGCCCCTTTCCCTCACACACTCACACTGCGGGGAGCACATCCCTGAGCCCCGGTCAGCTCTGCTCCCGTGGAGCAGCATCTCCTGGGGGTGTCATTAAACCACGAGCTCTGACAACCACACAGACACGGCACAAGCTGTGCATTCCCAGGGGCCACCCCCCGCTCTGTGGCCAGGACCCTGCCCCACACTTCACACAGATGCTCACTGACATCTGCCCCCAGCAAAGCTGTCCTGCTCTTCAGAGCAGCGTTACGGGGCAGGGTGAGGAGCTGTGCAGCACCCAACCCCCAGTAGCTCTGCAGGGGCAGCCTTGTAAAACACATTTCCAGAAACCAGACACCCTAAGACTTCCCCAAACGCAAATACCAACATCAAA
Source organism: Chaetura pelagica (assembly GCF_000747805.2). Classification (NCBI taxonomy): domain Eukaryota; kingdom Metazoa; phylum Chordata; class Aves; order Apodiformes; family Apodidae; genus Chaetura; species Chaetura pelagica. The sequence goes on from NW_009952705.1 coordinate 262,165, forward strand.
GAGCCAAACTTGGTCCTAAAAAAAAAAAATAATAATCGAGGCTTCCTGAGCCAAACAGCTGCCTACGTGTTGAAAATGGGTGATCTACAATAAAAACACATCAAAAAGCATCTTTGATATTTTTCAGCTGCCGGACAGCCAGGTCCACTGGGAGGTTGAATTTTAAGTTGCTCAGACGACTGAGGATGTTGAGCGCGCTCTCGAAGCCTGTGTTTGCCATGTAGCTCCAAGGCTGGTAGTGGGACTGCACCAGAGCTCCGGATTTGCAGATGAGGTTCACCCAGGAGACCAGGCGCTGCTCGTTCAGGGCCATACACACCAGGGCCTTCAGCTCTGAGTCTGCACTGCGCTTGAAGGGGTCGTGCTCTGTCAGGACAGTGTGGATGGCTGTCAGCAGGCTCTGCTTGGGGGTGACGGTCACTCCTCCAGTCACAGGCAAGGCAAAGGACTGGGAGAGCTTGCGAGCTGGGGACTCCACGAAGGCTTGCCCGTTCTTAGAGTTGTAATACTTCACAAAGAGCTCCCAGGGATGCATGGTCTTTGGGGAGGAGGTGAAGGCAGGAATCAAGCAGGCGATGGGGGCCAGCACCAGGCTCATTCCCGGAGAAGAGGCGTAGAGCCCATGGGCCATCAGGTCTCGCAAAGCAATGGCCAGCTCCTTCCGCACAGCCAGAGTCAGCTCATCCCTGCCTCCCAAGGGAACATCCTGCAGGTCAGAGGAGCTGATGACATGGTCTTCCTGCTGGTGTTTCATTGCCAGCTGCCTCACCCGCTCTACAGACAACTCCAGTCTCTTGAGTAAGGGGGAATAGTCCTGGTCAGCTTGGTCCTTCTGCCAGAGGCTGCGGGGAATCTGGCCGGTCGCGCAGCCGAATTGGCTGACAGCAAAGATCTGCAGCACCGCCAGCATGCGGCGCATCAGCTGCAGGCCTGTTTCCCGCATCTTCCTGGCATCTTCTGGGCTCACTGCTCAGGTCAGAAAAGAGAGAAAAAAAAAAAAAGGACTCTCATTAAGGAACCAACAGGTCTCCTCTTTCCTGCACACAAAGGGAGCACAAATTTCTGCTCCTCCTTTGCCACAGAACCATCTCCTCCTTGGGAGTTTTTGTCACTAGGACTGATGCTACTTTTCCTAGTTTCAAAGCACTGAAGCCAACCACAAAAGCAAACGTTTGCATGGCCTGTTGTCCACAATCAGGTCATCTTACAGAAAATAAATACTACAATAGCTTTCCTTGTGGGAATATATATAGAAATGAAAGATCATTCTTTAGACACAATATTAGCATTACATAATTAGAAGACACTGAAAACTGCTGAAGGAGATGACAAAGAACACTGGCTCATCCAGCTCATGGTACCTGCTCACAGAGCTAAGAGTTCAAAGTGCAATAATCTGAGTGCAGACCAACAGCACATACAAGACAAGGCTGCTCAGTCTATCCATACATTGCACTAAGCATCTTCTGTTTCCCAGCTCTGCCAAGGACCAATCCCACCCTCTGTGCCACACTTTAGGGTTCTGTGGCTAATGGTCCCAAGGAGGAAGGGTAAAGGAACTGGACCCAGGCCTTCTGTTAGTAGGAGCAGGAAAGAAGAGAAATCAACTGCCAGAAGAGCAGAGCAGAGCAGCCCAGCATGGCTGGACACTTGCAGAACCCCAAGTGAGTGACAGCAGGAGCAGTGCCAGTGGATCTGAGCCCCAGTGCCCACCTCTGCTTCCAGGAGGCCGTGGCTGTGGTTTGTGGGAGCCACCACTGTCTTTTCTGCCTGCGCATTCACAGTGCCCATCTTCTGCCTTACTAGAGCTTCCAACTTCATCTAGAACAAAAATTTCACACAGTTAATTCACTTGGGAATTTAAGCTGCACATCCCCAGTACTAAGGTCAATATTCCTTAGGCCTCTCTGCTCCTTTTTTGTCAGTCTCCTGTTCTCCCCACTGTCAGTTCAGAGATCTGTACTTCCCTGTGACCCAGAAACCCTTCCTGCATGCTCTGACATCTGTGACCTCCCTCCTCATAACTTTGTCAGGGAATAACGCAGCAATTCAATCTGCTCATCAACATTTCAGCACTGACCCTGAATAAAGTTGATGAACATTTCGAGGTCCCTGATCTGTGTCTTCAGTTGCTCCACCAGCTGCTCCTTCACCCTGGCTGGATTAACAATCTGTGCTATGGCAGCATCCACACGCTGTCGCAGCTCCTCCGGAGAGAGCGTTGCAACATCTTCACTCAAGTCCATGTCCAGCTTCTTTATCAACTCATTTATAATCATCTGCAAAACATGAGTTGGCAGCATGATGTCACCATGTGGCACTGCTGCCCATGAGCTTCAAAATACTCCTTTACCCATTCATTTCCTTGGAAACAGGCCACTTGCAGCACACAGAAAACTGCAAGAGAAGACACTGGACAGGTTTACACATACTGATACTCTATTGCAGCTGCTGGCAGGAAATAACGACTGACCAACACCTACAGTCTATTAGAGGCTCACAAATGCTAAGAAAAGACACAAGCAGATGGACTCTGCGAGCCTTACCCGTTGTCTCTCCATAACCACGGACTGTGGCAGAGAATCATAGCTGCCCTCCTGGTAAGCAAAAGTCTCCAGGTCATCCAGCTGAGTCTTGAGCTGCAGGATCAGCTCTCTCTGCTTCTCCTTCTGGATCTCAACTTGGTCCTGCTTCTCTTGCTCACTCTGAAAAAAAAACCACAAGTAAATAAAATGGAAGATTACTGACACAGGCAAGTGCCAGAGAACAGGGCTGCGGGATGAGCGTTTCCTTCAGCTCCTACACCCAGCCCTGTGTCACAGGGCAGGACCCAGGAAGCAGCCAAACACTGTGTGTGTCAAAGGTCCTCCGAGTCACCGCTGAGGCTGCAGTGGAGCAGGGACACGCACAGCAGGGCCCCAGCGTGTCCCCGCCAACTGGCTCCAAGTCACCCAGGACCCGCACCGCCCGTGACCGAGCTCGGTGCACCGACCGCCGCCCGGTCCCTCCCGGAGCCGGCGCAGCCCCAGCGGAGCCTCCGGGCTGCAGTGCTGGGTGGCTGC
>NW_009952705.1:266192-267776 GCF_000747805.2 Chaetura pelagica
GGCTGTGTGGGGCGCGGGGGTAGCGCTGCACGCCCACCGCCCACCGCCCAGGCCCTGCCGCGCTCAGCCCGGACAGGGCAGCCATCTGGGGCATCCTCCTTGCCCCCATCCTCCCCGTGCCTCACGCGGTCCCTGTGGAGCGCTGGTGGGCACCACGGAACGACCCGCTGGTCGGCTCTTTCCCAAGGCAACCTGCGAAGACGCTGTGGTACGACCGCCCGCGGTACGTCTACCTGGAGTTCTGTGTCGAGGACAGCAGGGATGTGAAGGTCGTCATTGAGGACCAGCGGTTGGTGTTCAGGTGAGCTGCTGCTGCCCAGGATGCAGCCCTGAATTGGGGTTGTTCGGGGGATAGGCGGGACCCTGTAAGAGCAGGGCACTTCAACCCTCTCCTAAGCCAGACTGTTACTGTTTTGGCAGTTGCAAAAATGCAGATGGCTTGGAGTTCTACAATGAGATCAACCTGTATGCCAGGGTCAACTCCAAGGTGAGGCTTCTCCCAGCAAACCGTTCCCCAACATCAGGCTCAGGGTTTAACCCAACCTGTGCAGTCTTGAGCAGTGCTGCTCAATGTCAAATCCTGCCTGTTTCTCCAGGAGCCTGAGGGGGATGAGCACAAGCCTGGGAGCACTGAGCTGGGCTGTGCACTTACAGTGCTGCCTTGGGCCAGAAACAACCTGTCCCCATGGTTCTGTGTCCCACAGGCTGCACATGGCTGAGCTTTAGTCTCGCGCAGTCTGCGGTTGATTACAGAGCTGCAGACACAGAGGTGAGGCACCCCTGATCTCTTGTCAGGACTCAAGGGAGAAGCGCTCCGACCGCTCCATCACGTGTTTTATGAGGAAGTGGAAGGAGAAAGTGGCCTGGCCCCGCATCACCAAGGAGAACATCAAAGTATGTGCGATGCTGGCAGTCAGGACCAGCCTCAGCCCCTGTAGTGGCTCCTGGGGACCAACATGCCCCCAGGACAGACACCAAGGACCCTATACAGGCAACCCAGCACAGAACTCCCAAAGAGCCCAACGTAACAATCACTGCCAGCCCATGAACCTCTGCCCTCCAGCCACCCCTTTCCCTTGAGGCAGGGGTGGCAGGATCTGCAGGCAAAGGGACACACTCCCCTCCTTTCTCTCCCCAGCCCACCCAGTTCCCTCCCCTGTGCAGGAGCAGCTGTGCTCAGCCCAGAGCTGTGCTCAGCCCAGAGCTGTCCCTGGGCTGGGGGGACAGGGCTGCCCCATCCCCTCCGTGATGCTCCTTCTCTCAGAGATCCTCTCTGCCTGCAGCCTGCCTGGCTCTCTGTGGACTTTGACAACTGGCGAGACTGGGAAGGGGACGAGGAGGTGGAGAGGGCCATGGTGGAGCAGTACGCAGAGGTGAGCTGGAACACAGGCCTCGGGGTCCCGGGTGTTTGGGCTGGGGGGAGCAGAGCGTTCAGAGCTCCCGCTGCCCTTTTTTTCCCCCTCCAGCTCCTGGAGAAGGTGACGGACAAAGGCCCCCCCCCGGCCATGGACGACCTGGATGTAAGTGCTGCCCGGGCAGGCACTGCTGCGCGCTCAGCCGCCCCCGCGGGGCCGGCCCGCAGCC
>NW_009952705.1:268739-278555 GCF_000747805.2 Chaetura pelagica
GGGGAGGGGGCAGCCCCACGGCTCCACGCGCAGGGTCCGACCCCGGGGCCCTGGCACCGCAGGCTCACCTTGTGAGCTGGTTTGGAAGGAAAAGTTCAACCTGCCTCGAAGTCCTCAGGCTGCACCACACTGTTCTCAGGGCACCAAGACCACGAGGGCAGGGATGCGTCTGTTCCCTGCCCCTAAACCCTGCGCTGAGCACATCCGGGGGAGTGTCAGCAGAAAAAATACAGCCTGACTGAAAATCTCCTTTTGTGTGTCGGCTCACCTTGTGAGCTGGTTTGGAAGGAAAAGTTCAACCTGCCTCGAAGTCCTCAGGCTGCACCACACTGTTCTCAGGGCACCAAGACCACGAGGGCAGGGATGCGTCTGTTCCCTGCCCCTAAACCCTGCGCTGAGCACATCCGGGGGAGTGTCAGCAGAAAAAATACAGCCTGACTGAAAATCTCCTTTTGTGTGTCCAGTGGCACTGAAAGCTGTTGCTTGCACATCTCTTCCAGGACAGCATCTCATCACTGCCATTGCAGAACAGATGTTTGGATTCAAGACAACTTCATGGTGAGCAGGGAAGAGGCACTTTTTGACCTTGGCATGTGCCACCATGGTGGGTTGCAAGGAGCTGAGCGTTGACAAATCAAAAGCAGTTTGCCCTTGGACATTTCACTGTAGCTGAGAGGGCCTGGGAGGGGTGACTGAACTGAGGAGAAGCTTGCTCTGTCCTGTCCCCCTCCAAGTGTGTGGGAAGCATCTTGTGCTATGTAAATAACAGGGAAAGGAGGAAACTTTTTTCAGTCACCACATTCCCAGCCCTGGGATGGCACCTAGTGCTGCACAGAGGGACCTCCCAGCTACTCTTCACTACAGCAGCAGATGTTCTTCATTGGTGCAGGGAGCTGGGCCGTCAGAGAAGTGTCATTGAGCTGGACACCCCCTCGATGACAGCAGAGCAAGTGGAGGCCCTGGAGAGGAGCGTGAACGAGAAAATCCGGGAGAGGGTACCTGTGGTGGTGAGGGAGCTGGCTGCAGGGGACCCAGAAATCGAAACTGTGAGTGATGGGGAGAGAGCTGATGAAATCTGTGGGACCAAGATAACGGGTGCCACCTTGTTTGCCATTGTCTCCTGGTAGGTGAGGAGCCGTGGTTTGCCCGATGACCACGTGGGGCCTGTGCGGGTGGTGGACATTGAAGGCATTGACTCCAACATGTGCTGTGGGACCCACGTCTCCAACCTGAGTGACTTGCAGGTGGGACTGTGGCTCTGCCCTCAAGATCCTCCACACATTCATACCCAGCACAGCAGAGGCCCTGAGACCTGGGGTCTGCTGGGAGCTGTTATAATGGTGACGGGGGGTGGGAGCCCCATGCTGGGGAGCAGCATCTATGTTGAACTCATGGTTGATTTTAGTCAGTTTATTCTTGGTGACAGAGCACAAATATTCACAAAAAGGCATAGTCTGGTAGGAACTTACCACCTGTGTGAGTATAAGCAGAGTCCTTTACTGATTTTCTTTTTAAGGTTATTAAACTACTTGGTACAGAAAAAGGGAAGAAGAACAAAACCAACTTGGTTTTCCTGGCAGGAAACAGAGTGCTGAAGTCAATTGAACAAAGTCACAGTACTGAGAAGGCCCTGACCTCACTGCTCAAGTAATACCCTTTCCACTTTTATTATTTGATCTTTACTATTCCTTCTGACAAACACCACACAAGCCTCAGAGTACATCTATGTGGTGCTTTTTCTTATGTTACCTGCTTTTGCTCCTTGAAGAAATAATTTCTTTGTCCTTCAGAGTGGTGATGCAAATTCTCCTTGTTCTTCCAGAAATGGACCAGGTGAGCATGTAGAGGCTGTGAAGAGACTGCAGAGTTCTGTGAAGCTGCTCCAGAAGGTATGAGGATGGCTGAGGAAGGCAGCTTGTGCTGCTTCTTGTAGACCTGAGCTTCAGCCAGGACAACAGGGAACTGATTCCTAGACATCACTTCTTGAGGATATTATGAAAACTGTTCCCATTTCTGGGAGCAGAGCTTAGTGCTTGCACTGATGTCTCCATCTGCAGTACAGTTTGTTTGCTTTTCTTTCAGAATAACTTGAACCTGCTTAGAGACATTGCTGTTTTGATAGCCCGGGACTTCAAGAGCAAACCTATTCAAAGTCAGCTGCTTGTGTTGCACAGGTATGGGGAGTTCAGGGAAAGGCTGAAGTGATATCTTACACATTCTGTGGCAGTTGTATTTCTCTGACATCTGCTTGCTCCTCAAGAAAGAGTATAAATTAGGTGAATAGAATACTAAATTGCTTCAGCCTGCTGGGAGGTTGTGTAATTAAAAGAATGTGTTAGTAATTCAGTCTCTGAATTCTTCTGGGTTTATAGCTAAGAAATAAGTGTCTGATTTCTCTCTGCCCTTGGTATATTCAAATAAAATGAGGAGCCCTATTTATTAAAGATAAACACTTAAGTAATTCCTGATATGTTCACACAAGAATGCTCAAACCAGGACGATGCATAGTAAGGATTTAGATGTACAGAAAAGAAACCCCAGGCCTGCTCAGGCCTTTGGTTTCTGATTGATACTTTGGACTGCAGAGAGGATTTTTACTTCTCTCTAAAGTATTTTTTTTTGTACCCATCCACACAGGAAAGAGGGTGACTCTGAATTTATGAATATAATTGCTAATGAGATTGGGACAGAGGTAAGTCACTAACCTGACACCACTGGCTTCCTCGTTCAAGCTGTGGCATAGGCAGGGCCAGGCTTCTCTCCTTACCACAGTCACAACCCACAGGTCTGTTTCCTCTCAAAAATTACATGAGGTTATTGTCCCCAGCAGCCTCAGTCTGCAGGGAAATAAATCCTCAACAGTCAGGAAATACACTAGTGAAACTACAGAGCACTGTAGAAGAGCCTGTCCCACAAGGAGCTGTACAGGATCTGATTTGCTGTAGAATAGAATAGAATAGAATAGAATAGAATAGAATAGAATAGAATAGAATAGAATAGTTCGGTTGGAAGGGACCTACAACTATCATCTAGTCCAGCTGCTAACTGTGTCCTTTGTATTTCAGATACCCCAATACCTGTTCTATCAATGTATGATTGAGCATAATAGGTTCAACTCTCCTGGCCCCCTCTCTTTTTCTTCAGATTGTAGCTCAGTCTCAGTAACACACGAAAACTCCTTAACTGTTTGCATCCTTGGTTGGGTCCGTTGGCCAGAGTCTCTGTCCTCTTCCTGGACAAGGCACTGGTTATTGTGGACAAGATCCACAGGAATCCTCTGTTCACAGGAAACCCTGCTGTTCCTGACTGTGGGGGATGAAAAAGAAGCAGGACTCTTTCTTCTGGCTGGACCTGTTGAAGCAGTTGAGAGTTTAGGTCCCAGGTAATGTGTTCTGTGGTTTCTTTAAAATTAGTACGAATTCTAATGTTGTAGACTAAGCAGCTGAGCAGTGTGATCAGGACATGGATCCTTGCTTGCTGTCTGGAGTAGGTCTGGCCAGGCCACTCTTCTCTGCGAGTGGCCTGTGCTGCTGTTACTGCAGGGTGGCAGAGCTTCTGGGAGGAAAAGGAGCTGGGAAGCGAGGCCGCTTCCAGGGAAAGGCCACCCAGATGAGCCGGCGAGGAGAAGTGCAAGCTCTGCTCCAGGAGTTCATCAGCCACCGAAGCCCTGAAGCATAAGAATCAATTCCTAAAGTAGGGCTGTCTTCCCTGCTTTGTATAAGTTCCACCAACTTTTCTCCCAGAGAATAAAGACAAAAACCCAACAGCTGGTCTGCATGTGCTCTGAGTGAGCTGAATTGGTGCTTGCAGAAAACTGTGGGTGGAGGGATCTGCAATCCCTGCTTTGCTGCAAGGGTTCTTTCATTTCCCCAGGCAAGTGATGCACACTCTGAAGTGATTAAAAACCTGACCCGACAGGTAGGAAATTCAGCTTCTTGTATCAGTCCTTTTCCTCGTTGAGGTGTCGTTGTTACTGATCCATTTCTCTACATCAGGAGTTTCTCCAGCTGACGGAGATGTCAAATCCTCGGGATCAGGCAAAGCTCCTCCCCAGCGCTTCCTCCACCGGCGTTTTCTGCCGGGCGGATCTTGAGGCTGCTGCAATCTCGGCGGCAGAACTAAAGGGCGCTGTGGAGCCACAGTGGGGAAAAACAGGACGGGTAATTCGGAATTTTTTTTCCCCCTTTTGCTAAAATGTGCTGCAGACGTCGGGAATAACAGAGAAATAGAAGAAAAGAAGCCTCTATCCCAAGATGGTTTGTCTGTCACGAGCAAAGAGAGCAGCAGCCCCAGCACAGGGGAGAGCTTTGCCGGCTGCCGAGGCGGGGGGAGTTGTGGGGGGTGGGGGCTGCACCCGCGGGGGTTCTGCTGGGGAAGAGCAGTGGGAGAGCCCTGGGAGCATGGGGCTCGCTGTGCATTAGCTGCTGCAGCCTGCCTGAGCCTATGGCACGACTGGCTTTGTGTGTCTGTGCCATGGGAGCCACCCAGCAGGGCCACCAGCCTTCGCAGTCGCTCCCAGTGTGGAGCCAGTCAGCCAGTCTGTCCAGATTTAGTGGGGAGCAGTGGCTGGGTTGCACCCCTGGGCTGGTGGGTGTCCACTAGCCCAGAGTGAGGGCGATCACCTGCCTGGGCACACCATTGCCTGCAGGGACATCCCTAGACAGCCTTCTTGTCCTGCGTGGCCAGGAGCTGCGAGAGGCAGTAGGGGATGAGGCCGACGGTGGCCAGCGGCACGGCCGCGCTCTTGCAGAAGGAGAGGACGTAGAAGAGCAGCTGCATGTGGGAGGGTGGCTTGAAGGCATCAAAGACGTGTAGGATGAGGAGGGAGGTGGTGATACAGCCCAGGCGGAAGGGCAGCTGCTGGGCCTGCTTCCCCCGACAGCTCTCCAGGTACATGTGGGAATTGAGGGCCAGCCCCAGCCCAAAGAGGATGCCCAGGTTACGCAGGAGGCTGGCAAAGGGGGTGGTGTCGATGTGGACCCACTCAGGCTGGGCACACCACTTCCGTGCCTTCTCCAGCGTCCAGAGCAGGTCCACGTTGACAGCCCGCAGCAGCAGATAGAAGCCCAGAGCAAAGCTGAAGAGGAAGAAGGTGATGCCCAGGTATCGGCGGAGGCTGGCATGGTAGATGAAATGGATGTGCTGGAAGGTCTTGGCCACGACCATCCCTGGTAGAAGTGAAGCAGGAGAGGAGGCAGCACTGATTAGTAAGAGATCACTGCTTTGGGCAGTGGAGACACATGGACCCTGCAGCTCTGGGTGCTCTGGTGGGGGACAAGCCCTCCAGGTGCTCCTGTATGGTCCTGACTGCCCCCACGGCTACTGTTGTGCCGTGTTGCTTACAGATGGCAAATTCTGCACCCTCACCTATAGACAAACCTTTCACACCCCAAACCTTCCCTGCCTCTGCCTTCAGGCCACGTTCACTATCCCTCAGAGCCCAGCAGCAGCTGGCAGTGCCCTGCCCACCTGACTGGGACTCATGCCTCGAATGGGACAGGGACAAAGGCATGTCCTGGAGGAGATCCTGCCTGTGACGATGAGGGCAGTAACTGCTGAGCTGTGGATGCAGCTTTGTGTCACCATCGTCCATGTGTCCACCAGGCCATGCATCCTTGCTGCAGTTCAGCATGGCAGTGCCACAAGGAAGAGGATGGGGGCTCTGGTGACTCACCTGAAATGACCCCTGCGATGACCTGATGGGGGAAGTGGGCAGCAATGAAGACTCGGGACAGGCAGACGCAGACCTGAACTGCCCAGAAGCCCGTCCAAAGCACCATCCACAGCATCCTGTGAGAGGCAGGTGGACAAGTTGGTGTCACGGTTGGCTCATAGTGTACCCCGAGCACTGCCCGCCCAGCTCCTCCTGCACACCCCACGCAGGTACCAGGACCTTGACATCTGCCCACGGACTTGTCCCTGGATGGGCTCAGCTGTGCCAGCAGCTCCAAGCAGCCTCTGCCCAGCATGGCTGGTTTTGGCACACAGCTTACCAGTATTTGAGTGTCCTCGACTGCTTCTTCCCCATGGCAGCGGAGAGGAGGGCTGTCACCATCACGTAGTACACGCCTGCTGCACCCATGGCATGGCCAGAGGGGCTCCCTGGGCAAGATGAGAGCCTCAGGTCAGACCCCTGGCTCAGAGAGGGCTGAACCCTCACGTTGGGGGGCTCCCAGCCAGCAGTCCAGGCTCCAGGCACTGAAGCACTGCAGGACACAGCACTCAGTACCTGTCTGCCAGTGGCTGTGGCCACCTCTATGGCAGGTGCCCAGCTCCATCCCTGGGACAGCAGAGCAGGGGCAGTGTGGGAGGGTGGCTGTGGCTCCATGGCCCATCTGCTGGGCAGGATTGTGCAAAGGGCACTGGCCATCCCCAACAGCTTGCACTGATCATGCCAGGAACCTGCAGCCCTTTCCCAGCTCCCATGGAAAGATACTGACAAAGTACAGGCAGAGTGAAGAACTGGGCAAGCCCCTTCCCCACGGAGCACATGCCTGCAGTTGGGGCTGGAGGGCAGATCAGGGCCCTGGCACAGGCCAAGGCTGTGGCTGAGCACGGGCCAGGGCTTGCGCTGAACTGCCACGTCTACGCCGAGGGTCAAGGTCTGCTCCATGCAGGGGCTGCCCTGCTCCACCCATGGTGAGCACGGCTGGTGTCCCCGGCAGTGCAGCGGGGCCAGCCCCGTGTCTTGGCCATAACGGCCCCACTCAAGAGCCTGCCAGGAGTGTGTCCTACCAGCAGGCTGCCAGCCTGCACCCCATGGCATGGTGCCATCCCAGCACCTCCACTGCAGGGACCAAGACCTAGCGTGGGGACCTGTGTATGCAGGTTCCTCTGGGTAAGTGCCCACTGCCCCCACTGGGGCTGGGAAACCCTGTTGGGTCTGGGGGATCCTGCAGTGGGGCTCACGGACCCCATAGGGGCTGAGGGACCTACCAGGGCCAGTCTCACAGGTGAGTGGGAACTGCTGGATTGCTGGGGCTGATGTGTTGCTATAATAGTCTGTCTCATGGACCCACCAGTATGGCCTCTCCCCAAAAAGGATCCTGAAAAGAAAATAAAATGGGGTCTGTAGAGGTCCTGGGCACCAGAGCAGGTGGGTACAGCTGCAGTTTCAGCTCTGATCTGGGAACTGTAAGAGGCAAGGGACCCATGAGTGGTCCAGGGTGTCCAGACACACCATCCAGCTAGTCACTTGATCCCAACAGCCAACATTGCCTGTCCATAGCCCCAAAACCTGGGAATGCTGAAATGAAGCTGGGGAGCCCACCAGCACACAGGCAGGAGTGACTGCTATCACTGCCAGACTGGGGGCAGAACTCCGGTCTGTGTCTTACGTCAGTGTCAAGGCTAAGAGCACACATCTGGTCCGTATTTGTCCAGCTGTGCCAACACACCCAGAGGGAGCCATGGCACAGGGCCACTCACCACTTGAAGATGAGGTTGAGCCAGTCACCGATCACAGCCACCCAAATGAGCCTGATGCCCACTGCCTCGCTGACATGGAACCAGATTGGGAAGAGGACGAAGAAAGCGTTCCTGAGGTCAGCGGCGAAGGAGATGAAGAGGAACCAATCCTGGGACCCCTGGAAATGCTCCTGCAGCCAGTGCGTCACCTGGACACCCGTGTGGTGCAGGAGGTTCATGTTGGCCTCCATCCTGCTCTGCAGTTGCTGCCCCTCGGCGCGCCTCAGCCTGCCCTGCGCTCTGGGGTTTTATACCCTGCAGGCTCTTGTTTGCTGCAGGCAGGTCGCTTGTCCCAGCACTGATCTTTGGACCCAAAACCACTTTTGCCAAAGGTGCATCACCAGGGGGTTGTTACAAACATGTTTAGAACAACTTACGTAAAAGGGAAAAACAGCTTTAAGAAGTGCAGGGAGCCCCGGCACCAGCACCTTAACCCTTCCCACACTGTCCCCTCTGCAGCACGTGGCCCTGCTCCTCCTGCAGCCACACGCAATGCTCCAGCTGCTCCTGCTGAGCCCCAGCATTCACCATCAGGAAGGAGATCCAAGCACTGCAGAGCTGTCACAGTCCTGAGCCATTACATTCCTCCCGTCCCTCTGCCGTCACTCCAAGCACCTCTGGAGCATCACAAAGATGTCCAGGAGTGTGGACTGGGTTGTGGAGACGTGTGGGCGTCTGGCTGTCCAGCACCCCTACGGCAGCTGAAACCTCCAGCTGATGAGAAAACACCTTGCTGCCATGGCATCCACCAGGCTGATTTAACTGGGGCTCTGCACAATGGGAAATTTTCCAAGCCATTTCTGGAACTCCCTGCAGCCTCAGACAGTGAGGCCTGGGGAGCTCCTGGCTGCCAGCCATGCTGTTCTGATCTTCGATGTGGGGTTAAAGGACCTTTGCAAATTAGGTCCTGTAGGAGGGGAGGCATTCCTCCCAGCACAGCTGCCTGGGATTAACTCTCTCCTGCACCAAACAGCCCTATCAAACCCTGGGATGGAGCTGAACACAGCACTTGTGCATCTGGTGTCAGATCCCTGCCCACGGCCTTTCCCCTCCCCGGCCATGCTGCGCTGCCACTGGCAGCGGCGCCAGCACCAGGTTGTTACAAACATGTTTAGAACAACTTACGTAAAAGAGAAAAACAGCTTTAAGAAGTGCAGGGAGCCCCGGCACCAGCACCTTAACCCTTCCCACACTGTCCCCTCTCTGCAGCACGTGGCCCTGCTCCTCCTGCAGCCACACGCAATGCTCCAGCTGCTCCTGCTGAGCCCCAGCATTCACCATCAGGAAGGAGATCCAAGCACTGCAGAGCTGTCACAGTCCTGAGCCATTACATTCCTCCCGTCCCTCTGCCGTCACTCCAAGCACCTCTGGAGCATCACAAAGATGTCCAGGAGTGTGGACTGGGTTGTGGAGACGTGTGGGCGTCTGGCTGTCCAGCACCCCTACGGCAGCTGAAACCTCCAGCTGATGAGAAAACACCTTGCTGCCATGGCATCCACCAGGCTGATTTAACTGGGGCTCTGCACAATGGGAAATTTTCCAAGCCATTTCTGGAACTCCCTGCAGCCTCAGACAGTGAGGCCTGGGGAGCTCCTGGCTGCCAGCCATGCTGTTCTGATCTTCGATGTGGGGTTAAAGGACCTTTGCAAATTAGGTCCTGTAGGAGGGGAGGCATTCCTCCCAGCACAGCTGCCTGGGATTAACTCTCTCCTGCACCAAACAGCCCTATCAAACCCTGGGATGGAGCTGAACACAGCACTTGTGCATCTGGTGTCAGATCCCTGCCCACGGCCTTTCCCCTCCCCGGCCATGCTGCGCTGCCACTGGCAGCCGGGCAGCTTGAACACCCGGTTCCTCCCCCGGGAAGTTAACGGTGAATGAGTAACATGGAGGGCTCTTTCCAGGAGCCCAAGGACAAAGGGTCAGCCCGGTGGGGGGAACCTCCTTCCCCAGCTCTGTCCAGCCACCACGGCCGCTGGGCACAGACACGCAGCCCAGCACTTGCCGCAGCTGAACAGGCAGTGGCCGGTCCCCGGGTGAACAGGACATAAGGCGTTAATGATTAGCAGCCAGTGAAAATGCATCACTTATCTCTCTCCTCGAGAAAGTTCAGGTCAAGATCCTTGACCCGCTGCCCTGCGCTGTTTGCCAGGGTGCGAAGGCGGCAGAGGCCGCGTCTGGCACAGAGTCCTGCCCACCTGCACGGCATCCAGCCCCCCGCACAGCCCCAGGAGCCCCTGCAGGGCACTAACACAGCAACTCTTCCTCCTGGGAATACGGGCACCGGCTGCTCTTGGAGCTGGCAGGCCGAGGAAGAAGGATAGTGTTCGCAAACGGCCGTGCTCCGCT
>NW_009952705.1:279432-282196 GCF_000747805.2 Chaetura pelagica
TAGCCAGTGGTTACAGATCTGCCTCATGTTCAGCAGCACAATGCGGGGCTGCTGGAGCAGATCTGCACCCACGGACCAGCTGTGTGTCCTCAGCTGCCCTCAGCAGGGCGCCAGGCAGGCCTCTCCCGGTCAGACTAAGCCGCAGTTTCGCAGCTGCCATCAGGGAATAGAAATGCACATGAAGTGCATTTGCACAGTGGACCAGCACAAGCACTACAGGATCAGCCGCAGCTGCAGAAGCATCCCCACCTAGGGCTGCTCCTCTCCGTTCCCCCCAGCTCAGCCTCAGGAAACAGACCCAGGCATCTCAGCCCCAAACTGAGCTCCCAACCTACAAAAAAAACCCAAAAAGGAGAAGTTTGCACGGAAATTGAATTACTCTTGCAAAACAAATACCCCAACAGCTCATTCTAAGGTCCTCAACCAAGAGTGGCTTTGGCCAGCATGCAAAAAAACAACAGACTTGGCTTCAGCATAAAAAATATTTTGAAACAGTCTGCAGCAAACCCTTCCCAAGAGATTTCGCAGCAGAAATGGGGGCAAAAGGTGTTGGGGGATGGGGACGAGTGCACTCCAGTACCCTTGGAAAATGTCACTGCAGTAAAACTGGGGCCACAGCAGGGAGAGGCTGGGAAATGGGATGGGAGCAGACAAACAAAATGGGAGCAGGGAAAAGGGACAGGAGCAGCCACCTCCTGCCTCACAGCATGGCATGGGAGTGAGAAGGAAGCAGTGCTGGTGGAGCTGTGCTGCTGGTGGAGCCGCGCTGCCAGCAGAGCAGCCCAGGGCAGCATCGCCTGTGTGTGCCAGGCTGTGTGTGCCCTGGGGCAGGTCTGTGACAGAGCTGCTGGAGTCCTCCCGTGCAGGTTCCCAGCTCCAGCTCCATGTCCTGTGGCCACTGTGTGGAGCTGGGGCGGCTGGTGCTGGGCACCTCCTGGGCACCGTGGGCTTTGGCATCCTGGTCAGTGTGGCCACCAGCTCTGGGAGCACCATGCCAGGCTCTGGGTCATCCCCAGCACCGCTGCACTGGCAGCACTGCTGGCCAGGGACATGCTCTGCCGACTGGCTGGGGTGGCTTTCCCAGGGAAGGAACGAGGCCAGGCTGGGTGTGCTTTATCTCTGCACTGTGTACAATGAGCCTGGGATGAGCCAGCAGCCCAGGTGTGTCTGCCAGGTCAGCAGCTGGTGCTGGGACACAGCGTCCCCATGATTCCTGAGAGAGCAGATGCACCGGGAGGTGCAGGGCGCACGGGTACTGTAACGTGATGTGCCACACACGGTGCCTATGGTTCGTCCAGAAAGTTCCCAGGCTGCTGCAAGGTCTGGGGCTGGGATAGGAGCCGGTCACTGCCAGCACAGGAGCCTGTCTGCACTCACCTGCGTCAGCATGTGGGCAGAGTCCAGGAGCCCTCAGAAACACCAGGACATGCAGCAGCAGGCAGGTACCTGCCCAGCTGGGACCTTCCCCTTCCAGGGAACAACCTTCCTGCATCCCCTGAGGCCCAGGAGGTGCCCCTGGGGCATGGCTCCTGATGTCACCCCAGGGACCACTGCAGCTTGCCCTGAGTTGTGTTCCCAGGCTGTCTGCTCCTGCTCAACATCCTTTCCCTGTGCTGCAGTGACCTGAGCTGGCTCCTGAGGGAATGTGGTGCTGTCATGAGGGCATCTCAAGCCCCTCACCATGCAGCCGTGACCAGACTCAGCCACCAGGGCAAGGGGACAGAGGGGATGGACACCCAGCCTATCCCCAGGAACATGTTGGCCGGTCCTTGGCATCCGCAGCCACATGCCAGGGCAGGGCAGTGAGGCTGGAGCTGAACTGCCCTTGCCAAGACCTTCAGTGTCCCCAAGCCAGCTTGGCACATCGGGAGTGGGCTCTGAAGGCTTCAGGATCCTGCCGGGCTGTGCACGCAGCCGGGGTGTGGGAGCAAGGGTCCCCACACCAGGGGGGCTGAGCACACCGGGCAGCAGCCAAGGCCAGCACCGATGAACATGCTCGGTACAGCTGTTACACATTAACTGCCTGTTTGTGTCACATTCCCCGGCAGGAGCCTCCTGCAAGTACCCAGGGTCCAAGAGCACGGTCGGTGCATGCTCGCACAGCCACAGCAGCATCCATGAGCTACACAACAGTTTGGTCAGAAAAGGCTCCAGGAGCTCTTTATTGGGGAGGGTTGGATATGGGGCAGCTCAGCCTGGGGAATGCCCATCCTGCAGCCCTGCAGGATGCTCCTCCTGCTGTCTCTGTCCCTTGTCCCTGTCCCCAGAACCTGGTACTGCCACAGTAGCCAGAACTCAGCATCACCTGGGTCTCAGCAGCCCTGGAGCCATGGTGGCCATGAGGCCAGAGTGGATATTTTGGGTGTCTGGAGCCATTGGCCACCATAATACCACACCAGGCCAACCTGGGCACAGCCTTGCTGTGGACCACAGTTCCAAGGGGAGCTGTGGCTCTGTGCAGTGCCCAGCCCTGCCAGCACCACCACCCTGCGTGCACACACCTACCTTGGGGAGGCGGCAGGCACCTGGTGACAGAGGATGGGAGTGGCTGTAGGCATCACACAGCACTTCTGGTGGCAGCATGGATGGAGTCTCCAAAAATCACTCCCAGGGGCTGTTTTCCAGAGGCTTTGAGCTCACCTTCAGCAGTATTGTGGTGCCAAAATGAGAGCTGAGCTCCTCTGAAAACCTGACCCTGAGCATGCAACATGCTGGGGATGTGGAGAGCAAGTCCTGGTGGCAGAACCAGCCTGTGCCCATGGCA
>NW_009952705.1:282281-288695 GCF_000747805.2 Chaetura pelagica
GTTTGGGCGTGGGGGCCAGACTGAGGTTGAGGAACCCCCCGTAGCGGAAGGGGGGCAGGTGGGGGGCACAGGAGGGGGGTGGGCAGGCCAGCTGGTTGGTCCCACATGCACCCACATCCTGTGCCTCACTGAAGTAGATGCTGTCGGGCGAGTCCACCGAGGGGTCTTCATCAAAGTAGTTGTAGGGCCTCAGGAAAAAGCCGACGCCGTTGCCCACAGTCACCGTGTTGGGGACATCTTCAGCATGGGGGATGTGCAGGAACCCCACAGATACCCAGGCAACCAGATCCTAGGCAGGAGGGGAGCCAGGCACCCATCAGAGCCCTTCCAGCCCTAGCCCCCACCCTGCCAGAGGCTTCACCCTCTGCCTGGGGGACTCCAGCTCACCTCATTGGTGATGGTCTCATTGTTAATGAAGTCAGCAAAGGCAACAGTTGGTGTCCAGGGGTCATTCTGGTTGTAGATGCTGGTGCTGGTGGGCTCCTCCTCCTTCCGCCGGGTGACAGCCAGCTGGTACCTGTCAGTATGGGGAGCAGAGAGGCTTGTCCCCGCCAGCTCAAAGCTGAGCACTGTGGCATGGCTGCATGAGGATTCATCCCCAAACCCAGGAGGGACACTTGGGGACACAGACTCTCCTGGGCTATGGAGGGATAGGGCTGGCAGGGACTTTGGGGTTAACTTGTTGCCTGTGGTGACTCCAGCACAACTGGGAAACATGACCATATCCAGGCTTGATGCTGCTGCCTAACACACTCACCACAGCCACGGCCATTTTTAACCCCTACAGCCTCCCACAGAACATGATTTGTTAAATTTCACCATGGCAGAGACCAGCTCTGTACTTATCCCAAGCACTTTGCAAAATACATCCCATCCTACATGAAGATGTCAAGACCTGGGGATGCTAGTGCTTCCCTTGGGAATTCATCTTACAGCCTGGTTATCCTCACAGGGACAAACACATCTGATTGCTCTAATCATCTTATCTGGGGTCAGATTCCTGCCTGTGAACTACTGTGAACAGATGTCATTGAGCAACTTTTAAAGGGATTTTCAGAGCCAAAAAATATGCACGTTCACTGCTTAACCCTTCCCTGCAGCCTAGCACAGCCTCACTGGGCTGCAGCAGACCCCTGCCTCTGGGGCACCCCAATACCCACCTGCCCCAGCTGATGGCCCTCTCCATGGAGCTGCTGGCAGGCAGGTGCTCCCCAGCAGAGCTGGTGATCTGGAGCCGATAGCTGCGTGGATGCCCCCACTTGTTGGGCTTGGGGCTGGTGAAGGAGAGGTAGCGAGGCAGGGGGGCATGGAGTGGGAAGGCTGCCTCATCCTCCCTCTCCAGCCTCTCCCTCCGGAGGTACAGCCGCTCCATGGTGTTCTGCATGCTCCAAGGATCTTTCACAAGCTCATAACCCATGTCCTGGGTCTCCAAAGAGTTCAGCTGCCCTGTGAAGCAAAAGGGAAAAACCTCTCAAGCTCTGCACCCCAGGCAGAGCTGCAGCCCACAGCAAACTGTGGCTGTGCACAAAAGCACCCAGACCTACCGTCAAGATCCAGGTCCACCTTGTAGTGCATGTGGTGGAGGTGCATCGTCCCCAGTGTGTGTGGACCAACTCTGTTGCCATAATCAGTGCCTTGACCATGGAAGAAGGAGGAGCTGATGTAGCCAGTGGCATGCACCCGGACCTCCACGGCCCCGCTGCTGTGGAACATGAAGTCCCAGATGTAGTCATAGTTGATGAGGGTGGAGATGGCACGGATGACCAGCGTGTTTTTCCGCAGCCCCCCATAGTAAAAGGACTGCGAGTCAGAGAAGTGGCGTCGCAGAGGGAGGGCAGCATCATGCTCAAAGATGCAGAGTGAGTTTTGGTTGGTTTTGGGGGTCTCTGACTCTGCCAGGTAGTGCTGGTCCACGTAGGTCGCCGTTTAGGGACAGTCAAGGCCACGGACAAGCTCGTAGGCAACCCTGCCGATGCCAAAGCTCCCATCGAGGTAGCGAGTCGACATGCCTCCCGGGCAGTTGGAGCCATACAGAGTTAAGGCTTCCTGGAGACTCAGCTCATAGATAATCCTCTCCCCACGGAACCTGATGTCAAAGAGGCGTGGGCCAGAGTTGGGGTTCATGCCAAAGGTGATGCTCCAGCCCTGGAAGGTGACATGGTTATCCCGGACACTGTAGCGGGGACCCAGGGGCTCATACTGCAGTGGCCCCATGGAGCCAGGCGGGCGCCGGGGTCTCATTGAGCCCAGCACCACTTCAGCCAGAGGCTTCTTGATCCTGACAACCTCCAGCATGTTGGCCACAAATGCATTCTCCAGATCCTCTGTGCTGGCAAAGTACTGGCCGTTGTAGAAGACTTTGTGCCACTGGGGACCTGGAGGTCCCCATGCTCCACCAGCACCTCCAAACCCACTGGTGAGAGGTAGTAGCCAGTGCCTGCCACGTTGTGGAAGAGGACAAACCAGGTCATGCGATCGCCAGACTTGAAGCCCCGTGGGGCCGTGGTGAGGATGGCCAGGTCGGTCCCGTCGGACTCGCAGCATGCAGCGAGGAAGCGCCGTGCCTTTCTCAGCTCCCGCTGGATGAGAGCATTGATATCCATGTACTCCTTGCCGGTGACATGTCTGCGGTGGTAGGGCACCTTCCCCCCGTACTTCTGCACCGTGATGTCCCGGTGATACGCCGGCGTCGGCAGCGGACCCACCACGTACTCGGTGACGTTGGGGTCCGGCTGGTTCCCAAAGTACAGCACAGCCAGCGCCTCCCGGGGGGGCCGAGCGCCCCCCTCATCCAGGAACCGCAGCACCTCCGCCTTGGCAGGGACCTGCACGTCCAGCGAGGCGATGCAGCTGTCAGAGGGCTTGGCACGCGAGGCGTCCACCAGCTGCACCCCGAGGTGCCCCTGCAGGTACCGCACCACTTGCACCATCTCCTCGGGGGTCAGATCAGCAAAGACCAGGCTCTGGCCATCACCGGTGTCCTCCTGCGCCGGGGGCTGGTGCTGGCACGGGCTGGGGGCCCTTCCTCTGGTCAGCAGCACACAGACTAAGGCAAAGATCGTGGCTAGAGCCAGAACAAGCAGGACGAGCACTGTCTTCACGTTCATGTCTGCTGCTGGTTCTGAGGCACTGCTGCTCCTGCAGCTGAGCAGGGCGGCTTTCCAGCTGCAGAATTCTCCCAGCTATCCAACAACAGAAGAGGCTGGGTTTGGTTGGGTTTGATTTTTTTCCCTTGTTTTCTCAACAGGGAATAACCCAGAGTAACTTACTAGGAGGGCACAGGGGGATGTTCTGAGACGTGCCTGGGATTTGCTGGAAACCATAAAAGGCAACTAAGTTTGGCTCTGCTTCCCCCAGTGAGTCATAATTTAAAGTAAACTTAATGCTTCTGCAGCTGTCCTTCCTGATCCTTGGCTATGGGCTATGAGGAGGGATCGAGGGCTCCAGAGCACCCCC
The DNA here is from genome assembly GCF_000747805.2 of Chaetura pelagica. NCBI lineage: Eukaryota > Metazoa > Chordata > Aves > Apodiformes > Apodidae > Chaetura > Chaetura pelagica. Next base: position 285,738 of record NW_009952705.1, read on the forward strand.
AAGTGTCCTGGCATGGGGCAGTGGCACTGGACGTGCTGCACAGCTTCTGCACTGTGGATCTGGCCCTGTCGCACTGTGACAGACCCACGAGCCGCCACGAGGCTGAGGATCAGCTGGTTTGGGCAGAGCCATCCATGGGGATGGAGGTGGCTCAGGAACAGTGGGACCCCCCCTTGCTACAGTCCTCTCTGGTCCCCTCTCACTGCACCGCAGGCGGGTGCCCGAGAGCTGCAGCCCGTCCGGTGCTGGCTCTGCCCCAGCCTCACCCCGGGCAGCCGCTGAGCTTGGTCCCAGCGCCCACCCCGGCGAGGGACGGGCAGGAGCCTCCCTGTGCCCAGAGCCTCGCTGCTGGCTGGGTGCAGGAAACACGGAGCAGCCCCAGCACCCTGCCCAGCAGACAATGCTGAAAGTTGCAAGAACGAGACACAGGAGAGCGCTGGATCAGGATAATTTTCTTTTTTTTTTTGGCCTGAGATAGACACTACACAGCACTTGCTTCTACAGCAGAGGAACAGGATTTTCTCTTCACTTCCCTCCTGCAACAGCTCAAATTCAGTAATTAACAGAGATAACATAGACTGTTGTCTGGCTTCATGCCAGGAAGATGATGCTTCCCTTTTAAAGAGCACTATTAAAAAAGCAATGATAAAAAGTTAAGCCATTGCACAACTGGAAACAGAGACAACTTCACTAAAAAAACAAAAATCTGAGAGAACAGTCAACCTGGTGCCTCTGACTGTGTCTCCTAACACTGTCCTGTAGTGTTAAAGCCTGCTCATGTTCTGGAAGCCATCATAGGTGAATGGGAGGAAGTTTGGCAAACAAGAGGCAGTTTTGGGCAGGCATGCGATAGGGTTGATTTCACATGTCGTGAAGTCCTGCTCGCTGGTGAAAAATACACCATCATGAGAGTATATGGAGGGGTCCAGGTCATAGTAGTTGTAGGGTCTCAGGAGAAAGCCGACCGAGTTTCCCACCGTCACAGTGTTAGGAATATCCTCAGAGTGTGGGATGTGAAGGAAACCAGCAGTTATCCAGGCAACCAGGTCCTGGGTAGGGAAGAGCCACAAGTCTGGTTATTTCTGAAGTCTGCAGTGACTGAAATCTGCACAGGGGACATAGAAAGTTACAGGAGAGCAGGAGGGGACCTCCACAGGCACAAGCCTGGCTATGTTCTGATATGCCAAGCTCCCCTGGCCTGGGCAAGATCCCCTTCCTTTCCCCGAAGACCTGCCCTCAGCCATAGCTGCAGACACCCACCCAGTGGAAGGGCCCTTGCCCTGACCCCCACAGCCAAGCCCTGGCCTCACAGAGATTTTCCTGACATTTCGCCAGCATTTCTTCATCAGGAGAAAAGAGCTCTGCACACCAATATACACATTCTGACCAAAGCACCAAGCAGACACACAGAAAAGGGGATGCTCAAACCCACTATTCTCATTCCCCAGGGCTGCTGCTCTTCCAGCTGCACCTGCTGTGCCACGGGCAATACCGGGGTCACCCTGCTGTCCTGGGGGAGATGCCAGGATCACTCAGCCCCTGGGGCAGCTCTCAAGATTCTGCTCTGCCTCGGGACCCCAGCTCACCTCGTTGGTGATGGTCTCGTTGTTGATGAAGTCGGCGAAGGCAACAGTTGGTGTCCAGGGGTCATTCTGGTTGTAGATGCTGGTGCTGGTGGGCTCCTCCTCCTTCCGCCGGGTGACAGCCAGCTGGTACCTGAGGTTAGGAGAAGAGTCAGGAGCAGCTCCCTGAGGCAGGGCAGGGCTAAAAGCCAGCTCCCCAGAGAGACTTTGAGCATCCCTGAGAACCTGCCATGCCCATCAGAACAGACTGACCTTGCCCAGCTGATGGCCCTCTCCATGGAGCTGGCTTCAGGGACATGGTCGCCTGCAAAACTGGTGATCTGGATCCTGTAACCACGCTGGTGGCCCCACTTGTTCTTGCTATTGGCCGCAAAGTAGATGTATCTGGGCATCTTTGACTGGAGCCGGAAGGCAGCCTGGTCCTCTGTGTCCAGGATTTTCTTGGTGAGTCGTGGCCGCTCTATCTGCTGCTCTGGCCTCCAGGGAGCCCGGATCATCTCAAACACCATATCATGGGCCACCAGGGAGTTTTCAACTCCTATGAAGCAAAAAAAAAATAAATTACTGAAGAACGTCCCGTCAGTTCCTTGTTCCCCACAGACATCACTGCAGCCAGAGCTCACCCTCCCCATCCTGCCTTCCCGTGCCCCAGGCTCCAAATACTGGCTCCTGCCCACGGGAGAGGTTGCTGCTCCGCAGCTGCCCAGCAGCAGGACTGCACGTAGCGTACGTTAATCTCTGGCTGTACATGTCTGACCCCGTCAGCTCCACGCTGTGGCAGACACCACGATCCACAGGGACAAGAGGAGAGCCTTGTCCCAGGGCAGGAGAACAGGTTTGCTTCCCAGTGAAAGTGCAGTCTAATTAACTCAAGTGCCTGCTGGCCCAGACACTGTTTGTGCTCATCAGCATTTGTCCTGCAAAGCCCTGGGAAGGGTCCAGCTCTGAGCACATTTGCACATCACAGAGCTGGTGCTACACAGGTCTTACCACAAAGAAGAGTCATGCGACAGAGGCTTGGAGCAACAGGAGGGGCATAAGAGCAGGAAGAAAAGATGCCATCCAGGCAGAAGATGGCAAAGAGCTGGCTGAGAGCACTCCAGGGCCAGTTTGGCTTCAGTGGAGAGGCTGGTGCTCATCACCATGCCTATTTCTTCCCTTTTATGATGTGAACAAAACTTCTAACCAATCAACTCCCCTTCCAGTCGTAGTAGTGAAACCTTGATTTCATCTGACTTTTCCCTGTTCTTGCAGTTTTTCAATTCTCCATTTTTACCTAAGTACTCAAAGCTTACCCTAAACCAATTCTGAACAATTCTTACATTTGTGTTCCCAAATTAAAATGAAATGGGGACAGTTTTAATAGATGGCAGGA
>NW_009952705.1:289004-303433 GCF_000747805.2 Chaetura pelagica
CACTGGCTATCGTTTGGGGCTCAGGACAGGGCATGGAGGGAAAAATCAAAGATGTCAAGTTTGGGAGTCTAAAAGTACTCAGGGAGAGCACAAAGGAGAGAGGAGAACCAGACCTACCTCCTACATCCAAGTCCACTTTGTAGTTGATGGAATGGGTGTGTACTGGGCAGAAGAACAGCAAGCAGCCCTGAGGGGGCAGCAAGGGGCTGGGGCCACCCCACTGCAGGTGACCTCCAGCACGGCCACCAGCAGCGCTAGCCACAGATGGCAAGGATGTTAGAAGGTTCTTTTGGTTCTTTGGTTCTTGGAGAGCATGTCCCTTCTGGTGGGACAGTCTGAGGCACAGGCAGGAGGGGCTGAAACCTCTGCCACACTGGATCTATTTACCACACTTATGATAATGTTAATTTAGGAACTCCTGTTTTCATTCTCATTTACAGGTGGGGAATAATTGCCCTTTTTCCCTGCAGGTCCCACATGATCGCATGGGAGGCAGCTGCACTTTGATGTACGTAGTTCTCCAACTACTCCCAACAACCCAGGAGACAGCACGGGTTACTGGAGCTGTGCTTCTCCTCAGGCTGGTTCAGATGCAGTCCACTGCCTACTAGTGAGCCCTTTCGTCCTGTGCCCGTGTAAAACACTTTCTCCCCCACCTTTTACAGAAGCAAGTTTTGATAACAAACACCTGATGCTGCCAGCCTGGGCCCCAGCACCACCATTGCCCTTGCACCTTCCCTGACTGCAGTTACTGGAACAGCCTTTAAGAGGAAGCAAAGCTGCCCCATCCACTGAACATCCTTGTTACTCCCGGGGTGATGCCAATGCTTCACTGCTCAGCCTGGACCTGCAGGAGCTGCTTCTGGACTCAAATAACCCTTGGCAGGAATCTGCTGCCAAAAACCATGACTGTGCAGGAGCAGGGGAATTCACTGGCTCGCTGCAGCAACTCTGCAGCCCAAGACCCAGGATCCAGCTGACAAGATTTTCCTGAAAAGAGACGCGGAGACAGAGCTGCTCAAGCTCAGCCCTGAGAGCGCTGGTCCATCTGCCCTGCTTTACAAGGGCAGATGAGATAGGAAAAGGGCTTTCCCAGGCTACAGGGAGCACCAGGAGCAGCAGCAGGCGCAGCAGGAGCAGGATGACACCTCCAGCCTGACAGACAGGGCTGCATCTCCTGGTCTGCCAGGCCCTGCCTGTGGCAACACACGCCGTGCCAGCCCTGAGGCCTCAAGGAAACACAAACATTTTTCAGCTACTACCTTTCATACTTTCCCTGGGCTGAACACAGAGCTCCCAGACAACCCACACTGTCTTCAACTCGATGACCTTGACAGGCTCTTTTCTACAGAGAAAAAAAAATTTGCAACTAAATAAGAGGTTAGGAGAGGGATTCTAAAGACTAGGAGGCAATCCCCCCCAAAGCTCTGAGGTTTACCAGTGTAATGACAGACATTAAAGAAATACCCAGACCTACCTCCCACGTCCAAGTCCACTTTGTAGTTGATGGAATGGGTGTGTACTGTACCCAGCGTGTGCTCCCAAACCCTACTGCCATATCTCAGACCATCCCCATGGAGGAAGGATGAGCTCGCATAGCCCGTGGCCCGGACCTTGCCTTCAATGGCCCCACTCTGGTAGAAGATGAAGTCCCACACGTAGTCGTAGTTGCCCACAGTCGTAATGGACCGAACAACCAGAGCAGAGTTGACCAGCCCCCCGTAGTAAAGTGACTGCAAGTTGGAGTAGTGGCGCCTCAGAGGAGAGCCCAGGTTCTGCTCAAAGATGCAGAGGGCATTTTTACTAACTTGAGGGACCTGGGAATGAGCCAGGTAGTGCACATCAAGGTACGTCGCTAAATAGGGGCAGTCAACCCCTCGCACCAAGGGGGAGGTGTAGCGCCCGATGCCAAAGCTCCCATCCATGTACCTGGTGGACATCCCTCCGGGGCAGTTGGAGCCGTACACGGACAACGCCTCTTGGACACTGATTTCGTAGGCCACCCTCTCCCCCTTGTGTCGGATGTCGAACAAGCGCAGGCCCGTGTTCACGCTCATCCCAAAGGCAAAGCTCCAGGCCTGGAAGAGGACGTGGTTGCTCTGGACACTGTAGCGGGGACCCTGGGGCTCGTACTGCAAAGGGAACAGGGCGGCCGAAGGTGCTCGGGGCTTCATGGACGAGAAGTCCCCATCCTGCGGCGCTTTCCTCACCTTCTCCACCCTGATGCGACCCTGCACATAGGCACTCTCCAGCTGAACCATGTCCGTGTAGTACTGCCCGTTGTAGAAGACCTTGCAGCACCACCATGCCCTTGCACCTTCCCTGACTGCAGTTACTGGAACAGCCTTTAAGAGGAAGCAAAGCTGCCCCATCCACTGAACATCCTTGTTACTCCCGGGGTGATGCCAATGCTTCACTGCTCAGCCTGGACCTGCAGGAGCTGCTTCTGGACTCAAATAACCCTTGGCAGGAATCTGCTGCCAAAAACCATGACTGTGCAGGAGCAGGGGAATTCACTGGCTCGCTGCAGCAACTCTGCAGCCCAAGACCCAGGATCCAGCTGACAAGATTTTCCTGAAAAGAGACGCGGAGACAGAGCTGCTCAAGCTCAGCCCTGAGAGCGCTGGTCCATCTGCCCTGCTTTACAAGGGCAGATGAGATAGGAAAAGGGCTTTCCCAGGCTACAGGGAGCACCAGGAGCAGCAGCAGGCGCAGCAGGAGCAGGATGACACCTCCAGCCTGACAGACAGGGCTGCATCTCCTGGTCTGCCAGGCCCTGCCTGTGGCAACACACGCCGTGCCAGCCCTGAGGCCTCAAGGAAACACAAACATTTTTCAGCTACTACCTTTCATACTTTCCCTGGGCTGAACACAGAGCTCCCAGACAACCCACACTGTCTTCAACTCGATGACCTTGACAGGCTCTTTTCTACAGAGAAAAAAAAATTTGCAACTAAATAAGAGGTTAGGAGAGGGATTCTAAAGACTAGGAGGCAATCCCCCCCAAAGCTCTGAGGTTTACCAGTGTAATGACAGACATTAAAGAAATACCCAGACCTACCTCCCACGTCCAAGTCCACTTTGTAGTTGATGGAATGGGTGTGTACTGTACCCAGCGTGTGCTCCCAAACCCTACTGCCATATCTCAGACCATCCCCATGGAGGAAGGATGAGCTCGCATAGCCCGTGGCCCGGACCTTGCCTTCAATGGCCCCACTCTGGTAGAAGATGAAGTCCCACACGTAGTCGTAGTTGCCCACAGTCGTAATGGACCGAACAACCAGAGCAGAGTTGACCAGCCCCCCGTAGTAAAGTGACTGCAAGTTGGAGTAGTGGCGCCTCAGAGGAGAGCCCAGGTTCTGCTCAAAGATGCAGAGGGCATTTTTACTAACTTGAGGGACCTGGGAATGAGCCAGGTAGTGCACATCAAGGTACGTCGCTAAATAGGGGCAGTCAACCCCTCGCACCAAGGGGGAGGTGTAGCGCCCGATGCCAAAGCTCCCATCCATGTACCTGGTGGACATCCCTCCGGGGCAGTTGGAGCCGTACACGGACAACGCCTCTTGGACACTGATTTCGTAGGCCACCCTCTCCCCCTTGTGTCGGATGTCGAACAAGCGCAGGCCCGTGTTCACGCTCATCCCAAAGGCAAAGCTCCAGGCCTGGAAGAGGACGTGGTTGCTCTGGACACTGTAGCGGGGACCCTGGGGCTCGTACTGCAAAGGGAACAGGGCGGCCGAAGGTGCTCGGGGCTTCATGGACGAGAAGTCCCCATCCTGCGGCGCTTTCCTCACCTTCTCCACCCTGATGCGACCCTGCACATAGGCACTCTCCAGCTGAACCATGTCCGTGTAGTACTGCCCGTTGTAGAAGACCTTGCTCACCGCCCACCGGGACATGTCCAGGCTGCTGTGGTCCACCAGAACCTCCAGCCCCACGGGGTGCAGGAAGAACCCGCTCACGTTCTGAAACATGACAAACCAGGTGATCCGATCTCCAGACTGGAATCCACGGGGAGCAGCTGTCACAGCGGCCAGATTGGTCCCATCATACTCCATGACTTGGCTCATGAAAGATGGAGCTGCAGGGAACACCTGGCTTTTCAGAAACCCTCCAATCTGTTTGTACTCCACAGCCAGTGTGGGTCTGCGGTGGTAGGGCACCTTCCCCCCGTACTTCTGCACCGTGATGTCCCGGTGATACGCCGGCGTCGGCAGCGGACCCACCACGTACTCGGTGACGTTGGGGTCCGGCTGGTTCCCAAAGTACAGCACAGCCAGCGCCTCCCGGGGGGGCCGAGCGCCCCCCTCATCCAGGAACCGCAGCACCTCCGCCTTGGCAGGGACCTGCACGTCCAGCGAGGCGATGCAGCTGTCAGAGGGCTTGGCACGCGAGGCGTCCACCAGCTGCACCCCGAGGTGCCCCTGCAGGTACCGCACCACTTGCACCATCTCCTCGGGGGTCAGATCAGCAAAGACCAGGCTCTGGCCATCACCGGTGTCCTCCTGCGCCGGGGGCTGGTGCTGGCACGGGCTGGGGGCCCTTCCTCTGGTCAGCAGCACACAGACTAAGGCAAAGATCGTGGCTAGAGCCAGAACAAGCAGGACGAGCACTGTCTTCACGTTCATGTCTGCTGCTGGTCCTGAGGCATTCACTGCAGCTTTCAGAGCAGGGTTTCCAGCTGCTGCCTCTGTCAAGTTTATGCTGCACTGGATGGATTAACACAGAAAGTACAAAGGACTGGGAGAGGCTAGGGGAGGAGAACTGAAATTTGTGGTGACCAGAAAGAGCAGATCTCCTCTCTGTCCTCCTCCACAAGCAGTGCCCTGAAAGAACTACTGGAGATGTAGGGTCAGTGACTCAGACAAGTTTCACATAATTCCATTACTTTTTCAGTCCAACCTGGCTTCCTGAGGCTTCCTGTTAAAACAAAGATCCTGTAGCCAGCCTGAGGTGGCTGAGACCACAGTGAGACTTTGACAGGCTGGAAATTGTTGCCACACCATAGAATTTCACCTCTTTGCAACTCACTGAATTTCCTCGTTTATCGGGCTGTTTCCTTGTAAATATTCTCCCTGGCAGCATGATTCCAAGCTTGGAGTTACTTTTTATTTTAATTTTTTTAATCTTCCGCATGGAAGCCTTTGCTGAAAACACATCCATCTGTGTAGTAGCAGAAAAACTTTGGCAGGCAAGGAGAGAGGTAGTTCAGGTTGAGACTCAGGCCCCAAGGCGCTGTGAACACTAGTTCTCAGTCTGCTCCTCTGAACAGCTCTGGGAGGATCAATCCCCCAGAGTTCCAACAAAACACGATCACACAGCTTTTGCCTCTGCCTCCAGTTCAAAGGCAAACTGAGGTGCAGCTCCTCAGAAGTTTCCTCAAGGACAAAACCACCCGCAACCTGCCACCTCCAGGCAGGCAGCTGATTGCCATGTCCTCTATTGTTGTGCTGCCCGGGCACCACCACCAGGATTTCTACCCAGGGTTGTGGGCAGTGCCCTCTAACATCCCACCGAAGGGGTCTCTGCTGCTCTCACAGGCCTTGGCAGAACAAGGTGGCCAGACAGCAGGACTGGGTGCTCCATCCTGCCACACGGCAGGTGCTTGGGGTAAACCAGACATACTTCAGCTGCAATCCCTGCCTGTCCCTGAGCTGGTGCTGGGAAGCACCAGGCATCCAAGAGAACCAGGGCTGGAGATTCAACCCAACATTTCCACTCCTGCTGCCAGCCTCACCTCACCTCACCCTGGCCTTCCCTTCCTCCTCTTCTCAGAGCTTCCTGGTGGGAAACAGCCCCCCCAGCCTCAGCGCTGCCTCCAGCTCTCCCTCTGCAGCAGATCTGCCCTGGGCTCAGCCCTGCTGACACCACGCTGGCAGGCAGGAGGCCACGTTGCCAACAACACACTCCGTTATCCTCACCACCACTGGCAGTCTCAGCCTCCTTTAGCCCAGGCAGCAGCTATGCAGGTCAGGGACACACTCATCCCCCCTGTGCCAGCTTGTGTCACCTCTGCCTCACTTGCACCAGCGAAGTCCACAGAGCCACAGCAGCCAATTCAGGATCCGCTGTGCCAGAAAAGGGGCCCATTCTGTGCGACAGACACAAGTGATGGAGAGAGACAGGACAGATGAGGAGCCTCAGCCACCTGGGGTGCAGCAGCTGTGGGTTGCAGAGGTCCCCCACGCATCAGTGTTCAACTGGCCTCCAGTGGCAGAACAAGGTGCCTCTGAGCAATGACTTCCAGTCGGTCTTTCAATCCATGAAGTCAACAAGGCTTACTGGGGTTTACACTTGAAGGAAGAATCCCCTGTTGGTGGAAGCCTAGGCATCTGTTTGCCTCAGAGCCCAGTCAAGGTGTAGAGCAGCGCCAGGACATTCCTCCACCAGAGCCAGTTCTGCCGCCACACGCACCAATGCAGCTGAGCCAAATGGCTGCACAAGCACCAGGCTCACACTGACATTTTGTTAAAGAAGCATAAAAAAGAGCAGACCCTTCAGTTTTGACTTTGAATCTTGGTTTTGCATCCCAAGTCCCTAACAGTTAAGGCACAGGCTGCAATTACGGATGGTCAGTTTCTGAGCAGCACAGCAGTGGTTGAAGAGAACTGGACAAACTCCACAGGCCTTCCTGCCCCACAAATCACAACCCAACCCTGCAGCATGCCTGGGGGATGTCTGGAAATAAAATGTGGAAACACTCTTAGCTCCATGCATTGGGTGTCTGGAAAAAAAAAAAAAAAAAAAAAAAAAAAAAAAAAACCCTAACCCGTAAGACCACCCCCAGGGAAAAAAAGTGGAAACACTTTTCGCGCCAGTGATGGGTTTTTTGAAAAAAAAAAAAAAAAAAAAAAAAAGAAGAAAAACCCTAACCCGTAATGACATCCCCAGGGCAGAGCAACCCAGAGCACACGCCCCAGGGCTGCAGGACACAGAGGACACAAACGAAGCTCCCCACGCTGCCTGTGCCCGCTGCGGAACACGGGCCACGGACACCATGTCTAACCCTGCGTTACTGGAACTGCCCGTTTCTGCTGCACCTTTCAAGCTGAAGGCTTTTAAAGCCTATTACAATCTGCACAAGAACCAGCCTGCACCTTCTGGGAGCTCTGTTTCAGAATAAACAGAACAGCCCTAAATCCAACTCCATCTTCCAGTAGAAGTTTCAGGAAGCAAAGTAATTAACTGAACCTGCAGAGCCAGAACCCCTGTCAATACCTCACCAGCAAAAAGCCATCAAGGATCCTTAAGGGCCACTCACATCACCAAAACTGCTTGTGTACCTTCTCCTAAAGAAGCCTGAATCAGCTTAAAGCTAACCTAGAATTTAAAAAAATTACATGTCTCACTAACAGCAGCATAACTTGTTTATGACCAGTCTGATCAGACCTGAACTCTGTCCCACACTTAATAAAGATAATCCACATCCTACCAGGGTCTATTTTGGTTACACAGCTGCTTTTAGGTACTGCCCATCAGTACAACCTATGTTGGCTAAATTGCCCACATCTCCCAAACAAAGCAAGGAAGAGAAGAGTTTGCTGTTTTTCACTCACAGAAAGGTAGAGGTGGCAAAAAATAGCCTCTGAAATTTATAGAAACCAAAACCAGAGACAGACAGCTTTTGGCTCATGGAAACTCAGAGTCAGCGACTGCCAGACAGCTGGGTAGAGTATGGTACAGAAAAAACTGCCAGCTCTCCTGACATGGGGGAGTCTGAAGTACCCTAAGCCCAAACTCAGACTTTGGAAAACTCCTGCTCCTATTCCCTCACCTCACAGGGTCAGTTTGTGTAAAACAGCACAGAGGAACTGCCTGACCCCTGCCCGTGCTGGCTGCGTTTCTGGCAGCATGACTGCACACAACTGCTGTGCCTTTATTCTCCTCTCAGGTTTTAACGGTCACTGTGTGTAAGCTGGGATGTCTCAACAGCCTGTGGATTAGAGCCCTGGCAGCAGGTGCCCCCACTACTAGGGAACAAAGTAGAAACCGCTGCCCTGGGACTGAAGGGTGAAGATCACGGGCAGCAAACCCTCCCTTCTCAACACCTGCCAGGATGCTCTGTCCTTCCGCAGGACAGTGGGCACAGACCCCCAGAGAGGGGGTTCTTCTGGCAGTGCCACGCAGAGCCCTGCCAGCAGGTCACAGAATCACACAATGGGTTGGCTCGGAAGAGACCTTAAAGATAATTTACTTCCAACCCCCTCCCATGGTCCCTCCAGCCGCCTTGGTGCCTGGAAGCCCCGCGGGCTGGGCAGCGGGGACCGTCTGGGGGCTCGCACGGGCCGGGACCCCCGGGGAACAGGACGCCTAAGGAACAGCCTCTGCACCCGGGGTGTGCAACAGACACGGGAGGAAGCACAGCAAGAGCCAGGCGGTGCCCTGGGGAGAGCAGAGCACGCTTCAGCCAGGGATGGCAGCGGCCACAATTCCTCAACAGCACCTGCACGGAGCAGCCAAGGGACAGTGCCCAAGCACACCTGCCCGGGGTGACATCCAGGTGCTGGCCCCAGAACCCCCGCTGAGCAGAGGCTCGGGAGCTGCCAGGGCACAAGCTGTGGGTGCCAAAAACCACGCACACTGTGCCTCCTGAGACCCCCATGCAGGGTTGAGATCAGACAGAGCACACAAAAACCAGGACCATGAGCCCAGCATCAGACACAGTCAGAAACAGAAACACCCTGCAGCACACAGCCATCTACAGCAGCCTACAAGAGGAACAAGGAGAATGCAGGGAAGGAGGAGCTGTATGTGAGGAAGGCAGGACCAGCACAGATGTCACCACTGCACAGCCTAGAGCTCAGTATCACACACAAGGGGCTACCTTAAAAGAATTTCAAGTACCTTATTTTAATTTCTTGACATGGTAAAAGTTTACATACTTTCATCTGGCAAAGAGAGCCGAACAAATTTAAAGGAATCAATACAAAGAAACACAAGGGGGAGTGCTGCTCCCAGACAGCAGCGAGAACGCAGTTGGTTTGTTACTGAATATTTATTAGCGGGAAGACTAAGAGTTGACTCACTACAAACAACAACAGAAGAGTCTATAGCAAGGGCCAGCAGCTCTCCACACTCTGGGCAAATCCCTGGGAAACCAGCAAGAGACAACATGGCTCTTAGATGTGGAAGCAGGAGGAACAAAAACAAAGTAAAAAAAGGAGGGGAGAAAATTCATTCCATTTGTCACTGTTGTTACAATGAGGTTAACACAACTATTAAGGCTACTGCACAATAAGAATATACGGGTGTAACAGCGAGACCCAGGAAACAGCAAGGTTCCTGAAACAAATGATTTAATGTTCCCTGAATACGGGACTTAAGTAGAAATACTATAAATAAGAAAATTCTGGAGCCTGCAGCGTTATGGGCCCACTTGCCACACACAAAAACTGACGCAACACAACCAGTCATTTCCAAAAGGGTTTGTGATGGACCATGAAATGTTCCGGCGGTTTAGAGGAGTCACCAGGCACGGGAGTGTGCCCTCTGCAAGGGAAAGACTACCAGGCCTGCGGTGGTACAGGGGTCAGCCCTCCCCACCCACCAGCTCTGGGGGCTGGCCTGCCCCGTGCGGGACAGCGGCTCTGGGGCGACCACCTGAGGAGACTACAGGGACTACAGGACCAGAGCTCCAGTCCTTCCCTCTCTCAGCTGGGGAAAAGCATCTCATTCTGAAGGGGCACGAGGACACAAAGGAAGTAACATCGATTTTAGCCAAATAAGTAGCTCTTGTCAAAGGACAAATGGGAGCAGAAGCCACCTGAGCTCACAACCAGCCAGGAGAGCACCACCTGGTGCTCTGCACTGATCCAGGACAGGACAGGCTCTGCTGAGCCAGGAGTGCAGACAGGCACGGCCACTGCCACCACCCAGAAGGGCAGGGTCCCCACCAGTGCAGCTGGTCAGTGCAGAGCACGGGTGGCAGAGGGGACAAAGGAGCAAGTGGCCACCCCCACAGCTCCCCGGGGATGTCTCTGCCCCTGCCCACACAGCCCAGTCAAGCCTCCAGCCAAGAGATTGGACAGGACAAGGGCTTGGTCTCAGTGGTTCCTACTCAGGTAGGAAGAAAGGCATGAAGGAACATTCTTGCCTGGCTGGTGCTCTTGCTCTGCAGTAGCCCCTAGGGCACCCCAGAGCAGCATGGCCTTCTCATTACCACTTACAGAGGGAGGGAGAGCTCTTGAGACCTGAACAAAACCAACCACAAAACTAGGCAAGGATTTCTTTAGAGTTTAACTAAGAATGCAATACTATTTCCAGCCAGTTTCCCATCTCGATAGTCACGTAACAAACCAAGGCAATGACGGTCTTTAGTTGACTGAACAGTTCTCAAGTTCAAATGTTGACACTTAATAGAGGGTCTCAGCATTGCTGCTCCGAGGCCTCTTGATCTTCTCAATGTTTTTAAGGATCATGTCATGCAAAGTGACCTGCAGAAAGGGAGAACAGGAGTCAGACAAGAAGGGTGAAGTAATCCACGGTGAAGCTTTCACAAGTACTAGTTAAAAGAGACAACACAACTCACCTGGGCACCACCCTCAACCCCTGCCTGCCCTCCCACACCTAGTTAAGGGAAGGGCTTCCTTCAGGATTTACAGAAGACACTGCATCTAACACTAAAGATATCTCTTTACAGAGACCAAGAAGAAGCTTGTGCTGCACGGAAGAGTTTAGGATGCCAGGTTCCCACATGGTGGAAACAGTATTTTGTGCTAGATCCCTGTGAGTGCTCAGTGGGAAACACCTGCATCCCCAGGGGATGGTGGTGACGTAGCAACCAGCTCCACTTGTCAGAGCCAAAGCAGAGCAGGAAGGATTTGGTACTGCTGCCAGGACGGGGTGTCCTTTTGGAGAGGGAAGAGCAGAGGCAGGACCCAGGGGGCTTTCCCTCTGCTGTGCAGGAGCCAGGACAAGCTCAGTTTGTCACTCACATATTGATTCCTCAGCTCCGAGATGATCAGGCGCAGGCTGATGTATTCCTTCTCGTCGATCTCTGTCACCGTGCGGCGATAATCCTCCTGCAGGAGCAGAGCTACGTGAGCTCCCTAAGCCCCCACCTCCTGCCCACGGAGCCCCCGGACACAGCTCTCCTGCACCCTTGCACAATCTCCCTTTTTCCTCCAGGACCTTCAGCTCAAAAAAGTGGCCCAAAGAGCCCAAAAAACAGCAGCACATAACACATCAACCCCCACTCTCCGGTTTACTTACCACATGAGGATACTTGGCTATTTTGGAAACCAGCTTTGCTCTTGTGATATAGTATCTGGTAGGAAAAGGAAGAGGCTAAAGGTCAGATAAACAGCACCAAGATTTTCTTCAGGCCCAAGCTGCCCTAGGAAAGCTGGGGGGCCTTCCCCAAGCACCTTACTTTTCCGAAGAGGATCCATCCCCACCTGGCAAAAACAATACCTGTCCTTTTGTGCCTACCTAGAAATCTGGTCCAGGTAGGATGCTGCCTCACTCTCCACAGTTCGAAGCTCAGCAACTGTTTCCTCCTGCAGGGAAGATGAGGAAGCCATTAGCTTGAGGAGACTGAAGCTGGCCTTCAAGGCTCGGAGAGCAACATGTCTCAGCAATGCCACATCAAGCTCAGGGTTGGGCTTAAAATCTAAACCAACCCCAGGGCTGCAGCTGCTGGATATCACCAAATTAAAGATTTAGAGGAACCCAAGAGATCCATGAACCCACAAGATCCATGTCCCTGGAGCAAAGCTCTCTCCTACAGCAGGGCATAGAGCCAGTGGCATCTCACCTGAATAGAAACACCAAAGTTGTTTCCATCTTCTATCCTTGGAATGAGAAGCTGCACCCACATTTTCACCTGTGGTGGAAAGATCACAACACTGATCAGCACCATAATCTCTACAGGGACCTCTCTCAAAGCTTTATCAAAAGGCCCCCAAGACCCTGCCTTTGCCATGCAGCTCATGATAAGCTCCTGCAGGTCCTTTGTGCTCATGCAACACTTCTGAGGAGATTGTTTCCCATGTGGCTGGGATCCCACACCAGCCAGCACAAGCAGCTTCCCATGGGAAGCTCTCCTGAAAGTGCCACAGCTGCTCTCAGCAGGTGCCTGTGACTGTGCCAAAGGAGGATGAAGAAAAGCCTCAAGGACAAAGCCTACATGACAGCCATCCTCCTCCTTCAGGAGGGGAGATCCAGAGCTCCTCGAGGGCTCAGGAACACATCATTTCCCTATAGCCACTTCCCAGCCACCTTTAGACACTGTCACACAAAACCTGCCTTTCCTCATGCACAAAACACAGATGGGCTGCTTTGTCCCCTCAGAGCAGCTCTGCCTCTCTAGGAGCAGAGCATTCCACTGCCCCCGCCAGCCCAGCACCCAGCTCACCGTGTTACACTTCTCAATTAGCAGCCTGATTTCTGGTTTCACTTTCTCAATGATGTCCACCAGCTGCTGGTTGCTCTTCAGCATCCCATTGGGCATCACGAACACTTTGGTTCCTAGAGGCAGGGAGACAAACACCTGGCATCAGGCAGGAACAGCAGCTCCAGGGGGTCAGACCGAGGGTCCCTGAGCGCCTCGTCTCCCAAAGGCTCGAGGCGGACACGGAGCCAGGCTACAGCTAACCTGTGGGAAGGGGAGATTCCACATGGGAGAGCAGCAGTTACCACAAAGGAAGGAAACGAGAAAACACAGAGCAGAGGTGAGAGCTGGAGAGCTCTAGGCTGCTGAGGCTGGGCACAAAGGAATATCCTGCTGCAGGTGGATGAGCTGTTTCTGCCCCAGCTTGAACTGAAGCCTGTATCTTCCCCCAGGCAAGGGGAGCTCTCACCACAGAGCATAGGGAGATCAGCTGCCTCTGTCAGCAGGCCAGGCTCAAGCAAACACTGCTTATGTCTACCAGAGAAGTCCTAATTATGCTTTTAAGAGCTGTAATCTGACTCCTGCACAACAGAAGGTCTGTAGATCAGGCTTCCAGAGGTTGCAGGGACAGGCCTGCAAGAGCAGCTGCTGTCGGGACAGGGCAAAGGGGTCCAGATGATCTCTCCCCCCTAAGGCAGAGTGCACTGGGCAGGGGGCAGGCAGCAACACAAGGGACTTGGGGACTCTTACCCTGATAAGTCTCTTCTGGGTCTTCCAGCTTCCGCTTTTTCTTATTTGGCTAAAATATACAAAACGTTTTACTCACAAACTAGTCGTAAGCTGTAACAGTCTTGCAAAGGAAATACGAAAATTTTTGAGCCTCTGCTTCACTCCTGGTTTCTAAGTATCCTTCTTTGCAAAGAAGGATGGCAGAGCACAGCATTACCTTCACCAGACTTCCCAGGCTCAAGAAACCAATCCCTAACAGCCTTTGGGAGCGTCATGGCTTGTTATTAAACAGGAATATCCTACTCCAGCACAGAGAAAGCCATAAAGTTTTAATTAACAGAAGCAGGGATCACAGCCAAGAGAGTAACCTTACCCCGTCCAGTCCATCGTGGCTGTTTGTGAGGAGAATTGGGTCAGGCACTGGGAGGTTCATGTCTGAATGGATCTGAGTGAGATCGTGGATATTCAGGATGGGTTCCTGCAAAATAAAGCAATTTGTTATTCAGTTATGAACTAAAGAATTCCATCATATCAAACACAATGAGAAGACAAAATATTTAGACCTCCCTCTTATCCAACTATAAAATAAGAATGAAAAACAGAAAAAAAGTCTAACAATAGGCCTGCAAGGAGCCCTCCCTCCACCCCAAGAGCTCTGCCAGCTCCAGGCTACGACCAAAGCAACCGACTGTGCAGCCTGTGCAGCCCACGTCCTGGCACTGGGAACAGGCAGGGGGAGATAAATGTGTGAACACACAAAGAGAACTGGAAAGAGAGGCTCTCTGTCCAGAGCTCCCAGCACTCAAACGCAGGGTTGTGTTGTTCACCAGGTGAAATGCACAGGACCAGGCCAGCCTCGTCGCTTTCCACACCTGGCTTAAAAGTGAAAAAGGACTCAGGGAACATGTCCTTACCTTAAGGAATCCATCGAGTTCTAATAGCTTCTTTGGAAAGAAATTCGCCACCAGATCTTCAGCCTGAGAGAGAAAAAGCAGATGATGATGTGAAACAAGAACATGAGGAAGACCAAATACCTAAAGGCAGGAAAGAGAGGGCACAAGTCCCGCCCGCTGCCACGCGAAGCCAAGGGGAGAAGATGCCGGGAGAGCCACGACGCCACAGACACTCACTGCAGTTGGGAGTAACACTCCTGAGTGTCACGGAGCCTCCAGGAGAGGCTCAGACCACAACAGAGTCTGTCAGACACGGCTGAACAGCCTCGTTCTGCCCTGGCCCCGCGCAGTGGGACACTCACCTCGCTTGTGATTCGCTCTCTGAAGGAGTCAACCTGCAGAAGAAAAACAAAGACAGATCAGAGCCGCCCTCCAAGCGCAGGGCCCAGCGAGCCGAGCTCTCCGGGAGCAGCTCC
>NW_009952705.1:304686-312627 GCF_000747805.2 Chaetura pelagica
CGCGCTGCCCCTGCCCCGAGGGGCCCCGGGCCCGGCCCCCCCAGCGCGGCCGTTTCACGCACCTCACGCCGCATTTAGGGCGCTGCAGATGAGCCCAGCGCTGACCCGCAGCGCGGCTCCCGCTCCCTCCGCGACACCTCCCCGTGCCCTCCCCTCTGGCTCCTCAGCTGCTCTTGGCTTTAAGCCAAGCACGAGCCCCCTGCCCCGGGCCCTCGGCACTCAGACCCTCCCTCAACTTCTTCCCAAGGATGATGTCCACAGAAAGCGCCAACAGCTTCACGCTGATCGGGGAGGCGTCGGATGGCGGCACCATGGAAAACCTCAGCCGGAGGCTGAAGGCAAGTTTCACCTCAGCTGGTAAACTCATACTTTTGCAGGGAGCATCCGTTTCTCTGGATGTCCTGCAAAGCCAGGCTGCCTGCAGCCCTGCACGTGAGCAGCTGAGCAGGACAGACGATTCAAACCAGGATCTGACCTGCAGAAGCCCCCTTCCCGACTGAGGGAGCACAAGCACGTCTGTTGCCAGCCCGGCAGCCACCACTGCCCTCGGCCCAGCTGATGCTGAGCTCTCCCCACAGGTCACTGGGGACCTCTTTGACATCATGTCTGGGCAGACTGACGTGGATCACCCCCTGTGCGAGGAGTGCACGGACACACTGCTCGACCAGCTGGACACACAGCTCAACATCACTGAGAACGAGTGCCAGAACTACAAGTGAGTGATCCAGAGGGGAGCCCAGAGCGAGCTGCCTTAGCTTGGAGCCTTGGTCCAGCCTCCTCGGAGATGGTTACTGACAGCACCAGATCCTGGGTCACCATGTTGCTCCCCTGCTCTCCCTCATGTGTACCTCACTCATGGTGCAGTGTCCACACGGAAAGCTCAGCCTTAACGTGGGGCACCTGAGCTCAGGGTTGCATTTCTGCTCACGTCTGCACGCTGCCGCGGAGCCAGCGACCGCTGGTGGGGGCTTCCCGAGATCCCTGTTCTGGTAATCCTGTCACTTTCCTTTAGGAGATGTCTGGAGATCCTGGAACAAATGAATGAGGATGATAAGGAGAAGCTGCAGACAGAACTGAAAGAACTTGCCCTGGAGGAAGAGCAGCTGATTCAGGAGCTGGAGGATGTTGAGAAGAACCGCAAGGTTGTGGCCGAGGACTTTGAGAGAGTCCGGGCAGAGGCAGAGCGGCTGGAGCAGGAGGAGGCTCAGTGAGTCACCATCCACTGCAGCTTTTGGCAGGATTTTACCAACAGATTCATGAGTTTATAACGTACAGAAATCTGTACATAACTGTACATGATGGTCACATGCAGGCCTCTTGTTCTATGCATAGCTGAAGTTGGTCAGACCAAGAAAACCATGCAAACAGTTTGTCTTCTGTAAACTCAGTGTTTCTTGTCTTGCTTTTATTGCAAGGTACCAGAAGGAATACTGTGAGTTCAAGAGGCAGCAGCTGGAGCTGGATGATGAGCTGAAAAGTGTGGAAAACCAAATGCGCTACGCCCAGATGCAGCTGGACAAACTGAAGAAAACCAACGTCTTCAACGCCACCTTCCACATCTGGTAACACAGACTGGAGGGTTGTGTCAGTTTGCTGAAATGCTACATCCTGGGGCTGGTTAATAATCCTGTGCCCAACTGGAGCTGTGCTGGTCAGGTCCCAGCCACCATCTCAGGGCAGGGGCAGCTGGGGGGGCAACGCCCACAAGCTTGTGAACAAACACTGTTAATGAACCTGGACCGCTGTGCTGCCAATTAACATTGCAACATCCAGCTCCACCAGGCCTGAGGCTCAGGGGGGCTGGGGTTTGGGTTTTTTGTCTCTTTTGTGCACTCCCATCACAAAAAGAGAACAAGTGGCTACATTTATACATGCTTTAAGCACACCACACCCTGGTGAGCAGCATGTGTTCCATACCTGTCAGCATGTGGCCTCTTGTGTGCTTGTGCCAGAGACTGTTCCTGCCACCGTGCACTCACTCAATTCCTCTTACCACAGGCACAGTGGTCAGTTTGGCACAATAAATAACTTCAGGCTTGGCCGTCTCCCCAGCGTTCCCGTGGAGTGGAACGAGATCAACGCGGCCTGGGGGCAGACGGTGCTGCTGCTCCACGCCCTCGCCAACAAAATGGGGCTCAAGTTCCAAAGGTACGTGCTGTGTCACACACGGTTCCCATTTCGTACATGATACAAGACACGTGCCCTGTGACCTGGGTCAACAGCTGGACTCATGAGCCTGTGGATCCTTTCAGGTACCGGCTGGTACCCTATGGCAACCACTCATACCTGGAGTCGCTGACGGACAAATCCAAGGTAAGAGCTGCTGCTCCCAGGGGACACAGACCTGGAACACTGCAGAGATCCAGTCACACTGGGGGACACAAACAAGATGAATGGGTTCGCTACCCCAACATCTCCAACACAATCATCTCACTCCACACCCTACATCAAGGCATTGGTTCTGCCATCCAGTAGCAATAAAAACCAGACAAACCTAGAACTGGACAGCACAGCCAGACGCAGACAGTGTAATTTGGGAGGTTGTTGGTGATAGGAACCCCAACCTGCACTCACCACATGCCACAAACCATTTCCAAGCATCCCGTGACCAATTTAAGTCTTGCCCAAGACTGAGGAACTGCAGTGACCATATCTGAAACAGTGTGCTTGGGGTGCCTGAGACACATCTCTCTTCCAGGAGCTCCCCCTGTACTGCTCAGGAGGCCTGAGATTCTTCTGGGACAATAAGTTTGATCACGCAATGGTGGCTTTCCTGGACTGCGTGCAGCAGTTCAAGGAGGAAGTGGAGAAAGGTGAAACCCGGTTCTGTTTGCCTTACAGGTGAGTTTTGCTGTACAGCACCCCAGACCAAGCCCTCAGCAGCATTAACACAGCACCCCAACCCCCTGCAGCACTGACCGACCCCTGAGGCAGGGCACAGCCTGTCTAGTTCAGTCCTGTCCTGGAGTCATCCTCTTCCTTATAATTTGCAGGACTGCCACATTTGTTGTTTGTTTAATTTAAAGCTGATTCCTCAGGCGAAGACCTAAGACTCACTAGATTTCTATTAAAAAAACAAGCTTTCCTTACAGAGAATAATACAAATGTCAGGTTTAAATTTTAATACTTGATGTATTGAGATTAAATACTCATAATAACAACGCACTAACACAGCCTGTGTGTGACGCAGGATGGATGTGGAGAAAGGAAAGATTGAAGACACCGGTGGCAGCGGTGGCTCCTACTCAATTAAAACACAGTTTAACTCAGAGGAGCAATGGACAAAAGCACTAAAATTCATGTTAACTAACCTGAAGTGGGGTCTCGCCTGGGTCTCATCCCAGTTCTACAACAAGTAACCGTGTGGAGAACTCGTCCTGGCAGCTGTGGAGTGTCTGCACCGCGTCAGAGAAAGTCAGATCAAGACGTCTCTTAATATTAACCAGTACAAAATGTTTACAATACCAAAAATCCACAAGACACTTTATTTAAAATACCATTATTACAAGTAGTCTATAGAAAAGCAATATGTAAAGTTATATCATGGACCTGAACAGAAAAATAAAAAAAAAATCAGGTGTTAAATAGAAGCTGAACTGATACTTTTGGGGTTTCTAGATACATGTATAAATGAGTCTTGAGAACACCAGTGACTTTGGGACTCCTGTTACAGCTTCACACCTGGGCTAGAGAAGCAAAAAGCTACAAACACAGGGAACAAAGTGAAGGAACTTGCAGAGACTATGCAGTTTTAATATTAAGTATTTTTTAGGTCATGTCAGCACTTGCTTGTTCTGGCTTGATACTGTTGAGGGTTGGCAGGATAATGTCTTGCAGCCTTTTCTTGCACAGGAATACATGGACGTGCCGCACCCCTGTGCAAGAACAGGCTGCAGAAAAGTGTTAGCAGCAAGTGGAGAAAGAAGGCCCAACTTTTGGTGCTGAGAAGAGGCATTTCTGAATGTTCCTCCACTCCTTTCACAGCACCAAGTTCACTGCCTGAAGGGAAGAGCTTTCCCAAGGAACACCCAAGACACAAACCATGACAGAACCTGTTCAAATCTGAAAAGAAAACCAACTTACATGTAGAGGATGGGCTGTTACCGGTGTACTGGGGTTGTTTTAAGAGCCATGAAGATGGTTCTATTTAAGAGTCATAATTGTGTTCTTGAGAGCTTGTGTGCCCCCGTTGCCATGGTGCTGCTTTGGTGTGGCACTGCCAACCACCTCCTCCAGCACCGCATAGGACAGTTCTAGGATACTCTGTGAAGTGATGCCTGTGATACAGGTTAAATGCTCCACAACCTTAAAAAAATAAAGCAGATACAGTGCCCAAGAGACTTGAGCTTACAGACATGCTTCCTAACCCTCCAAATCTTTACTGTGTCCAGTTCTGGGCTCCCCAATTCAAGAGAGGGAACTGCTGGAGAGAGTCTAGGGAGGGCAAGAAAGATGGCTAGGGGGTTGGAGCATCTCCCTGATAAGGAAAGGCTGAGGGAGCTGGGACTGTTCAGTCTGGAGAGGAGAAGGCTGAGGGGAGACCTTATTAATGCCTTTAAGTATCTAAAGGGTGGAGGCAAGGAGGATGGAGCCAGACACTTTTTAGTAGTTCCCTGTGACAGGATGAGGGGCAATGGGCGCAAGCTGGAACATGGGAAGTGCCATTTAAATATGAAAAAAAATAATAATTATGGTGAGGGTGAGAGAGTCCTGGGACAGGCTGCCTATCAGGGTGTGGAGTCCCCTTCTCTGGGGATATTCAAACCCTCCTGGATGCAGTCCTGTGGAATGGGCTCTAGGGGACCCTGCTTTAGCAGGGGGTTTGGACTGAATGATCTCTAAAGGGTCCATCCAACTCTGACAATTCCATGAAATCTAACAGGGACAATGTTGCTCCCTGGGCATATGCTTGTGGGTCTTTGACAGAAGTTGAAGTCTCTCCACATGGTTTTTTGCTTGTTCGGTTGGTTTTGTGGGGTATTTAAAAGTCCTACTGACACAGTACCTGGGGATATAGTTTAGTTAAGGAGTCGTCAGTGTTAGGTGGATGGTTGGACTCTGTGATGTTTAAGGTCTTTACCAACCAAGGAAATTCTGTGACAGTTTGGGCAGATGTGGGATTACTTCTCCACCAGCCAGTGAAACAATGTATGGGCTTTGTTTTGGCTGTGAAGGAGGTGGGTATGAGGACAGGGAGCACAGGCAGGAGCCTCCCCACAGACCTGCCCGAGTGCCCCCAGGCTGCTCTCACACACACACACTTCCTGGAGCACCGCCAGTGCCACCTCCCTCCCACTGCTGCCCTGTGTGCTGGATGTGCCCAGCACAGGAACCAGCCTGTTGGGGTTTGGAGGGACCCTACCTGCCTCCAGTGCCTGGGGTCCAGGGTGAACACGCTTGTGCTGATGATTCCAACAGCCAAGAGCATGGAATCTTCTTTTACCGACAGAAACTTTGCTCTGCAGAAATAAAAGCATCTTCTGGTGAAAAATGATGAAAGTTTTACAGTTAAAAAGCACCAAAAGCACCAGTCTCTGTACTGAGTGCTCAGCCCATGGACACATTCACTTCCTCAGCCTGATGGGTGGACTGAGCAAGCCTGACGCTGCTGGATTGTTACAGTTCAGTGAAACACTGTCCTCACCCCTACAGCAAGCTACATAAGTATAATAAGCAACTCCTGTGAGCCCCCAGAATTAGTTTTTAAAAAAACATGCCCCAGAAATGGCATAATGGGAATTACGCTGCTATTTCTTGGGGTTTTTTAGAGGTCTAGTTTCAACTAGTTATTTTAAGTAATAGTGACATGAGCTACTTACACCTGCAGCTTGTTGGGTGTTGAATTTTCGATGGCAATCTTCAGCAAAGTGTCATAGATGGAGTCCCGTGTCAGGTAGGAGAAGTCCAGGATCTGCACACACATCTGGTGCAGTGGCCTGGCAGGCAGCAGGCAGCCATTGTGCCCTGCAGAGATCACATCATCAGCCACACGTTTTGAGACATTACATTGATCAGAAAGAGGTCTGGTCACTGTGACTGAGGGATGCTGATTTCTGGTGACAACTGCCCTGTGTTTCTGCCACCACAGCCCACCCACACCATGGGCTTCCTCAGCCTCAGTGTCATTTCACTCATTCTGAAACACACATTGTCAGACCTGAGCAAAGAGAAAGGAAAGTCATGGTAGAACTAGTGGCCTTACATCAGGCTTTGGGGATTTTAAACTCTTTTACTGGCTGAGGCACAACTAGTTGTCCAGCAACATTCACCAGATTCTGCTAAGGACAAAGTTCTCATAGGAAAAACAAAGCCCTGGACAAGCTGAAAAATTCCACCTGCCTTCATGGTGTGCAAAAATCTGTAATATGAGACATTTTGGTTCAGATCAGTAACAGCTCTATTATGCTCTTGAAAAATGATTTCCCATCCTCTCTCTTTAATACTCTCACCTAAAACCTCTAGAAGCAATTCCACATAAGCCAGAGGAGTTGACAGGTTGATCTGGAAATGCAGAGTTTTTAAAACAGCGAGCTCTGACTCAAGCAATTCCTGCTTCGTGCAGGAGTATTTTAAGGACTGCAGAAATTTTAAAGCTGTGTCACTGTTAACTATCTGAGAAGGAAAAAAAACCACAACAAATTATTTTCTAGGCAGTTTGGCCCTTGGTGAGAACAAAGCACACTCCTGCTTTACTTGTCCCACTGGATTTAAGCAGAGTCACCAGTGCTGCCTCCTCCCCTCATCCACTTCTTCTGTTCAGCTGGAGTGAGATCCAGCTTCCACCTTCCCTCCTGCAGATCTCCTCCACAAACCTTCCCCAGACAGCTCTGAACCCTCTTCAGCCTCACAATTTTCCACAACCACAGGCTGAACTTTGCCACTGCCTGTACTGTTTTCCCCACTACTAGGAACATTTCCTGACAAATTGCTACTTGATAAGTGAACAGAAGATATTTAGGTCTCTCTTTCAATCTCCTTCGCATTTCATTATCACTGTTGTCTTTCAGAGCAGAAATCTGTTTTTCAAGAGAGATTAACACACTGCACAACTTACTACAGTGCTAAGAAATGCTACTGGGCAAGGTTTGTCTGGCTCACATTATAGTGCAAGGACAGTTTGCTGGCGAGCTGGACGCACGACACGAGCCGCAGGACAAACGCCTTGTACATCTGATCCTTCCAGGAGCTCCAGCTGCTTTCTCCTTGTTCACAGCTTTTCACCTTCTCCCTGAAGGCCTTACAGATTTGGTCTGCTTGCTTGATCATAAACCTACAAAAACCACAATTGGTCAAACAACAGTTCTTTTCTGCTAAGAAAAAGAAAGAAGAAAAGCCATTCTGTGGCACATATGGGCAGCTGCTCTTCTGAATTCAATTAGTAAAGTGCTCTAGACACACACAGAAAACATTATGCATTGTTTGAGTGAGAGGTACAGGGCACGCACAGTGTAACCACGAGGGAAATGCCCTGAGCTCTCAGTGTGTGTTACCTTTCAAACAACTCCACTGCTCGGTACCTTGCTGATGGGTCCAAGTGCCATTTTTCAGACAAAAGGAATATAAATTCTGAAAACAGAACACAACAGTCAGTCACTACAGCCAACTGAAGCTGATTGCACAGCTGTTAACCACCTCAGGAGTCAGCTGCAGCCCAACAGTTGCCTCACCCACGATCTGTCTCTCCTTGAAGCGCCCGGCCTGGCCCGGCAGCTCACTCAGGCGCTGCTCGTTCTCCGTGGCCAAATGGATCAGCGTGTCCTCGATCACCTCAGGAGCCACCTGGCCAAAGCTGGGGCCTGGGTCATGGCGCCGGGACGCTGCTGGTGCCCGAGACCCCATGGAGCAGGTGAGGTCACGGCTCCTGGAGACTTTACCTCGTGCCCCCGGGCTGGGCAGGGCAGGGCAGGACAGGGCAGGGGAGGGGAGGGGAGGGCAGGGCAG
>NW_009952705.1:313414-313932 GCF_000747805.2 Chaetura pelagica
TGCAGCGAGCTGAGCACGGACAGCCCGGCCCGGCCCCGATACCCCGTGAGCGGGCACGGACGGGCCTCAAGCACCGAGGGATCGCCCGGCCCTCAGTACGGGACAGCTGCCCGCGGGGCTCCGGGCCTGCGCAGCGCTCGGTGCAGCCCAGGGATATGCACGGGGGGGTCTTCTGCAGGCAGGGCCTCCTCTGCAGGCAACCGCCCTCGTCCTGAATTGTGGGCGGGTTTTTTTCCACAGACCCGCCTCGGGGGCGGGCAGGGGTGCTCGACTGTTCCCACAATAAACACCGTGTCCAGGGTCTGTCAGCGCCTGTTGTGGGAGCAGCTGGTGGCTGGAGTCCAGCTTGGGATCTCACCACTGTTCAGGCATCTGTTGAGAAGGGGGAATTTTCTATTTTGCTCTATTTCTTCATCGTGTATCATGAGCCAGCAGCAAGGACGGTGTCCACAGCTCCCAACACACAGACACAGACCTTCTTTGTATTTAATTCGTATTTATGAAAATACTTTGCAGAC
>NW_009952705.1:314444-314769 GCF_000747805.2 Chaetura pelagica
CCTCGGCCGTGTGCCTGGGGAGGGGCCGGGCTGGCAGCTGAGCCCTCACCCGGCCGAGCCGGGGTGTCTGGGGAGGGGGCACCGTGTTGTGTGCCCTCCTGACAGCCCTTCGGACACAGCCCCGCTTCACTCCCCTCCTGCCGCGGGGTCACTCACTTCTGGCGCAGGTTCTGCAGCTCCTCCCAGATCTCCTCGTCCTCGCTCTCGGTGTCGTCGCTGCTCACGTAGGGCAGGCTGCGGGAGTAGCTCAGCCAGACCTGGCTCACGATGGCGGGCGACGCGCTCTCGGTCGCCTCCTCCCCGGGGCCCTCCCGGTCGCTCTCTG
>NW_009952705.1:334343-334593 GCF_000747805.2 Chaetura pelagica
GGGTGGCTGGGCTTGGGGGAGCCAGGGAGCACCTGCAGCGTCCAAGTGCCATCAGCTGCCCCCCCGGGACTCCCACATCTCCTGCCCCACACCCTGCTGCTGCTCCCAGGACCTGGGGCCCACAGTCCACACCACCCCTGCACCCCAGGGGTTCCCTGCCCCATTCCAAGGCAGCATCTGCAATGACAACCCGGCCCCTGGCACTGAGCCCCTCCTCAAGTGGCCCCAGGGAGCCCCCCCCACCCCCATT
>NW_009952705.1:334906-335250 GCF_000747805.2 Chaetura pelagica
TCAGTGAGGGCAGGACTGGAGACTGGACCGAGAGGCTGGGACTGGTACAGCCCAAGTCTGCAGCACAGGGTTGACAGCCAACACTCAGCCGAGGCAGGACGTGACCCCCGGGACGCCCTAGGCTCAGCTGGGGCTCTCACTTGCCCTGCACAGGGCTGGGGGGACAGAAAGGGTCCACATGGGGCAGAGACGTACCGCTGAGCGAGGAGGAGGAGATGGAGCGGGAGAGCTCCTGCAGCTGCAGATCCACCTGTCGAGGGGGATGTGGCTGAGCCAGCACTGGGGCAGAGACGCCCGACAAGCTGAGCCAAGCCCCTGCTGGCCCCTGGCTCCACTGGTTGAAG
>NW_009952705.1:335467-335871 GCF_000747805.2 Chaetura pelagica
AGTGTTCCCCCCCCTCAGGGACCTGCCGGCGCCCCGCTCGGCCTCGGGGCTCTCGGGCAGCTCGGCGGCAGCCC
Source organism: Chaetura pelagica (assembly GCF_000747805.2). Lineage (NCBI taxonomy): Eukaryota > Metazoa > Chordata > Aves > Apodiformes > Apodidae > Chaetura > Chaetura pelagica. The sequence goes on from NW_009952705.1 coordinate 335,542, forward strand.
CGCCGTCCTTGCGGAGCAGGGTCTCCACGCGGTGGATGATGTCCCGGATGCGGTGGATGAAGCCATCCCGCTCCGACTTGAGGATGAACTCGTTGTGGACCTGGGGGCCGTGGGGCCGGTCAGCAGCTGGCAGGGCCAGGCAGATCCCCTCCCTCGCCCCTGTCCTGTGCTCACCATGACAGCTGCAATTTCCTCCGGGTTGTCCCCATCCAGGTCAAACTTGAAGGTCACCATCTTGTTGTTGTAGGTCTGCAGCTGGCACTCCACCACCCGGTCATTCTTGTCAGAGATCTGTGGCAGCAGAGCCGGCTCAGCCCGGGCAGTGCCCAC
>NW_009952705.1:336194-343513 GCF_000747805.2 Chaetura pelagica
TGCTCTGCGGGGACAGGACACCGTCAGCCAGCACCGCGGCCACCCCGACCCCAGCCCCATGGGGCCCTGCTCACCGTGGGGAAGCAGCGCATGGGGCGGGCGGGCGGTGGGCTGACGGGGTCCCCCGTCGAGAAGCTGTGATGGGCCAGGTCTGGGGAGTCCAGGAAGCCAGAGGAGCTCAGGTAGCCATCAGTCTCGCAGTCAGCTGTCAAGGAGCACTACTGATGTGAGCAAGGCCAGAGAAAGCCCCCTCCCTAGTTTGTGCCCCCAGGGAACGGCTGTGGGACTGGAGGTGAGGAGAGACACTGCACCTGCCTCCCACTCCCAGTTGTCCTGCTGTCCCCCCACAGTCCCCCCACTCCAGCTCGCCCTGCTGTCCCCACACCCAGAGGCTACGCACAGGTGGCTCAGGAGTAGCTGGTATGCCGGTAGGAGAAGTGCTGGTCAGCCTCGGGCTCCTCAGGCTCTGGGGGGAAGGTGCTACTGAAGACAGAGTCCCCAGAGCTGGGGGTGGCCAGGGCAGACACGGGGGCACCAGGTGGTAGTGGGGACTTGAGCTCCTCCAGCATCTGCAGGACGCCTGGTGGCTGCTCTGGCTCCGCAGGCGACCGCACTTCTTGGGCGCGCTTCAGCTTCTCCCGCTTGCGCTTGATGGCGACCACACGGTCCCGCACTGCCTTGGCCACCAGCTTGTAGTCGGCCTCACAGATGAAGCCCAGGACCACCTGCGCCGGAGGGGGCTGGTCACATCAGGGTGCAGGGACCCCACAGCGCCCAAAGTCCCTCATCCTTGCACTCACCATCTCCTGGGCCACCTCCTCTGCCACATCCTTGTAGAGCTCGAAGAGGAACTCGATGGCGTTGTTGTCCTTGTACTTGCCATGCAGCTTCTTCGTGTCATCCATGCGCAGCCAGAGCTTGAGCCCAGACTTGACGCCATCATCCTCCTCAGCCAGTTCCACATGCACCCCTGTGTCCTCCTGGAAGAAGGAGTGCTCCAGCAGGTCCTGGATGGTGTACCTGTGGAGAGCATGGCTCAGGGCGGGGCCGGGGGCCAGGGGAACTGTCCCAAGGCTTTCACTCTGCCCTCACCTCTCATTCTTGTCCATGCGGATGCAGCCCTCAATGATCTCCTTCAGCTCTGGCACCTTCACCTTGTAGAAGCTGCTGGGCTTCAGGCCCTGGGGGCAACAGGCATCAGAGTCTCCTGAGCCAGATGCTGCTACAGCACCAGGTTTCCAGGGCATGGGGCAGAGCCCAGGCTCTGTGGTGCCAAGGTGCTGCCAGACATTCCCTGGGCAGCTGTGGCCTCGCAGCCTCCAGTGCCACCCAGCACAGCCCCACCGGCAGTAGGGATACGTGGAGACAGGGACCAGCCCAGGGCCAGACCGGCTGCAGGTCCCCAGCTGCTCGCCCAGGCAGGTGGCCCAGCGTGGTAACCATGGCCAGGATGCCCCGGGGCTCCGTGTTTCCACCCCAGCAGGCAGGAGCCAGCCAGGACGGGCTGCGGCAGCTGCGGTGCCCTGGGCAAGGGGTGACTGAGCCGACTGGCTCCAGTTCCACCCCATTAACACTCCGGCAGCACCTGGCACGGTGTGAGGGACGCAGGGTCTGGCCAAGCCACAGCCCCCCCACCTGCCACAGGCCTCGTGCGCTGGCAAAGTGCCCTCTTACCACCCAGACCATTGCACAGCCTGCACAGTGACACATTTCTGGGAGCAGGTCTCCAAACCAGCCTCCCCCAACCCCAGGTGCCATGGCTGCAGCCCCAGCCAGCAGTGTCACCCCCGGGCCGGGGGCCACTCACGGAGGTGACTTTGCGGTAGATCTGGGCAGCGTTCTGGCACTCAGAATAGGGGTACTCAGAGGTGGCCATCTCCAGCATGCACATCCCGAAGGCGTAGACATCCACTGCCTCGTCGTACTTCTCCTCATACATCTCCGGTGCCATGAACTCGGGGGTGCCTGGGGGCGGCAGCAGGGCTCAGCAACCCTGGGGCACTGACCCACCCACACCCCCAATGGGGCAGCTGCGAGCCCACTGGGACCCTTCCGGGACCCGCCCAGGACCCCACCTATGACACTCTTGGCGAAGGAGGCTCGCTTGAGCGTGGCCAGGCCCAGGTCCCCAATCTTGACCGAGCCAGTGGGGCCTGTGATGAAGATGTTGTCACACTTGAGGTCGCGGTGGATGATGGGGGGTGAGCGAGTGTGCAGGAAATGCAGCCCCTTGAGGATCTGCCGGCTCCAGCGCTGCAGCACCTTCAGCTTCATCTCCTTGAACCGCTTCAGATAGCTGCCAGGGTACCCATGCGGCTCAGACCCACACCCCAGCCCTCATCCTGGACCACCCTTCTGCCACCACCACACCAAGCCTGTCCATATATGGGTGTTCAGGCAGGGTGAGTGGCAAAAAGCATCCTGGATTCAGGGGCTCCTGGTCCCCTCCTCAGCTGGACTGTGCAGAGGCAGCAGCCCAGGAGTAGCTAAGATCCCTGAGCCACCAGTGCCAGGAGCCAGCCAGGGTAAGCAGCCAGTGCTGCCACCCCACTCGGCACAGGCATGTCCAGGCCACACTGTCTGCATGCAGGATGGTGCCAGTGAAATTCCTGGGTCTTCAAATATCCATCAGTGTCCCCTGATTTCTGCCTCCAGCTCCCAGCTCTGCCCTGTCATCTGCCCAGATTCCACCCGAGCCCACCACAGCCCATCATCACCACTGAAATGCCCACATTAAGTCTCCAGGGTGCACACTGCTCCCTCACCTCCCAGCCACCGCAGGGGCCCCACCCCTCTCTGTGCACCCCAACCTGGGGGTCACTGCTCACGTTTTCAGAGTGCCAGACGTCATGAGCTCCGTGACCAGCACGATGCAGATCTGGCCTTTGATGGACGACTTCCAGGAGTCGTAGAAGCGGACGATGTTGGGATGCTGCAACCCCTTCAGCATCTCCACCTCCTCGCTGACCCGCTGCCGCTCCGTCTTCGACAGCTTCCGCGTCTGCAGGAGCCAGCAGGGGGGTGAGGGGGTCTCCGGCGAGCACAGGGGGATGCCCTGGCTTACAAGAGACCCTCACATCCTCAACCACACTCTCTGCACGTGTGGCAGTGGGGGTTGCCCTGGCCCCAGAGCAGAGCTGGGGTCAGACCTGCTGTCCCCCAGCACAGGGGTTCACGCGGGGCTATGGTGTCCCAGGCCATGGTCTCTGCCCCCCGCCCGGGCACCGCCAGCTCCCAGCACAGCTCCGCCGTGGCAGAGCGCCGGGCCAGCCTCAATGAGCCCTTTGTTGAGGAGAGGAGGCGGGGGAGGCCCCAGCCCAGGTTTTTCCATGTTCCTCCTGCTCGAGTTAATTAAAGTGGAAACTGAAGCCAAGTGCTGACACGGGCACTGAGGAGCTGGGGCCAGGGCCAGCGGGGAGGGCGCAGACATTGAAGGGACATGGCAACGTCCTGCAGGAAGGGGGGAGGCAGCCGGGCAGACCCCAAAGGAGCCGGGTCCTGTCCTGAGCCCAGGAAGCTGCAAGTGCCAGGGAAGGAGCAGCATCCGTCTCCATGGCTCCACCGCAGCACAGGACCCAAACAGATGTGGCTGGTGCAGAGCTGGAGGCAGCCCAGCCAGGACCCCCGTCCAGCCCCTGCTGGCGGCCGCCGTGGTCCCACCCCCAGGCGCTGCCAGAGCCCCGCTCAGTGCCTCGGCCGGCTCTCCCACCCGTCAGCCCGGGCAGTTTTCGTAATATTTTAATTGCATCACAGCCGGCCCCACGGCGACGCTGGAGCCGCTCCATAATCCCCTCTGCTTTTAACACATGCCTGGGGACCCGGCTCAGCCCAGATGAGAACCTGAGCCCTGCAGCAGGGGATGAATGGGACCTTTCATACCCGAGGAGGAAAACAGCAGCTCAAGCCCCTGCGTGGCCCAGAGACACACCGGCTGCCCTGCCCAGCACCGCAGGTGCCCTCAGGCCCCCAGGGCCCCCACTCCTCACCCAGGAGCCTGGAGGCTTCACTGCACCCCACAAACCTACAAAGGTGCAGAGATGCCAACATGGGCTACAAACAAGGGCAAGGAGGAAGTCATGGCAGCCATGGCTCTCCCAGCTCAGTGAGAGGGGACCACACTTGGAGCAGCTATGCCAGCACAGTCCCTGCCATGCCACCCCCAGCCCCAGGCAGAACCCAGGGTATGAGCCCTCCTCTCCCAGGGTGTCTGGAGCACAACCAAAGCATCAGCCAGCCCCATGACTGAGCATCCCAACACTCCCCACTGAGAGCTGGCAGCAGGGAAAGGAACCCAGTCTGGCCCCAGCCCAGCCAGAGGAGCTGCTCCCCCAGGGACGGGGCCCTGAGGAGGGCAGGGCAGGGCAGGCACCAGGGCCCAGCTGCCCAGCACACGGGGACACCGCGTCCTTCCCTGGCAGCACCTCATGCAGGGCAGGGGAGGACGCGGCGCAGGGCCGGGTGAGGAGCAGGGTGGCAGCGGTCCAGCCCCGCGCCGTGAGCCGGGGCCTGGCTGCCGGGAAGCCTGGCAAGGCCAGCGCGGAGCCGAGGCCGGCCCAGGAGCAGGCAGGGGCGGGCACGGCCTGTGGACCGACTCCCCTTTGCGCAGGAGGCTCTTCCCAGAGCAAGGAGCTCCAGAGCTCACATTCCCGAGCCCGTGGGACCCCTGTCAAGCAAATCCCATCAGTCTCTGTGGTTTGTCTCCCAGACAGGCAGAGCTCCCAGCCCCGGGGGTGCTAAGCCCTGGGTGCTGCCCCAGGACCTTGCCAGGCTCAGTTGCAGCACCTTTCCCAGCCACAGCACAGGCAGGGCAGGCTGAGGCTGTGCATGTGATGGGCAGGATTTTGAGAAGACACAGGAATTTGGGAAAAAAAGGTGCCTTGCAATCACCAAGGCAGGTTACCTGCCAGGCCTGGGCAAGGGAGCTGTGGGCAGCATGGCAGTGCCCACTGCCCAGGCTGCTTCTGCCCACAGGGAGCCAAGGGGACCCACAGGAAAACCGCTCACAGCCAGGTATTTACAGCTCGATCATGCTCCAGGACCCCAGTTTCCTCCCCGCTTCTTCCTTCCCCACTGCCCACAGCACCTATCAACAGAAATAGTCCCCAGTTTAAAGCTGGAAAGCACAAACAGGTCACGGCAGGGCTGCCGGGCAGGAGGCAAAGACAGACACTGCATTCAGGATGGGCCAGTGGCACGAGGGGACAGGGATGGGCAGGTCCCCAGAGAGGTCCCACAGGAAGGCAGGGGACAGGTAAAAACGGCCTCCAGGTCACTGGGCACTGGGGAGGGAAGGGCAGGGTGAGAACAGCAAGAGAACTGGGATTTGGGATAAGGAACTGTCATGGCAGATCGACGCTGCTCTCCAGACCGGAACAGGTCAGGGCTGAGGTTAGGTATTCATTTAGAATTGAAAGGCAATAAAAGGAGAACTGTGAAAGACACAGGACAAAGCTATTTTTAAAAGGGCAGAACCACAACCATTTTTATTTGCGGTTCCAAATCCCATATTTGTGTCACAGTGTCTGATTCTTTGCATGATTGCTGAAAAAAACAAACTTTAAAAAGTCTGCTTCTGTGTTCTCAGCCCTCGTGGGAAATGGATTTTGGGACAAGAGACACTGGATAAAGAGCAGCCAGTGGGACAGGGCTGAATACCAGGTGGGGAAGAAAGGGGCTGGGGGCAGTGATCAGGGGGCAGGCGCCGGGGACAGGAGTGGGGACGGGGCTGCCTGGCCCTTGAGAGGTCTAAGCTATGGCCAGGCTATGCTCCCCTGAGAGGGGGATGGCAGGGCAGGTCAGGTCTGCCAGGCATGGCAGGACACTCACAGAACAGTCTCTGGCAGGAGCTCAGTCTCTCCGCACACGTCCCCTGCCAGCTCCTGGTGGGCCAAGTGAGCAGCTCTCGTGGCTCCAGCCCACGCTGGCCCAGCAGCTCACGGGGGCTGGCATGTGCTTGCTGGACTTGGGGCATGGGAGTGTTTTGGCTCCCTGACCCCCTTTCTGCCTGCTGGGAGCTGCAGCCTTGTCCCCCCAGCAGCCACCACACAAGACATTGAAGCTGCCCTGCACAACCACAGGCACCCCCTGCCCACACTGCTGCTGGACAGAGCCCCACGTGCCCACGCCCCTGCCTGGGCTGCAGGACAGGACCAGGGGCCACATCAAGCCCCAGGGGACATGCAGGATCTGCTCTGGCACAGAGAGGGAGGAACAGGGGCCCCACAGCCCTGCTGTGGGGACAAGCAGGAGGGCAGGAGGGCTGGGGCACATCTGCAGTGAGGGGCTGAGACCCTCAGGGAGGGAAGCGTCTGGCACAGCTGACTCATCCAGAGAAGGTGCTGGGCTGGTGAAGGAGAGCCCTTCCCTGCCAGCAGCAGTCTGGCACGTCCCCCACCACCTGAAGGGACATGGGACTCAGACAGAGCTCAGGAGCACCCGGACGGAGACGGAGGCCATGCAAGGAAGGAAGCTGAGCTGGCCCCTGCCAGCAGCTGAAGCAATTCTGCAACCCAGGGAGGCAGGCAGAGGCCCAAGCTCTCACCTCCTGCACTCAGCCCCTCCAGAAATCACCCACTGCTATCTCAGGATCTCTCCTTGCACTGCTGGGCTGCAGCTGCCCCAGGACCCAGCCCCACAGCCGCCTGCAGCTGCACAGAGGGGTTAAGAACAAGACAACAAACTCGCAAGACACGTTTTTCTGTGTAAACAAGGACTTAGACCTTCCCACCACAGCAGCCACCCCAGGCTCAGGAGCCTGTTGGAGACTTTGGACTTTGCCAAAGCCCCTCCCTGGGGTCTCCAAGAAGAAAAGGGACTCCCACCCCCTAGGTCTCCCTGTGAACCTCTGTGGACAAGATCAAGCCCATCGAAAGGAACGAGGTAACAACCTGCTGCTAGGCAGTGAAGAGGGCAGAGGAGTGTGGCAGCAGAGAGGAGCTGGGGATGCTGCTCAGAGACCTGGAGTGTTCCCACTGCAGAGCCCCCAGCAGCATTGTAGAAACCACACGCAGGTGTCAGGACACCACTTCAGCCAAGGTCAAGCAGGCAGAGCGCACCAAGGTCGCCCTGTACCCTGCTCCAAACTGAGCCTAGCCCCGGGCTGCCTGCGGGCACGTGTCCCAGGGCACGCCGAGGGCTATCGGAGCAAACCTTGGCGCCAGCTCCAGCGCTGGCACCAGAGAGGGCACCGCTGCCCTTCCACGGGGAAAGTTGTGAGCTGATGGGCACTGAAGAAGCCGAGGGGGCTCAGCCCCCGCAGCCAGTCCTGGGTCCACCTGTAAACCCCCGGAGCCGGGGCTGGCACCGAGGACACGGGTCTC
>NW_009952705.1:343750-345591 GCF_000747805.2 Chaetura pelagica
CCTGCCAGCTCCAGGTGGGCCAAGTGAGCAGCTCTCGTGGCTCCAGCCCACGCTGGCCCAGCAGCTCACGGGGGCTGGCATGTGCTTGCTGGACTTGGGGCATGGGAGTGTTTTGGCTCCCTGACCCCCTTTCTGCCTGCTGGGAGCTGCAGCCTTGTCCCCCCAGCAGCCACCACACAAGACATTGAAGCTGCCCTGCACAACCACAGGCACCCCCTGCCCACACTGCTGCTGGACAGAGCCCCACGTGCCCACGCCCCTGCCTGGGCTGCAGGACAGGACCAGGGGCCACATCAAGCCCCAGGGGACATGCAGGATCTGCTCTGGCACAGAGAGGGAGGAACAGGGGCCCCACAGCCCTGCTGTGGGGACAAGCAGGAGGGCAGGAGGGCTGGGGCACATCTGCAGTGAGGGGCTGAGACCCTCAGGGAGGGAAGCGTCTGGCACAGCTGACTCATCCAGAGAAGGTGCTGGGCTGGTGAAGGAGAGCCCTTCCCTGCCAGCAGCAGTCTGGCACGTCCCCCACCACCTGAAGGGACATGGGACTCAGACAGAGCTCAGGAGCACCCGGACGGAGACGGAGGCCATGCAAGGAAGGAAGCTGAGCTGGCCCCTGCCAGCAGCTGAAGCAATTCTGCAACCCAGGGAGGCAGGCAGAGGCCCAAGCTCTCACCTCCTGCACTCAGCCCCTCCAGAAATCACCCACTGCTATCTCAGGATCTCTCCTTGCACTGCTGGGCTGCAGCTGCCCCAGGACCCAGCCCCACAGCCGCCTGCAGCTGCACAGAGGGTTTAAGAACAAGACAACAAACTCGCAAGACACGTTTTTCTGTGTAAACAAGGACTTAGACCTTCCCACCACAGCAGCCACCCCAGGCTCAGGAGCCTGTTGGAGACTTTGGACTTTGCCAAAGCCCCTCCCTGGGGTCTCCAAGAAGAAAAGGGACTCCCACCCCCTAGGTCTCCCTGTGAACCTCTGTGGACAAGATCAAGCCCATCGAAAGGAACGAGGTAACAACCTGCTGCTAGGCAGTGAAGAGGGCAGAGGAGTGTGGCAGCAGAGAGGAGCTGGGGATGCTGCTCAGAGACCTGGAGAAACACAGGTCCGAGTGTTCCCACTGCAGAGCGCAGCCAGTCCTTGTAGAAACCACACGCAGGTGTCAGGACACCACTTCAGCCAAGGTCAAGCAGGCAGAGCGCACCAAGGTCGCCCTGTACCCTGCTCCAAACTGAGCCTAGCCCCGGGCTGCCTGCGGGCACGTGTCCCAGGGCACGCCGAGGGCTATCGGAGCAAACCTTGGCGCCAGCTCCAGCGCTGGCACCAGAGAGGGCACCGCTGCCCTTCCACGGGGAAAGTTGTGAGCTGATGGGCACTGAAGAAGCAGAGGGGGCTCAGCCCCCGCAGCCAGTCCTGGGTCCACCTGTAAACCCCCGGAGCCGGGGCTGGCACCGAGGACACGGGTCTCTGGGTGTGCTCCACGGCGCGGGCAGCAAGAAGGCAAATGGAAAACAGCACGTGATGGGCAGGAGCGCAGGGAGCAGCGGCGTTAAGCACCGAGCCTGGGCCCGGACCAAGAGCCCCGTGCCGTGCCGAGGCACCGCCAGAGATCGGCACAGTGCTAGGGGGCAAGGGGGCTATGTCTGGCTGCAGGAGGGCATCGACGTGACTAGCAGAACTGGGGGATCCGAGATCCCTGCGTTCTCTGGGACGGGCTCCAGCCCCGGGGAGATGCCCCGCAGCTCCCGCACGGCAGCCCGGGGAAGAGGGGCTCGGGGCTGGGGCGGGGGCGCTGACCACAACAGGGAAACGGGATGGAGAAAGGTCCAGGTGCCCCTGCTGA
>NW_009952705.1:346537-347137 GCF_000747805.2 Chaetura pelagica
CCCGGGACTCTGAAGGGGCTCCGAGCCCTCCCCACCCTCAGGCGCGGCCCCAGCCCGGGTGGAGCTGCAGGAAAGCGCCTGTTGGGACATTTCCTCGGAGCTTCTCCCCGGGGTCCGGAGCAGCGTGTCCGGGAGAAAACCCCGTCCCGCTCCGTGCGGGATCAGCCTGTGCCGCCCCAGCCCGCCGATCCTCCGGGTTCACTGCGGTGCGAAATCCCGAAATTAGGGTCATGCAAATAGGAGGATACGAGCGTATGTGTCAGCCCCGCGCGAGCCAGGAGCCCGGACAAGAGCTGCTTGTGTCCCCAGGTTAAAGGAGGAGGTTGTTCCAGCGGGGAGGGTGTTAACACACAACACAAAGCAATTGAGGCTGGCGCTAATTTATTTTTCCCTAAGGTCAGATTGTTTCTTCTCAACTTTACCGGAAACATTAAGGAGAGGATCGAGGCGGGAGCGCAGCCACGTCCTGCTAAAACGCCAACCTGGCGCACGCCGGGTGATCCGAGATCTGCAGCGGGATCCTCAGTGCAGCGGGATCCTCAGTGCAGCCGGATCCTCAGTGGAGCGGGATACGCAGCGGGGCTGGGAGCCGCGGCCCCC
>NW_009952705.1:347244-350342 GCF_000747805.2 Chaetura pelagica
CCTCGCGGGCCCCTCGCTGGGTCCGGAAACACCCCGACCCCCCACAGCTGCCTCCTGGACAGGAACGCTGAGCCCGCACCACTCCAAGGCGTTGCAGCCGAAAAGCTGCCGAGCCCCTGCGAGCTGGCTCTGCAGCCCCTCACCCCGGGGGTCCCTGCCAGGGCCCCAAGCTGCCCCGGCACGGAGGCACAGCCCCGGCTGGCAGAGCCCTGGCTCCTCGGAGAAGGATCCAGGCAGGGATCTCTGGCAGGGTCGTGTCCCCTTATTGAGTATTTTCATTGTTAAATGAGATGCCTCAGAAGATCCCAAAGGAGAAGAGGAGCATCCTGGTGAGGCTGCAGACGGGAGAAGGAATTAGGGGTGAAGTCTGCACCCACTGCTGCCCTCCCACACTGAGAGCTCAGCAGGGGGGAGGCAGGGGTGTGGGTCCGCTCTGGACCTGGCCCAGGACACCAGGCTGGAGCCAGTTTGGCCCCACACGAGGAAGTTCCAAGGCAGCAGCCAGCTGCCCACAGCAGCGCTGGTGGCGCCCACAGCTCCGGGCCATTATCAGGGTGACACTCCCGGGCTGCAGGTGCCAGTGCCAGCCCTTTGCTTTGAGGAACCGCTGCAATCAGGCACTGAAACCCATTTCTCACTTGCCCTTGGCTGCCAGGAGGAGAACAGGGGACTGTGTAATGGCTCTCCTCAGGATTAGATCATGTATCAAAGCCCTGCCCAGCTCCTTACTTCAGCAAGCCCTGCCAGGAATTGTCTGTTCTCATCCCAGAGCTCAGGATGGGATCACAGAGGGCCAGGATGGGTCCAAACACAAGCATTCCCCACAAGTGGGGTGCCCAACCAGGAAGGGTCGGGGGGAGAAAGCTCTTCAGTGACCCAGGACTTGTTCCAGATTGGCTTCAGTACACACAGGAGCTCCTGGTCTCCTGCCATGACCCCCTTTCCCTGCCCTGCTCAGGGAGGACATAACCCAAACCCCAGCTATAACTTTAACCCCAAGCAGATAACTTCACTGCATTTCCTCAGCCCAGAGGAAACCCACCTGCAAGTTTATCCCAACAAATATATTTATCAAACTGGAACAACTCTTGCTCCTCACTAGTTGCATTAAATAAAAACCCTCTTGGCATTTTGCCTTCCCCAGCCAGTAGGACCCAAGTGTGAGCAGCCTGATAGCACCTTATCTCTGCACCAGACCTGCACATCACCCTGCCCAGCCAGCCCTAATCACCGTGGCCAGATGTGGCAATGGCCTCAGTGGCCACGGGCCAGAGGCCAGGGGGCTGCACCAGGCCCCCATGGTGGGCCTCCTCTGGTGGGCCTCCCTGTGAGGCCCAGCTTGGAAATGCCCCCAGTGCTGGAGCCTGAGCTGTGCCCAGGATGGCACCATCACGCAGAGGGGTTGGGCTCCAGCCACACTCCAGTGTGAAGAGCTTTGGCTCTGCCCCAGGAGCTGCAGCTTGGAGGCACTGTGAAGAGCCCTGACTGCTCCAGCTCAGCACAAGGGGTGGCTGGAGGCTGCCACACTCGCTCCCTTGGCAAACACTAACGACACCTACATCTGTGCACACACTAATGACACCTCCATCTCTGCCTAGGGTGTTGCAGTCAGACTGGCCCTGGAGCCCCAGCCCTGTGGTTACCTCATCAGACGCCGTGACACAATAAGCCAGTTTCAGAGGACAATTAAAAGGCTTTGGCTTATCTGCTGGCAGCGGCTTCCACCACCACAACCTACAAATTGCCCCATCCCTACAGAAGGAAGGGCTAGGGAGCATCTGCCTCCTCCAAGGTGGCAGCACCAGCCACTGTAGTGTCCCCATCCCCGCCCCAGGGGCCATTGCTGGGCACTGTCAAGCGCCCCACACAAGGTTGGTCCCACATGGACCTGGCAGGCCTGGCTGGATGTGACCTTTTGTAACCAGCCAAGAGGGTACACAAGGAATTTTACACCATGTTCATTCTGGAAGGGGAGGGGGGTCATACTCTTCCTCCCACTCTCACTAAGCAAGCAAGTAATTAGGAAGCGGAAAAAGAGCAGTGAATCACTGCCAGGAGAGCCTTGGAAAGAAAAAGGCTGGTTATGGGCTTATCTAATGTCACATCAGCCATTTCCTAAGAAGGGAGCAAATTTAATTAAGAACACAGGCACACTCAAGGACAGGCAGGTTACCTACAGCACACATAGCTCAGAACACAACGCTGAGAGGTCAGCATCAGGCTGTGGAGAACAAACCCTGCCAACAGCTCGTCATTTGGGACCAAAGGCAGATGCCATCAGGCACAGACACAAGCAGGGGCAGGAGAGCAGCAGGAGGGGCACAGCAGCCAGGGAAGGAAGGAGTTGGCCTGAGGAGGAAGAGTCAGATCTCGGACATCGAAAAAAGCCCAGGGCAGACACTGGGGGTGGAAAAGTCCTGCAGAGACTTTCCTAGCTGCAAACACAGTGGGAGACTCCTGGCCTGCAACCAGCACCAAACACTTGGGCAAAGGACAGAAAAAGCAGCAGGATCCATCCCTGGCACCACCATCCAGCTCCCACTGGAGCAATGGGGGATTTACTGGTTACAGACTGTACCTGGGTGATGGTTTCTGACCAGCTGGTACTTTCACCAGCACCAAGAACACATCAGCTGTCACACCCTCCACCTGCTGCTATCCTACAGAAGCTGCCCCCACCTCTGCCCAAACACATAGGCTCTCAGTGGATCACCCGTGGAAAATGAATGTTAATGCTGCTCTGAAGATAGGCAGCAAGAGCCCACATGGTCATTAGCTCCTGTGGCAGAGGCAGGTGTGCTGCCTGCATCCTGCTGGGCAGGGGGCTTGGCCATCCTGCCCCCCTGGCACTGTCCTGCTCCTCTGATGCCAAGGAACTGCAGCTGAAGGGCAAGAACCAGGTTCACTGGTGGTGAAACAGAGAGATGAAAATACCCAGGCTGCTTTATAAATACACCTCATTTTAATTACTTCAAATTAGTTCACTGGCTTCCGCCCCAGCACGCTGCGCAGCCGGGCCGCAGGAGCTCGTCGCGCCGGGTGTCCCACTGGGCAGCAGGGACCACAGCGCCCGGCAGGGACAGAGGAGCCCTTTGAAA
>NW_009952705.1:353869-357110 GCF_000747805.2 Chaetura pelagica
CTGTGCACACACTAATGACACCTCCATCTCTGCCCAGGGTGTTGCAGCCAGACTGGCCCTGGAGCCCCAGCCCTGTGGTTACCTCATCAGACGCCGTGACACAATAAGCCAGTTTCAGAGGACAATTACAAGGCTTTGGCTTATCTGCTGGCAGCGGCTTCCACCACCACAACCTACAAATTGCCCCATCCCTACAGAAGGAAGGGCTAGGGAGCATCTGCCTCCTCCAAGGTGGCAGCACCAGCCACTGTAGTGTCCCCATCCCCGCCCCAGGGGCCATTGCTGGGCACTGTCGAGCGCCCCACACAAGGTTGGTCCCACATGGACCTGGCAGGCCTGGCTGGATGTGACCTTTTGTAACCAGCCAAGAGGGTACACAAGGAATTTTACACCATGTTCATTCTGGAAGGGGAGGGGGGTCATACTCTTCCTCCCACTCTCACTAAGCAAGCAAGTAATTAGGAAGCGGAAAAAGAGCAGTGAATCACTGCCAGGAGAGCCTTGGAAAGAAAAAGGCTGGTTATGGGCTTATCTAATGTCACATCAGCCATTTCCTAAGAAGGGAGCAAATTTAATTAAGAACACAGGCACACTCAAGGACAGGCAGGTTACCTACAGCACACATAGCTCAGAACACAACGCTGAGAGGTCAGCATCAGGCTGTGGAGAACAAACCCTGCCAACAGCTCGTCATTTGGGACCAAAGGCAGATGCCATCAGGCACAGACACAAGCAGGGGCAGGAGAGCAGCAGGAGGGGCACAGCAGCCAGGGAAGGAAGGAGTTGGCCTGAGGAGGAAGAGTCAGATCTCGGACATCGAAAAAAGCCCAGGGCAGACACTGGGGGTGGAAAAGTCCTGCAGAGACTTTCCTAGCTGCAAACACAGTGGGAGACTCCTGGCCTGCAACCAGCACCAAACACTTGGGCAAAGGACAGAAAAAGCAGCAGGATCCATCCCTGGCACCACCATCCAGCTCCCACTGGAGCAATGGGGGATTTACTGGTTACAGACTGTACCTGGGTGATGGTTTCTGACCAGCTGGTACTTTCACCAGCACCAAGAACACATCAGCTGTCACACCCTCCACCTGCTGCTATCCTACAGAAGCTGCCCCCACCTCTGCCCAAACACATAGGCTCTCAGTGGATCACCCGTGGAAAATGAATGTTAATGCTGCTCTGAAGATAGGCAGCAAGAGCCCACATGGTCATTAGCTCCTGTGGCAGAGGCAGGTGTGCTGCCTGCATCCTGCTGGGCAGGGGGCTTGGCCATCCTGCCCCCCTGGCACTGTCCTGCTCCTCTGATGCCAAGGAACTGCAGCTGAAGGGCAAGAACCAGGTTCACTGGTGGTGAAACAGAGAGATGAAAATACCCAGGCTGCTTTATAAATACACCTCATTTTAATTACTTCAAATTAGTTCACTGGCTTCCGCCCCAGCACGCTGCGCAGCCGGGCCGCAGGAGCTCGTCGCGCCGGGTGTCCCACTGGGCAGCAGGGACCACAGCGCCCGGCAGGGACAGAGGAGCCCTTTGAAGCCATATTTGACCAGCTGAAGAGATGCTCCAAGGCCTTCCCAGGAACGGGGAGCAGGAAGAGGAGCAGGCCCATAATTTCACTTCTGGGTGGTACCTCTCAAAGTGCCTAGAGCAGCTTTATCCTCTCAAACACAATAGATGGGAAGAAAAGACAGAGGATCTCTGAATATTTCTAGGAACATCTTTGGAAGGCTTCTCAGGTTCTCCTTGCCCCCAGAAATCCCCAGTGTGCAGCTGCTGGCAGTCATGGTTGAAACCAGTCCTGAAGAATGAGCCTTCCCAGCAGGAAGGGCAGGGGCAGGCAGGGCAGGGCGAGCAGCCCCCTCAGAAGAACTTGACGCCTCGACCATCGTCCAGAGTGATAATTTCAGCCTTGTGCTCCTGCTGCAGGGCCTGCAGGGCACGGAGCAGCATTGCCTCATCCAACCCGTGGAACTCTAGGAAGGACAGAGACCCTCATCAGTGGAAAAAAAAACAAAACACACCAGGAAACAAACAGGTTTAGAAAGGGTCTGGTGGCAGCGGGCTCTGAAGATCTCCAGACTTCAGTGCTGTAACACAATTGCAAATCCAGAGTCATGGTTACATGGACATACTCATCTCTACATTGGGAGCAAAGCCCGAAGGTCAAGAGGCAGAAGGGAATGAGTCACACAGTCTCAAAGGCAGAAAACCAAAATGCCAGACCAAGAGCTGGGCAGGCTTGTGGGGGGAGAAGGATGAAATGACAAACAGAAATAGCAAAGGGGGATGCTCAGGCACAGTGGTAAAGAAGCCACAGCTGCACTTGCCAGTGGTGACAGGTGTGAGGTGCATGAGCAATTGTAAAATATTTAATCTAAAAAACTATAATCTGACAATCAATTGTTTACATACTCAAACTGAGTGTGCTCTGAAAACCTGCTCTGGAACACAACACCCAACGTTACCTTCATTCTCTGTATCATCTCCACTGGATAATTCATACAGTGTGAACACAGAGTTGGTCAAGCCATTCTTCAACACCTGGAAAAGAAAAAGCAATGTAGCAAATCCCACCCTCAGCACAATCCCTCGCACACCTCAGTGAGACAGAAAAGGACAGCAAAAATACTCTGGAAATGCTCCAGGGTACTGGAGAGCCAAGAAGTTACACCTAAGGAAAGCAGAGACAGTTCCTTTCCCTGCCCATCTGTCCCGCCATCGGGGCCGATGCCCAGGATGGACACACAGCAGCCCTGTTCTGCCCCACCCCAGGCAGAAGGAAAGAGCTGCTCCCACCTCTACACTGCTCTGAGACAGAGGGAAGTGGAAGAGAAAAGTAAAAGAAGTGAGGAAGCAGGAAAAAATGTTACAGTGGTCTTTTCCACAAATAGCAGCTGACACCAGCTGTGCAGAAAGCTGCCCTGTGGGCCAGACAACACCCACATTCTCACCCACTGATAGATGAGCTTCCCCCACTCTTCTGGTCTCCTCCACATGATCAGAAAGCTGGTTTTGTTCTTATCTAACCACTCCAGGTTCCCTAAAACCAAAGGGAAAAGGTGTTTAATCAGAGCACAAACCTACAGTACCCAGCAAACCTGCGGATTTCACAACGTTGCGGCCACGGGCACCGGCCCCTGCACCACCCGGGGCAGCGCAGCCCCCATGGAAGGGAACTGACTCCCCTGCCGAGTCCCACCCTCCTCCCGCAGCTTGACCTGCCCCCGGAGGGGCCGGGGG
>NW_009952705.1:357795-360198 GCF_000747805.2 Chaetura pelagica
GTGCTGGCGCTGGAAGAACCGGCAGCACGCGCGGTTATGGGGGAGAAGCCTTTAATCCCGGGGGACCGGGGCTCTGCCGGCCCCTTGAGCAACCCCCGCCCCCCCGGGGGCTCGAGCAGCCGCCAGCCCCGTAGCCCGGGGGGCGCCGTCAAAAGCGGTGCCTCGGCGCTAGGGCTGGGCCTTTCCGTCCTTGCTGCGCCAGATCACCAGGGTGACCAGGAACGGGATAAGGCAGATGGGGGCAATGATCATGGCCAGCAGCACGTCCTCGGGCGGGTCGAAGTAGACCTGGTGCTCCAGGGTGCAGTTGTGGAAGTAGCGGTGGTGGCTCTGGAAGATGTACTGCTCTGCCAGGGCGTTGGGGTAGCCGTAGTGCAGGCGGTCAGCCCAGGCCTCCAGGCAGGCCCGCAGCAGGCTGTAGGGTCTGGGGAGAAACATGGGAGTGCTGGACGGGATGGGGTTGTGGGGAGACAGGGGGCACTGGGGGCATGGACTCCAAGCCTCTCCTGACCCAGCAGTGCCTGCCAGATGACCCAGCTGTGCCCTGCTGCCTGCACCAGCCAGCCCCATACAGGCAGGAGCTGCCAGAGGGGAATCACAGAACCACAGACTGGTTTGGGCTCAAAGGACCTTAAAGATTATCAGTCCCACCCCCTGCACCTCCCATCAGACCAGGTTGCTCCAAGCCCCATTCAAACTGCCTTTGAACACTTCCAGGGATGGGGCAGCCACAGCTGGGAAACCTGGGCCAGTGTGTCACCACCCTCACAGAAAATAATTTATTCCTATTATCTAATGTAAATTCCTCTTTCAGCTTAAAACCACTACTCCTTGTCCAATTACTAGACTCTCTGATAAAAAAGTTCTTTCCCATCTTTGCTGGGAAGGAACCAGTACCTTCAGGTACTGGAAGTTGCTCTAATGTCTCCTGGGGGCCAGGGGAGGCAGCCCAGGCTCCCTCAGGCTGTGAATCAATGTTACATTGGCACAGCCCTGGGGCTCTGCTCCTGTCAAATATTTCCCTGATGTCTCAGGAGCTTCTCCACTTGAGTGGCTGTGGGGACTGTAAGGTCCTAATTAATGTCCCCACCAAGGAGTCTCCAAGTGCAGCTTCCTCAGCTGGGGACATCCCTGGAGACAGTCAGAGCACCCACACCCCACAGGGCTCTGTGGCCATCCCGCCCCAGACCTGCTGATGACTTTCCACTCGCACAGCTCCGGCACCCTCACGTTCCTCATCAGGTCGACGAAGAACTCCCAGCACTGCTGCGTGATGTTGGTGTACGTCTCCTCTGCAGGGGAAAGGCACTGAGCCCCTCACAGCCCATCCCTCCCTCGAGGGGAGGACGCGGGCACAGGGGGGGCCAAATGCTGCAGCAGCCCCAGTGATGCCCGGGAGCACCACAGCAGAGGAGGCTGCTGCCAGCTGCCCCTGCTGCAGCCAGCACCAGGGAGGGCTCTGTGGCACAGCCTGGCTATTTTGGGGGTGGACTGAGAATCTGTGGCCAGAGGACAGAGGGGTCACTCTGTGGAGCACAGCCAGCCCCAGCCAGGGCACCATCAACCCTGTGGTGCTGCCCAGCCTTTGCCAGACCCCAGCACTCACCCACGAGCTGAGCTGTCCAGTTGACCACGGCCACGGGTGGGCTCGTCCTGGCATCCTGGGCAAAGCCCTCCTCCTTGGTGCCTGTGTGGCACAGCCCGGTCCCCAGGAGTGCTGCTGAGCAGGGGGACAGGGTCAGTGGGGATAGGGACTGGCAGAGAAATGGCTTTTGGGGTCCCTTGGGGGCCAGTGGTCAGGACTGGGGAGCCATGCTGCCAGGAGTCTGGCATATGCAGGGCTCCTCATCCAGCCCCAGGGCAGGGGCCGTGGGGGCAGGACAGACAGGCTGAGGACAGCTGCCCAAGGGCTGGAAGGGGCTGTCTGGGGGCTGTTGGCCCTGGGCTGTGGGTCACAGCAGCAGAGTGAGCTGTGCCCCTGTGGGAAGGCAGTGTGGACAGTCCATCGCCTCGGTGGATGAACTGCAGCTGGACAGGGCTGGGGCAGGAAGGGGAAGGGCTGGCAGCAGCGCGGCACTGCTGGAGCGCCCTCCACCCACCACGGGCCCCACGCCCGGCACACCCACCGTGGCTCTGGGGCGTGTGCCTCCTCTAGCCCACCAGCCGCCTGCCCACCTGGCCCATTGCAGCCCCTCGGCCCCAGGAAACCTCCCCATCCATCTCCTGCCCTCAGCCGAGGGCTCATGGTGTGGGGCAGCGATGCCAGTCGCGTGGTGAACCACCCCTGTGGGCCCTGCCTGGACGGCTCGTGTCAGGCTCTGGCACAACCAGGTCACGGGGAACGCAGGGGCTGGGACAGCAGCTGTAGCAAGGGCAGCCTGTCCCGTCCCCGTGCCCGTTCCT
>NW_009952705.1:360913-376875 GCF_000747805.2 Chaetura pelagica
GAGGGAATGGCAGTGGGAGACCTGCCCGCGGGTGTGAGGCCAACGACAACAGGGAGGTGGGAGAGGGCAAAGGCTTGGCTGAGATCGCCAGTCCTCGACCCTGACATCTCCCGGTGCCCACCCAGCTCTGCCAGAGCTCCTCACTCCTGGCACAGCTCCCACCCAGGGGTCCTGTGGCCCCCCCAGAGCGACACTGCTAAGGACAAACCCAGGCCTGCAGGTCTGCGGTGTTCCTGCCTCCAGCAGTGGGGCTGAGGCTGGATGAGCTCATTTCACCTCTGGCTGGGGCAGAGCACGAGCGTGAGGCTTCCCCTTTAACAGTCAGCATGAGGAACACACAGAGCGTGATCCAAGAGCAACGCAGGACAGATCAGGACCCTCCCTGCTCCTGGCAAATGCCCTGACAGAGCCTCCTGAGCCTCCCCAGGGCAAACTGGGACCTTCTGTGGGCCACCAGGCCCCAGCACTCCGGGGGTGCAGGGCTGCAGTGCTCTGGTCCCACTCCCCGTTGAAGCCGCTGGAGCCCTGGGCTGGGCGGTGGGAGCCTCCGCCAGGGAGACACCCGATGATCTCAGCACGGCCCTGGGGCAGGGACAGCCGCCCCTCCTGGAGCATCTGGAGGGGACGGCAGGGGAGAGGATGATGGCTGTGAGCCAAGGCCTGGGACTCCCTGCCAGGCCCTGCCCTGGGGTGCCAAGGAAGGGGCTGGGCCCATGCAGGGTCAGGACCCTGGTTCCCAGTGCCCTTCTTCTCCTGCTACTCCCTCCCCTTGCTCCTGGGGCAGATGCAGGCATGAGAATTCGCAGGCCCAGCCTCCTCCTGTGCCAGGGGACCCATTCCATCCCCAGGGACATCCAGACCCCTGCACTGCACTGTCCCCCTCGCCCTGGTCCCACCAATCCCACTCATTAGTCCCCAAGGAGGGGGGCTGTTGCCAGCTCCTTGCAGGCATAGGTGTAGGCAGGGGCTGGGCAGCTACCCACTGAGGTCTGAGCCCCTTTCCGGGTGGCTGCAAGGGGCACGAGGCAGCTGAGCCCACGGCCACAGCCATTTTGGGGGCAGTCTGCTTGGCCCCAGGGGGGGCTTGGTCCTCATGCAGTTGGTGAAGGATTCTGCATGGACATGCAGGAAGAAGGTGTTGAGGATGACACCAGGCTAGGGGCAGGAGGGCAGCTGGGCCAGCAGCTGGGTGCAGCTGGAGAGCTTGCTGTAGGTGCTGCAGAGGGGCTGTGTGAGGCCCGTGGGCCAGGACTGGGACGTGGCAACTGTGGCAGCCCTGCTCCAAGCCAGCACTGCGGGGCTGACACCAACCTACCTGCTCAGTGGCAGCAGCTGCTCTCAGGGGTGGCCATGAGGGCAGCATGGAAGGGGGCCCAGCAGTAGAGTGTGATCCAGTCCTAGTAGGTGTCCTGGCAGAGGGCTGGCCCCTCTAGCACCACTGGTGGTCCTGCAGAGCACCAGCCAGATCCTAGGATGCCACCCCCGCAGCTCCCACCTCCAAGCCCAGTTTTGAGGGGATGTTTGAGGTCACCCCTCAATGGGGAGGACAGCCAGCATTGCAGGAAGGCAGCTCTACTCACCATCCTTCTCCAAGTACAGATAGTGACCTGGAAGGACAGACAGTGCCATTGGTGCTGGCAGGATCCTTGGGATGTTTGAGGGCAGGGCCCCATTCCTCAGGGGTGCAGACATCACCTCTGCCAGCAGCAGAGCCCCCAGCAGCCAGGGCCAGAGCCATGGTGGGACAATGGCACTGGGAGTCTTACCTTCATCCTTGAGGTCCCCATAGTTGGTGTCCCCATGCCTTGCAGCAAGGGGACACGGTTGTTAGGGACACACAGCCAGGGACAGCCTCAGCACGCAGGCAGCTTCTGGGCATGAGCTGAGTGGTCCCAACTCACCAGAGACCCCTCCTCTCAGGCTGAGCTGTCCACAGCAGAAAGGACTGGGCCAAGAGGAGGGGAGCAGGAGGCTCCTGGCTCTGCCTCAGTCCCTGCCACCAGAGCAGGGCAGTTTCTGAGCTAACCTCAGTCCTGTGAGAGGGGAAGCAGACAGCAAACCTTTCCCAGAGCGTCCTCCAAGGGGGACCAAGAGGGCTCCCAACACGGGCACAATGGGACAGAGAAGTGAAATGGGACAGGGACCCCGTGCAAACTTGCTACTTGGCCAGACCCTGTGCCCGACCCCCCGGGCGCCTCCGTGCACCCCCGGCCCCACGCCAGCAGCTGCGGGCCCGGGCTGCCCTTACACCGCTGGAGCAGAGAAAGGCACAGGCAGCAGAGCAGGAAGCCGAGAAGCCGCACCCCAAGGAGCATCATGGCCCCGTGGGCACCGCTGCAGCACGGTGGGCACCGCTGCAGCCCGGCTGAGGCTCCGCTCGGCGCTTTATCCCAGATCCCGTCCCAGAGCTGCCCGCCCGCTCCAGAGCCCGGGCAGGTCGGGGGGACGCCTGGCTGACTCAGCGAATTGTTTAAAAATGTTATGAGACCCATACAAATCCTTGAAATTTATATATGGGTTTGGAGAAGTGGAATTGCAAAACTTGTGAGAAGGATATTCATAAAATCCTTTCAAGCACTGAAAAATTATAAGGCTAAGTAGGAGTCAGAACTTTAGGACTGGCTGCAGCTTCATCAGCTATTCATGAATTTGAGCTGATCATTGACAAAAAAGATGATGTATTCATAGTGCAGTGTATGTATTGTCTCCTAACCATTTATATATGTATTCTGAAATGCATTAGTGGCATATTCCTACAGGATATTGGCAGTGCTTTAGAAATCACAGATACTAGAAACAAACTGATCTGTCATCTTGTCAGTGTGTCCTTCCTCAATTACCTCTCAGCACAGGATTTTTCCTTTAATGTTCTCCAGCTTATTGCTGGTTTTGACAAGCTCAAAAAAGGAATTTCTGTCACTTTTCTCCAAATAATATTTCTGAGTATCATTATGAGTTTTGTTGATACCTCATCTAAATCTACATTATCTTAAATGCATCTGATGTTGCAGAATTTTACACTTCCAGTACCATCCTGATGTTGCAGTCTTATGGTGTGTTTGCCTACACCTACAACTTTTGCTGATTTTTATAGGCCTTTTTATCATGTGTTCAGTATTTACTATTTTAAAATCACAAGTAGCACTTCCCACACTTAGGAACTGTGAACGTTTTGCCGCAGCTTTCATTTAGGTTACATCCAGATATAAATTAAAAATTATAAACCACGTATCTGCTTTCCTATCTGCTACAGTGGATTGAAAATGAAGAGCTGTGTAAAGGTGTTCTCTGAGACAGAACTAAATTATACCACAAAAAATCCTGCATATATTATTTAAAATTTGATTTATAATTTGGAGGGGATTATTGCTCATTTCTGTGAGAGGAAGAAAATAGATTTATTTTTTCATACCCTAAATCTTTCCTCTTATCATCAGTGTTTGCATCCACAAGGAATCACCTGGTGATAAGAAGTACTGCTTTTCAACAAATTCTCCTGGCTGGGTTCACAAAGACTTTAGCACTCAGTGTATTGAGGTAACACAAATTTGTCATTTCTGGCCTAACCCACGGCTGAATCCACAGAGAACAAAAACATTAGTTTGATTTAGCTGTCTTAAAAATACCATCTCATGTAAATACAGTGTTTCTAGTTGAAAGATTGCAATACATAGTTATTAATGCCTATGGAAATTTTAGGAAAATTTATATTTGAAAAAAAATTGCTAATGCTTTTTTGTTTGTTGTAATTTGGCTCTTCCGTCCTGCTCATGTCTCTGATGCGATTATAATCCACGGGGATTGGTTTTCTAATAGCACTTGTTTACAGGACTATGAGAACTCCATCATTTGATGTTTATTCTTTCTGTATTCTTACAGAAAAATGGAAATTGCCACCCCTCCCACGTCAAAATGTATCATGTACTGGAAAAGAAAAGTCAAGTCTGAGTATATGCGTCTGCGGCAGCTCAAGAGGTTCCAGGCGAACATGGGGGCCAAGGTACAGATGTGAGGACAGTTGCTCCACCCAGAGGATGCCTCCTAAAGACGTGGCTTACCTTGGAGCGTTTGAGATCCTGCCAGTTGCAGAGCTGTATTTTAGTTGTGAGTTGGATGAGGTGACATTTCCCGTGCTCTGCGGAGCCGGGAGCAGCCGCTGGAGGCAGCCAAGGGACTCGTCCCACCTGTTCTTACAAGTGTCTCCTCACTTGAACCCTGGTGGGTTTCAGGTGGCTGGTGCTGATGCTACTCTCCCTGGCAGGCAGGTTTTTGGAAGAGGTCAGAGGAATCAGTAGCAATGGGAAGCTTCTGGCTGTTGGGTGGATTTTCAGAACAGTTTTGTTCCAATGCTGAGTTTAATTAGAATTTCTCCTAATGAGTGTCATCAGTTTGAAGTGCTCTGCCTTGCATACATTTTGACACTTGAAACAGAATCTCAGGAGGGTTCTAAATGTTCCCAACAAGATTTCTTAGATTTTGAGCGCTGCTTTCTCTGATTTCAGGCTCTGTTTGTGGCCAACTTTGCAAAGGTTCATGAAAAGACTCAGATTCTGAATGAAGACTGGAAGAAGCTTCGGGTCCAGTCAGTGCAGCTGATGAAGCCGGTCAGCGGGCATCCGTTCCTGAAGCAGGTGTGGAAGGGTAAAGGGGCAAGGTGCAGCAAGGGTGGACAAGAGCAGGGAGCTGTGAGGACACGGGGTTGTTTTGTGTGTGTGTCAGGCTGTCAGTGTCAGTGCCAGGCTGTGCCTCACACTCCTCTGGGGTGCAGAAATAGAAAAAAACCCACAAACCGAGATGGTTTTACTGTGAAGTCCCAGAGAGTGAGTGCAGGGCTGCGCTGTCTTGTCCTGAGGGTGGTTTCCTTTTGGCTCTTCCCTCAGAAGCAGTTTCCTCACTGCCTTTCTCTGTGCTTTGTTCCAGTGCACTGTTGAGAGCATTTTCCCAGGGTTTCCAAGCCAGTCACTGTACATGAGGACCCTGAACACGGTGGCACTGGTGCCCATTATGTACTCGTGGTCCCCTCTTCAGCAAAATTTCATGGTACGTAGGAAGGCTCTGAGGTGCAGATGTGACACCAGGGACCTAGTGCAAAGCAGAGCTGGTGGTGCCGTGGCAGTGAGGGTCCAGGTCCTCACTCCTGTGGGTGGCTCCTCAGCTTTGGCTGCATTCCTCTGGGTTTGGCTTTCTCTGTTCCAGCTCTGCTCTGCCTCAAACACAACCTCTCTGATGTTTTGGGCTGTTTGTTATTCTTGGCGTTGTGTGTGTTTCTGAGTTTCTGCAAGCCTTGGGGGCACAGGTCTTCATTTTTAAAGCAATTTGCACTTTTAGGGGTCAGAGTTATGCTGCTGGCATGGGATAACAGTGAAATGTCAGCGATGAGAAATCTGAAACTGTAGCCAGGGAGAATCTTTGCTTTGCTGCCTGCAGGTGTGAATGGGCAGGAGCAGTCTGGGACACGGCCCAGCTGGGAATGGGCAGGTGCTGGTCCTCTGAGTTGTGTCTCATCTCTTCTCAGGTGGAGGATGAAACTGTTCTGTGCAATATCCCTTACATGGGAGATGAGGTGAAGGAAGAGGATGAAACTTTCATTGAAGAACTTATTAATAACTATGATGGGAAGGTTCATGGAGAGGAAGGTAACCTAGGAGCAGTCAGCACTGTCTGTGCAGTCTCTAGCAATTAACACACCACAGTGGTTACAAAGCCAAAAGGTGGCAGTGGGAACCAGCTTTTCTGAAGAGCTCTTAGAGCAGAAAACCAGGAACATGCGAGCTGCTCTGGTGTGCAGAGACACAGTCCTGCCTTCTGATGCCCTGCTCTGTCCAAGGCCTGGGGTGCTCTGGAGCCAACACTCTTGTGCTTGGGGGTTCACAGCAGTGTTCTGGGGTGCTGAAAAATGTGCTAGAGGTTTGGAGGAGCTCAGCAACCTGCTTTTGCTCATGACCTCAGCCAAGACTTTTAATTTTTTCCAAAATTAAAAGCCAGTGTGTTTCACTGCAGTGCTGTCTACCCCATTATAACATTGCCTGGAGGGGTGAGGACAGTGGAAAACTGGGATGGCCTGAGGTCAGATTGCTAAAAATGAGACCTTGTTCGTATGGCTCTAGTGTTAAATTCCCCTGTCCGTACAACACATTGAGGCAGGTTCTAATTGCTGGTGATGTCATGTGGCTTTCATGGAGTGTGAAAGGTGATGATGCTCCCACAAGCTGGCTGACATCTCTCTGTTCCAGAAATGATCTCTGGGTCAGTCCTCATCAGTGATGCTGTGTTCCTGGAGCTCGTCAATGCCCTGAATCAGTACTCGGATGAGGAGGAGGAAGGACACAATGATTCTGAGGCTAAACCAGAGGATGGGAAAGAGGAGCTGCCAGTCACAAGGAAAAGAAAGCGAATTGCAGCAGAAGGTGGGTTTGGCCACAGAAACTGGGGCTGTGTTGGGCACGTTTTCCTTGTGCCCTGCCCGAGCCAGCACTGCTGCCAGAGCTGGTGCTTATCCGTGTGTTGCTGAGGGCAAGGACCAGCTTGGCAAGGCCTGGGATGAGGAAAGCAGAAGGGAAATCAGTGGTTCTCAGTGTCCCATGTGGAGAGGATGAGAAATCACCAGTTTAAAGTGTGGTGAGGAAGAATTCAGATAAGTCCTGTGGGGAACCATCTCCCAGTGAGATCAGCAGAGCAGTGGGGTGTTATCTGTGGGATCGCTGCTCATGGAGGTTTTGAAGTGCTGGTCTGACAAGTGTCTGTCAGCGAGTTTGTAGGTAGATCTGTTTGTGCTGTAGGCCAGGGAGTGGGACCTTGGCAAATCCCTTCCAGACCTGTTTTCCATGTATTAGTGGGTCCTCTTTCCTTACCTGGAGCTCTTGTTGCACAGAGGAAGCTCTGCAGTATGGGATTTTTATGTGTCCTGTGTGACCTTAGGAATGCTGACTGGGAGTTTCATCTTTGCCTTTGATTTCTAGCAATGTGGTAGCAGAGATACCAGGACCTGTTGTGGATGCAGAAAAGCATTGTCTGCAGATTCTGTCTTGGTAAAAACAAATAGTAATAGCCCTTAAGAAATCATGAGCACTTCCATCTATATGTTCTGCCACTCAGAAAGCTGCTGAGCTATGTTGGGAAATGCCTTTGCCTGATTGCAGGACAAAGGTTTATCCATTATACATGGGATTACATTTCTGTCTCTTAAAATACAATTGTGAACACCAGCTGGAATTGCTCTCTGTGGAAGATGGAAAGACATGTTCACATCCAGCTGAACTGTGGCTTTGTCTCTTCTTTTTCGAAGGTAACAAGAAGTGTTCGAAGAAGCGGTTTCCAAATGACATGATATTCACTGCTATTTCTTCCATGTTTCCTGAGTACGGCTTCCCGGA
Organism: Chaetura pelagica; assembly: GCF_000747805.2. NCBI lineage: Eukaryota > Metazoa > Chordata > Aves > Apodiformes > Apodidae > Chaetura > Chaetura pelagica. The sequence continues at coordinate 368,287 of NW_009952705.1, forward strand.
TGATATGAAGGAGAGGTAGAAGATCTCTGCTTAAGTTGTGTCTTACCTTTGTTAGTTACAGTTGGAATCTGTGTTTTGGAACATCCCTGTGCTCTGAGCAGGGGTAGAGCTCAGCTGGCTGCAGGTGCCCAGACCAGAGCGACCTCTGAGCATCAGGAGCTTTAGTTTGGCGTGAAGGTGTCTGGGCACAAGGACACAGGGACATAGTCATGTAAAACATCCCAGCCTGGGAAGGCAGGTGCATCTCTGGGTGTTTTTGTTTGTCCAACAGATACCGGGAGCTGACGGAGGTGTCAGACCCGAACGTGCTGCCGCCACAGTGCACCCCCAACATCGATGGGCCATGTGCCAAGTCAGTGCAGCGGGAGCAGTCCCTGCACTCCTTCCACACCCTCTTCTGCCGCCGCTGCTTCAAGTACGACTGCTTTCTGCATCGTAAGTGCAGTCTTGGCCGGACGCTTCCCTAGAGCCCTTTGCTCTTCATTTTTCCTCAGTGCTGCATCCCTCTGTGCACCCTGCTTAGTGTCTGTGCTACGGGCCCTGGAGGGTGGTGCCTCCAGCACTGGTGCTGGGGCCGTCGGAGCTGACAGGTGCCCAGAAGCCTTTTGCAAGGATGGCTCCACTCAGTTCCTCAAACGGATGGTACCCGGCTGTGTGGCCGTCCCTCTCACCATTGTTCATCACACTGCGTCCAAGCCACCTGGCAGTTTGTGCCAGAAATGCTGCCACAACTAGATGTGACCCTTGCTTTGCAGAAGCTGACCAGGGAAAGGCATGAATGTTTCACTTCCAAAGTCTGAACATGCCCCTGTGTTTTGTTGCCCCACTGGAACGTACTCGTCTTAGTCATGTTCTTGCGGTTTGTCCTGCTGGAGCCTTTTGGATACTGGTTAGCTGTTGGACCTGCTGTTCCCCAGGTCTGAGGGCCTCTTTGGAAAGACACAGGACTCTTTCCAGTGAATTATTTATTAAAAGATAAAATATTAAGATCATGTGGTCTTTTTTTTCAGTCTGAAAGCAGATCTTTTTCCTATGGCCTCTCCTTCCCAAATATCCCCCAGTGCAGGTGGGAGCCAGCCGGGGGGTCCTGCTGGGTGCTCTCTCTGGCTGCTTGGGATCCCACTTAGCTTCATTCAGTTCCTGCTGTCCCAATCCCTTGTAGCATGGGGGGAGACTGTTGGAGGATGTTAATAGTAAAGATTACTATTATTTTTGCAGCTTTTCATGCCACTCCTAATGTGTACAAACGAAAGAATAGAGAGACCAAGATCGAGCCAGATCCTTGTGGAGCAGATTGTTTCCTCTGGCTGGTACGTTTCTGCATTGCTGCTTTTGAAACCAGGAGAGAAGTGGCCTGGCCAGCCCTGTTCAGCAGAACTCTGTGGGTCCTTTTCACAGCTTGGATGATTTTTCAGAATTAATTCTAATCCTCCTTGGATTTGGGGGAGCAAGAATCCAAACGCAGACCTTACCAGATGCATATTTTTGCATATCTCCAACGAAATCTAATTTCACAGCTAGCAGATGGGAAATTGTGACAAATGAATTCTCTGGTCTTCATGTAGCATTTGAAAAATGAAGCCCAAATTAAAATTGCTGGGAAAATAATCTAGTATCTGTGGAGAAGTTTGGAACTATTTAAGAACTAATCTTGCAGGAATCCAGCCTAGCTGTGTTACAGGGTGAGGGCTACAGGGAGGTGGGCACCCTGTCCTGGAATCTGTGGGGTGGAGCAGGGGAAGCAGCTGGGAGGATTCCCTTACCAGGGCGACGGGCAGGGGAGTGGGCTGGGGGGCCTGGGAGCCACCTCCAGCTGGGAAGCAGAGCCAGGATGTGTGGGCAGGGTGCTGCACTCGCTGAGTGACCCTCGTGGTGGGTCTTCCACCTTCACTGGTGGTGGCAGGGATGTCCCAGGGCCTGGGGAAAAGCCTGTCAGTGTTCCCTGGTCATCTGCCGTGTCTTCTGCTCTGGTTGCAGGAAGGAGCCAAGGAGTTTGCTGCCCTGCACAACCCCCGGTCCAAGTGCTCAGGCCGGCGCCGCAGGAGGCACCATGTGGTGGGAGCTTCGTGCTCCAGCGCTCCAGCCTCCACCATCACCGAGACGAGGGAGGGCGACAGCGACCGCGACACGGGCAACGAGTGGGCCTCCAGCTCCTCGGGTAAGGTGCCAGCCCGGGCTCCGCAGTGCACATTCTCCCATGTTGTGCTTGTCCCAACCTTTGCCTTCCCTACCAGAGGCAAACTCCCGCTGCCAGACCCCCACCAAGCAGAAGCTGAGTCCGCCCTCCTCCCAGCTGTTTGCGGTGGAGACGCCACAGGAGCCCGTCGAGTGGACGGGGGCTGAGGAGTCCCTCTTCCGTGTCTTCCATGGGACCTACTTCAACAACTTCTGCTCGATTGCCAGGCTGCTGGGGACCAAAACGTGCAGGCAGGTGGGTGCCAGGAGGGCAGCAGCAGGGAGGCTCAGCCAACCCTGGCCACTTGTTTGTTCTTTCCTGCCACAAGCTGCCTCAAGGAGCGTGGTGTGAGAAACCGGTGGTAGGATTGCCTGCTCACTGGTCCAGGGACTGGGAAGACTCCCTTTGTGTGCTTGCTAACACTCTATTTATGCTCCAGACAGAACCAACATGAGTACACTGAGCTTTAGGCTTCTTTTTACTTCTGTTCTTTGGTAGGTCTTCCAGTTTGCTGTGAAAGAATCACTCATAACAAAACTGCCAACAAACGAATTAATGAATCCATCCCAGAAGAAGAAAAGGAAGCACAGGCAAGTGCTGGACAAGCTTGTTTTGTTCTTAAAATGCAACTGGATCCACTACTTTTTGTGCCAGCATGTTCCTGGTAATCCCCATCTGTCTCCCATCTGCGCACACATCCTGCGGTTGCGCAGGGCGGTGCTGGTGGTCGGGCTCTGGCTCCCAGCCTTCCTGGTGCCACTGCCCTGCTCGGGGGCTCTGCAGCCCCGCGGCCCCGGGAGAGGGCAGCTCAGAGCCTGGCTGCAGTGGCCCTGCTGCAGGAGGGCCAGTGCCAGGTCCTACAGCAGCCATAGCCTCAGCTCCCTGACTATAACCTACTTTCTGTGTGCTGATCCCAGCAGGTCCAGTGTTATCCTGGCTCTGGCATTTGCCTTAAATAACTAATGCTGTGGCTGCATCATTCTCCTCTCTCTGCTGGTGGTTATCAGTGCACAGCACTGCCTTGCTGGCGTCACCTGCCCCCGCTGCAGCTCTCCAGCCATGCCGAGCAGTCCAGGCTGGCCCCTCAGACCCTCTCTGCTTCTTTTGCAGGCTGTGGGCTGCGCACTGCAGGAAGATTCAGCTGAAGAAAGGTAGTGTTGGCTGTGGCATGCAAGGGTCACGAGGCTGCGGGACAGAGTTCAGCTCCAGCCTGCAGTGTTGTAGCGTTTCTGTGTTCTGCTTCTAACCCAGGAGCTTTTCCTCTTGTTCCAGATAATTCGCCTACCCAGGTGTACAACTACCAGCCCTGTGACCACCCCGAGCACCCCTGTGACAGCTCCTGCCCTTGCATTATGACTCAGAATTTCTGTGAGAAGTTCTGCCAGTGCAATCCTGACTGTAAGGAGAAACTGGGGACTATCTGGCCAGAGGGCAGCCAGGGGGAGGGCACAGGGCTGGGACTTGCTGGAGGCCTGTCCAGGCTGCCCAGGGCCTGCCAGGGTGAGACCTGGCTCAGGAGGAGCATTTTGTGTTCCCAAGGGGCTGGAAAACTTCATGGTGCAAATCAGTGGGCTGTGTTGCTGCAGGTCAGAACCGCTTCCCAGGCTGCCGCTGCAAAACCCAGTGCAACACGAAGCAGTGCCCCTGCTACCTGGCTGTGCGGGAGTGTGACCCCGACCTCTGCCTGACCTGTGGGGCTTCGGAGCACTGGGACTGCAAGGTGGTCTCCTGCAAGAACTGCAGCATCCAGCGTGGTCTCAAGAAGGTATTGACAGCAGCAGGGCTTGGGGCTGCCTCAGGGCAGAGTGGGTAGACAGAGCTGGGTGGGACATGGTGTGTGAGCCCCCTGCAGCTCTCTGGGTAGGGAGGGCAGGAAGAGAAGCAGCTCTTCCTGGGGCTTCTGCAGCACTTTATTGGGATTATGGATGTGAAATACAGACATGAGGGGAGGGTGAGAGCAGGGGAGTGTAGAAAGTGACTCCAGAGAAGGGTTTGGTTTCAAATTCTGCTGATCATGGCAAGGGGCTGCACATAAAAAAGGCCAACATTCAGAGAAATATGCAAATTAGCAGGTGTCCATGTGCAGCTCCAGCCTAATGGTGCTGCAGCCTGTGAGTCTGTCAGGAGCTGTGTCACCTCAAACCAGGGGATGCTGGAGAGACACCAGCTCCCCTCTGCTCCTTGACCTCATGATGATGGGGGCTGGGAGCGTGGTGTCCAGCAGAGTTAGGTGCTGCACAGTTGTTCCCCATCGCTTCCTGGGCTGTCTGGTGGGGGGATCTCTGCGTGCTGCAGGGAGGGGCCCACCAACCCTACCTGTCCCCTTCTACCTTGGCTGTAGCATTTGTTGCTGGCACCATCAGATGTCGCTGGCTGGGGGACTTTCATCAAGGAATCCGTGCAGAAGAATGAATTCATTTCCGAGTACTGTGGTGAGGTCAGTGCTGCTGCCCGTGGGGGCTGTGTTGGTGGCAGTGCTCCACAGAGTGCTGTCCCCAGCTCAGCCACAGCCATTGGCTCATTCTGGCCAGGTTTAGAGATTGAATCTTGCACCATTTGGGCACCTGCCTCAGTGCCCGTAGGCCCTCCACTGTGGAGGAGCCATTCCCTGGGAGTGCAGCTCTCACCTCTGCTCCCTCCCTGGAGCCCTGGTGAGCTCCTGTGTGGGTGGGAGGGGGTTTCCAGGAGTTGGGTGAGCTCCAAGCAGGGGTCCTTGCCTTGCCCTCAGGCACAGTTCTCCTTCTGCAGCTCATTTCTCAGGATGAGGCTGACCGGCGGGGGAAGGTCTATGACAAGTACATGTCCAGCTTCCTCTTCAACCTCAACAATGGTAACTTGCCCAGGGCTGCCAGGGGCAAGGGAGACCTAGGCTCCCTGGGGGGTGCTGGTGGCCAGACAGGCAGGATTATCCCCTCTGTTACCTGAGCAGCAGGCCTATCTTGACATTAGTTTTCCTCTTTTATTTTTCTTAATAGATTTTGTTGTTGATGCCACCCGCAAAGGAAATAAAATCCGCTTTGCCAATCACTCGGTGAACCCCAATTGCTATGCCAAAGGTGAGCTGTCAGCTGTCCCTGCCAGCTGGGGGGGAAGGCTCTCTGGGTCCTGCTCAGCTGTGGGATTGCAGTGGATTCTCTGCATCCCAAATCCCCCTGAGCCTGTGGGAGCAGCAGAACCTCAAAGACCTGGGCAAAGCTTCCCATCTCTGCAGCAAATTGCGTTGCTGCTGGGAAGGGCCTCACTCAGCTCTGCAGTGGCCCTGGCCTGGCAAGGAGCCATCACTGCTGGTGAGCAGCTGGTGGCTCCGGGGAGCGCTCTGTCCCTGCTCAGTGGCCTCGGGGACAAGTGGTGGCCAGGCAGGGCAAGGGTGCTGTGAGACCTCGTGGCCTGTGCTGGAGCTGCAGATCCCTGATGTCCCCTCTCTGGTTGCAGTTGTGATGGTGAACGGCGACCACCGCATTGGGATCTTTGCCAAGAGAGCCATCCAGGCCGGAGAGGAGCTCTTCTTTGATTACAGGTGCCCTGGGAAGTGGTGGCTGGGCCTGGGGCACAGGGTTGTCCCCACTTTCCATGCATGTGTTAGTGGGAGGGCTGGGGGAGGTTCCAGCAGCCGTGACTTTCCTGTCTCGTAGGTACAGCCAGGCGGACGCCCTCAAGTACGTTGGCATAGAGAGGGAGACAGATGTCATCTAGGCCGCGTGCGGCGCGGCCCCGGCGCTCCCTGCTGCTGCACCTTGCGAGCGATGCCATGTTTGCTTCACGCTGACATGACTGCTGCTGCTCCCGTTGCTGTGTGTGTCACGAGTGCTGCTTCCCACCTGGAGAGACTCGGAGCAGGAGCATGAGTGGCTGCTTTTGGGGTGGCAGCTCTGCCCATGGGTGCCCTGCGGGGCTGGAGGGAGCCCACGCTCAAGGGTAGCTTGGGCATGGAATGCAGTTCAGGAGGAGGGACAGTGAATTTTCAGGCTATTCCCATTTTCTGCCAACTGCTAGAACAACAAGAGTGAGCGAGGCACTGCCTGCACTCAGAGTCCAGCACAGCTGGGGCAGAGGGGCTGGGGCTCCCTCCTGTCCTTACTGGGACAGGCTCTGGTCTCAGGTGCTGCCTCTTGCTGCCTGTTTTGTCCTGTTGATGAGGACGGTTACGGGGTTGGAAGCCATAGACTGGTCCCTGGGCTGGTGTGTCCCCTCCACCTCAGCTGGCTGGGGGACAGAGACCACTTGGCTCTGGCTGGCATGGGATGATGCCTGGGGATGGGGACAGGGGACAGTAGCACTATGCAGAACCTCACTTGGGGCAGGAACATGACTGAGCTGGTTAGAGACAATGTCACAGGAGTGCTGCTGCAAGCACAAGAAAGTCCAGAGGTAGCAGGAGCCCATCAGCCAGGGGATGCCTGTCCAGGCTCTGGCATTTCTCCTGGCCAGGGGTGGCCGGTTGGCTCATGCCCATCCCAGCTGCTGAAGGTGGGTCTCAGCCACTCCTGCTCTGGGTAGGCACCTCTTGAACCACCAGAGCTGGTTCCTCCACCCTCCTCTGTTGGGACAGTCCCTTTTGGAGCAGTATGGGCTTGGGGAGGTGTTGGGGATGTCAGGGGACAGCAGGGCAGGTCCCCATGGGTCAGAGCATTGCAGGGCGCAGGATGTGCTGTACGTCTCTGTGCTGAGGAGTGAGCTGGCACAGCAGAGCTGCCGCTGCCTCTGCTCCCCTGGGAAGGCTCCCACCTGGGCCTTTCTGATGCTCCCTTGGCCCTAGGGATAAAGGGGATATGTTCCCTGGCAGGGTGGAGTTTGGCCTTAGTACCCCATGCAAAAAGGGAAAAGCACTTTAAACTAATCCTTGGCTGGCAGCTGGGCCCCGTGCACTGGCTTTGGGGGTGGAGAGACACCAGATGTCCCCGATAGGCATCATCCCTCAGCAGCACCTTTGCCGGGACGTTGCTCCACGCCTGGGGCAGTCTGGATGAGGGGACTCTTCCCTGAGCAGGGCTTGGGTTGTCCCCTTGGAGCCCAGCTGGCTGCTGGGTCCAGAGGCTGATCTGACAGGCATCCAGCACTGGGATGGCGTGAAGAACCCCCCACACTGCGGGGCCTGGAGCCCCTCACCCCCTTAAGGGAGCTGGAGGGGGCTGTGTTTGTCCAGGGACACTGCACAGATGGGAGCAGAGCTGGGGCTCTTGCCCTGCTCCTTTGGGGACCTGCAGGTCTCCCAGGGCCCAGCCCAGTTGTCATGAAGGCAGAGAGTAACTGGGTCTGCCCTGGGAGCAGATTCCTGCCAGCACAGCCCTGCACCAGGCCTTTCTGTCTGTCCCGCTGTCCATGAGGCCCTCCTGGGCCTCAGAGGCTTTAGGTCTATCTGGAGCAGCACTTGCACCCTGGCACCTCTCTCAGCCCCACTGCCCCTCACTTCTGCCCAACCCTGCTCTCAGCGCCGCGTCTGCCACTTTGGCCGTATCTGCACTACGCCAGGCTTGTGTCTGTGGTTTGACAGTGAAAAATGATGCACTTTAAAAATAATGTGGCTTGTAGCCTTTGTAATAATAAAGTGGTAGTGAAGGTCCTTCTGTGCCTGCTGGCCTCTCTTACCCTGGGAGCAGCCACCAGGGGCGCGCTCAGCCCGGCGACTCAGCTTGTCAGCTGCCAGGGTTCCCACATGGGCACCAGCTCAGGGCAGGAGGTGGTGAGTGTGTGATGGGGAGTGCAGGACGTGTGTGTGTGAGGGAAGGAGCAGGCTGAGCTGCATCAAGCATCTCTGCATCCTGCCTCTGGAGTGGGAATTGACGTGGTCCCCCTGGTCCCTACCCCGGCATGGGCTGAGTCGCGGTGGGGGCAGAGGAGCTGCTGACCCTGTGCATCCCGGCTGCCCAAGGCTGGGGAGCGCCAAACGCCGTCGTTCTGCCTTTATTTGAGTATCTTCACATCTCGTTCAACAAAACAAGTTTTTAAAAATTAAGTGCCCAGTGGAGCTAGGCCTTTGGGTAGATAAATGCATTTCTGTAACGTCGTCTTACCACAGCACAGTGAGTGAACAGGCGCTCGCCCTGGGCTGGAGGTAATCAGCAGGACTGGCACTTCGGACAGAGAAGTAGCAAACTACAGACCACGCACCACGACGTGCGGAACGAAACCCCCGACAGGAGCTTCCGTTGGGTTTTTTATACAAACCAATAGAATAAAAAAAAACAGAGTGTAGTAGAATGTCCAGCAACAAAAATGGTAGAAAGGGTCTGTACCTGATTGTATGAAAGCAGCATCTCAGCAAGGTGCGGTGGGTCATGCATGGCAGGGCTGCCCGGGGCTGGGCACGGCCCGGCCTCCTGCCTGGCTCTGGCAAAGCGAGCAAAGCAGCAGCTCATCTAGACGTGGCATCGCTAACAGGGTGGCAGCGGGCACGGCGTGGGGAGGGCGGGCGG
>NW_009952705.1:379314-379970 GCF_000747805.2 Chaetura pelagica
CGGGGCCGGGTTGGTCGGTGTGGGGTGATCTGGCCAGAGGCAGGCGTTGGCAGTTTGGGTGTGCTTGGCCCTTTGGTCCCGCTGTAATAGGTAAAATATGTTATTTCTTCATTAAAGTTTTGAAAGTGGAAAGTCCCTGCAGCACCAGGGAACAGTCAATCTCTTGTTAGTTTGCTGGGGGGGCTGTGTAACTCTTGTCTCTTTAAGAGCAGTGGGAAGGACCCTCCGCCCTCATCCCCTCGACCAATAGGGACAGGAAGAGACCCCTTGACAACAGCCCGCGCACAGAGTATTGAAGGGGTGACGTGCAGGGACTATAAGGGACTGAAGTTGATTGCCGGGCGCGCCGTGGGCAGAGCTGGGGCCCCCGGCCGCCCCGCGCTGTTTGCTTGTTGTTCTCTTACTTAATAAACTAATTTGGTTAATTGGGCCGGTTCCTGTCAATTATTGGGCCACAATTTATAACACCGCGATGCTTGCTTGGCCCCGGGTGGTCCCAGGGCTGCGGGGGCTGTGAGCCCGTCCCACCCCTGGTCCCACTAGTCCCCTTTCGGCTCCTCCAGGATCTGGGGCAGGTTCTGCTCCCTGCGCGCCGCTGGCGGTTTGGCAGCACTGCCGTAGTCCTGCACAGCCTTGGGCTCGTTGGTGTGGTAGGT
>NW_009952705.1:380006-380899 GCF_000747805.2 Chaetura pelagica
AGAAGTAGACCAGCAGCAGCAGCGCCCCGAGCAGCAGCAGCAGGACGGTCACGACTGCAAGGGAAGGCAGTGGTGAGGAGCTGAGGAGGGGGTGGGGGGACAGGGTCCTGGAGATTCACTTACACCCGATGATGATCCCGATCCAGCCATCGTCATGCACGTGGGGGAACTCTGTGGAGACAGAGCAGGCAGCTGAGCAAGACTGTGCTGGAACATCCACTCTGCAGCTGGTGCTTGCTGGGGGGTCCCTCCCCACTGGGGTCCCCTCAGAGCACCTACCTGTGTCCATGTACCAGGGGTCCATCTCGGGAGGGATGAGGATGGTGGTGAGGGGGAGCATGGAGGCACAGCTTGACTCCACCAGCTCCCCCCGGATGCTGTAGGGCCGCACGAGGCTGGTAGGGCGGAATATGGCTTTGAGGGGGACGAGGCTGTTGAACTTGACCCCTGAGAGGCAGCCGGAGAAGCCGGGTGTGTTGTAGCGCTGGATCTCGGGGTCAATCACGCCAGTCTCTGTGGGGCACACAAGAAGAAGGCTTATGCTCTGCAGAGGGGAAGGGCCATGCTGGGCAGGGGAGACCCCGGAGGTCCTGGCATGGAAGGGAGTGGCCAAGGGCAGGACCCAGCTCACCCATCACACGCCCCAGGTACAGGTTTTTGGGAGAGTCCAGCTTGCTGTCCACAAACAGAGAGAACTGCTGCTCTATGACAGGGAGATAATCCACCTGGGGGCAAGCACAGGGCATCAGTTCTGCTGAGCCTCCCCAGCCAGCTGCTACCTGCCTGTGCCCCCCAGACCTGTACCTGGGTGTAGAGCGTGCGGTGCAGGCGGGTGATGTTGACACGGTGGGGCCTCCCGTCCGTCACTGGCTTGGTAGTGAGGGCAAAGACAT
>NW_009952705.1:381107-385705 GCF_000747805.2 Chaetura pelagica
TCAGTGGTGGGGTTGTAGCCCGGCGGGGGCTGCCAGGGGCTGCTGATGATGCTGGCGAACTCACGAGCGGCGTAGAGCGACATGGGCAGGATGTTGTACCGCACCCAGGTGCCCTCCTCGAAGTACCCGCCGATGTCTGCGGGAACCCAGGGGTGATGGGAAGGCCAGCTCCTCTCCCCCACCCCAGCCCCAGGGAGGGTCCCCACAGTGCGGGCAGGTGCAGCGCCTCACCGTGGTTGCAGAAGGGGCCTTCGAAGGCAGAGACAGTGCAGTTGCAGCTGTAGTGGCTGTAGCGCTCGACACAGGAGCCACTGTTCTGGCAGGGCACCGGCGGGTCCTGGCAGTGCCCAGTGCAGTTAACCCGCACACCCTCCGTCTCATTGGCCTTGCCCTCCAAGTTGAGGGTCACTCCGTTCATCCGCAGCGCCCGCAGGCACCCCAGGAACGGGCGCATCTTGTGCTCCGCTGCACCTGCGGCGGGGATGAGACTCAGTGCCCTGCAGCACAGGGGAAACGGGGAGGTGGGGATGGGGACAGGATTCTCACCGACATAGAGGGGCCTGTCGAAGTCCAGGCGGACGAAGCTCTGCGGGGGGGCCGGCCGCACCACCCAGGGCAGCTTGTCCACCCGCAGCCGCGCCAACTTGACATTGAGCTCAGCCTTCACCTGGTGCCACTCGTCATCATTCCAGGGCACCACTGACCGCACCGTCAGGTTCTCGTCTCCGTTCCCGATGTCGTAGGCAAACACCACATCCCTGGTGGCTGTGGGGATGCAGTGTTAGGAGAAGCCCCCAGCCCTTCTTGCTCCCCTGCACCCCCTGCCTCCTCATACTGTTGAGCTCAACACGGATGTAGTTTCGGGAGCCAGGGTTCTCCAGGAAAACGCCAGACAGGGCGGTGGTCTTGAAGTAGAAGGAGATGTCGAGGCTGTGATTGGCCTGGAAGGTGGGGAAGAGCAGGGCTGCACCCTTGTTGAAGGAGACCGTGTTCCAGGTGTTGCCTGCAGGGAGCAGGAGGGGTAGTGAGGGACCAGCATGGACCTTCCACAGGCCCAGGACCCCTGCAGAAATGGGACCCTCCTTGGGTTTGGTCACTCACGGTCCCCGTAGCACCGCAGGGGCCCCAGCAGGAACTGGGCTTCGGAGCCAGAGCGGTTGGTGTCTCCAACCACAACCTGGGTGACAGGCAGGTGGTCCACGAAGGTCAGCAGACCTTTATCTGTCCTCCTGCAAATGGTGCGTGGTTCAGGAGGAGGAGTGAGGGGCTTCTGCCCTTCACCAGACCACAGCCCTGCAAAACCCCCATCTGAACCCCCCAGGGTCTGTACCCACAGCCCCATCCCAGCTCACCACATCGCGTGGTCGGCATCACAGTTGCAGAAGTACTGGGGGTCGGCGCAGTTCTTGTCCAGCCCGCAGGCGCAGCGCTGGATGCCCGGCCGAGAGCCCCCCCAGTAGTAGTGCCGCTCGTCGTGTCGGCCCATCCAGAAGCTGAAGGGCAGCCCGGCTGTGGGCACAGGGGGGATGAGGATGTGGCCCCACAGCACAGCCCCATGGCACAGCCCCACAACACAGCCCTGCTCCCCCAGCACTCACAGGGGGTGTTGAGCAGGCGGGAGCTGTAGCAGTGAAGCTCGATGCGCTGCTCACAGTACTCAGAGGCATTTGCCAGTGCTGACACCTCAGCCCAGGATGCGTTCCAGTACTCCACGGCCCCCAGGTAGGGCTGGTCCACGCTGGAGCCTGTCACCCGCGTGGCATAGTGGCGGTTGTGCCGGATGATGGTCCACGCCCGGTCCTCTGCAGAGGAGCTGTTAGGACCAGCCCCCCGGGATACCCCTGCTCCGGCTGCAGTGCACAGGCAGGGCTTGGTCCCCAGGTCAGAGGGACCCCCGCAGCCTCCCCTTTGCCCCCACCTCGGATGTCACAGTACACTGTGAAGGGCTTGAGTGGCCCACTGCCATCCGGGTCGATGGTGTAGTTCCCTGAGGTTTTCCCGCTGACCCGGTAAGCATCACATGACTCCTTGTAAAGGGCTAGAAGAAGGAAACAGGGCTGGGGTCAGTGTAAGGGGGGCTCCAGGCAGTGGGAGGAGCCATGGGTACCTGTCCTGTACCCCAGTCCATGGGACCCCGGCTTACATTTGTGGCAGGTCTCCCCCTTATACCCCGTCAGGTCGCAGATGCACATGAAGTCATCCCAGGACTGGATGCAGCGGCTGTCATGCTCACACAGGTTAGGGGTGCACCTGAGGACACAAAGGGCTCCTGCCGTGGCACTGGTGCAGGTCCCCAGCCCCCAGCTGCTCCCAGTGGCACCCGTGTCCCCTGATACCTGTCCGTGATACCACAGACATTGAAGAACACGTTGAAGTACTGCCCCAGCCGCTGCTGCACCAGCAGCTCCACGTCCACGGGCTGCATGTCCACATTCAGCATCTGCAGGCAACCGTGGAACGCTGTCTGGTTCGACCGGCAGCCGGTGATTGAGGCTGGAAAAAACCGCCCCCCCCCTCCAAAAGAGGTCGGGGCTGCCGGTGCGGAGCTGGAAGGGGTGTGCCACCCGAAACTCGGCACCATCGTCATCATCAATGGTCACCACGGCTGAGCCATCCCGTGCCACCAGCTGCACCGAGTGCCAGAAGCCGTCATTCAGGCGATGCCCTGTGTGGGGAGAGGAGGTTGTGTGGAGAGGCACCACGGCCAGACCAGCCCCTGGCCCAGCACCCGCTCCCCAGCCCACCTGCCGCAAACTCCAGCTTCTTCTTGCCGGGCTGGGCGATGGAGACATTGACCTGTCCCTCGCTCAGCACCACCTCCAGGGAGCCCAGGCGGTCAGCAAAGCTCCTGTAGAGCAGGAGCCCAGCCGTGTCCCAGGAGCGGAATCGGAAGCTGACGGCCAGACGGTTCCTCCGTGGGATCCCCGGCACCTGCACGTAGTTGTTGATGCCAGCAAAGGTGATGGGGGTGTACACCTGGTCCCGGCAGTAGTGGCCCACGCTGCCCTGGGGACAACCATGGGAGGTGGTGAGGAAGAGGATGCTCCTGTGGTGAGGAGCCCCCCCATCCCTATGGCCCCGCTCGCCCCTGGTCGATCCCATCGCCTGGCAGTGCTGGGCGGGTGCCCCAGGCCAGGAACGACCTCACACAGTCAATGTGGCATCGCTTGGCTGAGCAGAATCACTGCCCGGCCTCGTGTCACCCCACAGCAGGGGGGGAGCCTGGCCCCGGGAAAGGTGTCACCCCACAGCAGAGCTGAGGATCTTGCCCTCCTCGAGGAAAGGGAACCCCCCCAGCAGGGACAGGACCCTTGGGAAAGGGGCCACCCCCTGAGCTGGACCTCAAAGCGGATGTTGGGTCTCCGGTGCCGGGCCAGATCAGCAATGTTGACCCCATTAAAGATAATGTTCTCCACACAGCCCCGGAAGTTTTGTCGATAGGTGAGGTGCTGCTTGTCCTGGTCGATCACCCCCCCAAAGAAGATCTGGGGGTAGAGGGAGGGGGTCAGTCCCTTGCCAGGAAATGCTGTAGATCGATGTCCTGGCAGCTCCCCACCTGCTGCACCCACCTCGGTGTCGAGGTCGAGCTGGTCAAAGGTGCCATGGCAGCGGAAGCGCTTGACCTCCCCATCCAGCGTCAGGTTGACGTGGCGGCCGTAGCGCTCAATGTGCAGCGAGTGCCAGTGCTGGTCATCCAGGAGGCTGCCCACAGCCACTGTTGTGTGGCCCTCGCTGGCGTGCATCGGGCTGCTGCCTGGGGAGGGGCAGCCTCAGCCGGTGGCCCCCAACCTCCCAGTCCTCCAGCCCCCTGCTCCCTGCCCCAGCTCACCTAAGCTGATGTGCAGGAGTAGCTGGGCCTGCTTGAGCTCCACTGTGATGTAGTCACCCTGTGAGCCCTCCCCGTGCATCAGCACCCCATCCTGCTCTAGTGTCTTGAAGTTGAAGGAGATGTCATCCTCGAGGGTGCTGATCCTCTTGGGCCGGAAGCGGTAGGAGATGGCATCATCTCCATCAAAGTAGAGCACGTGGGACCCTGGGGAGTGCAGAGCAACCCCAGCCCCATCACTGCCTGCCTCAGCAGGGGCCTGGCACTGGGAATGCTCCTTTCTGCTGTGGTTTGTGCCAGAGCTAATGACTGCAGACCTCATGGATACCTGGCTGGGTACTCACGGTAGGGGCAGCCGTAGAGGCCCAGGCGCAGCCCAATCTTCCCGCGGGGGTTCCAGGCCACCGGGATGATGCGGATGTAGCGGGCGAGGATGGGATAGTGCAGGTCGTGCCGCACCACCCCACTCTCGTTCACGTTCCCGAAGAACGTCTGGGGATGAAGTGCCACTGTCAGCGTCTCTTGGGGCTGGAGGTCTCTGCTCCCCACAGGGAACTCCCACTTGCAGGGATCCCTGGGCACCTCAGTGGCACCTACCCAGTTGCTGCCCTGCTGGAAGAAGGGTTTCCAGCTGGTGGGGTGGTCTCCATAGAGCACAATGTAGCGTGTCAGCCAGTCGTAGGTGTTGAAGGTTCCCTGCGTGGCCACTGCGTTGATCCGGTGCTTTTGCATCAGGTCGATCTGCAGCCAGGGCTGCTTGTCCTGGCGATCG
>NW_009952705.1:388083-391032 GCF_000747805.2 Chaetura pelagica
CAGACTGCATGGTGCCCTGCATCCCCACAGCTCCCTCAGGAGCCCGGGGCTGTGCTCCAAGGGATGTGGATACCTCCGGGGCTGCGGTCAAAACAGGGTCACGGTGCTGGGCAGGAGCCCGGCCCAGTGTGGGCAGCTCCACACCACTGGCACGAGGGTGATGCCCACCAGGCCCGGCAGCGCCGTGTCCAGCACCTGCGGGCTGGGACCTGCAGGCAGTGGGTGCCGGGGCCCCTTCCTGCTCAGGCCAGGGACAGCAACGAAATAAGGAACAGAAAACCCCAGGTGCGGCAGAGCTGCGGGGCAGCCCACGGCTGTCAGGAGCTGTAGTCGTGTGCCAGGGACAAGGCCACCAGCCCTCCCGTCCCCCCTGCGGGTGTGCCCCCGGGAGAGGCACAGCCCCACCTGGCCTTATCCTGACACCCCAGGGGTGCTGTCTGTGCTGGTCACAGACACATGTCCTGTCCCTATGCTGGGTCAGGTCTGTGATGGCCCCAGCAGGACCCTTCTCCCTCCCAATCCTCCAGGCTGCAGGGTGGCACTCTCAGAGTAGGCACAGGGCTGCAACCAGCACTGCAGGAGAACTGGAGGGGGAGACGCCCTCGAGCAAAGACCCCACAGCCAGGCTGCCTCTGTCCAGCTGCAGCTCCTTGGGCACCAGCAGCCAGCTCTGGGGGCCCAAGGGGACCCTGCCCACTCCCCGCAGCCGGCTGGAGGCGGCAGGAGGCTGATGGCAGAGCTAGGATAAGCTGCAGCAAAGACGGCTGTAGTGGGGAGAGAGGGGGATTGAGGGATTACCGTGGCAAACAGCAGAAAGTCCATTAAAGCCGGGGATCAATTTGCTCTCCCCTGGGGAGAGGAAAGTGGGGCCTCTGCCCCACAGGAATTAATCTGCCCCTTAATGAGGAGTTGGGAATTTTGTTGTAAACAACCAGCAACAGTGCCTGTCCAGTGCCATGGTGGTGTGGGGGCACAGGGATATGGGGTGCAGGGGTGTGGAGGTGCAGGGCCGGACTAGAACCTCCTGGGTGAGAGGGGCACTCTGTATCAGCAGCCATCCCAGCTCCTGGAATTTCCATGTTTCCCATCAGGATATGCCATTCCTGGACCAGACCAGTGTCCTGCCTGTGCTCAGCTCAGCACCAGTCTGCAGTGGCCCTCAGTGCTCTGTTTGGTCCAGCTCCCTGCAGCCTCCCCTCTGGCCCCACAGCAGCAGCCCCTGCTGCAAACATCCCCGGGTGGGCAGGGGTCAACTGCACATGCAGGCAGCCCTTGACCAGGCCCTGTTCCCTGCAGACAGGCACTCCGAAGCTTGTCCCCCAGACCCGCGTGACGGGGGCTGAGCAGAGCTGCTATTTCTGTCCCTGGTGTGCAGATGCAAGTCACGAAGCAAAAGATGCAGGTTGGGCTGCGGAGCAGGGTCGCATCTGCCTCTCACCTTCCTCCCAGGGCTGGGCTGGTGCTCTGCACTGCTCTCGGTATCAGGAACTGCACGTGGTCAGACCACAGGCTGCAGAGCACTGAGACACTGACAGCTCCAGACCCACCAGCCGGGGGAAGGTCCCGCTGCACAATGCAGGAGCAGGTGAGGGATGAGGGGATTTCTGGGGAATGGGCAGGGAACCCCCTCGCTGGCTCTCTAGTTGCTTTTAGATGGTTCATGTGGGTTTGGGCTGCAAGGCAGAGCCCAGGGAACGCAGGGCAGTGCCTGGTGCTCCAGGTCTCCAGGGTCTAGGGGAGCTTCCTGGGAGTCGCTGCCCCAGCACTGGGTTCAGATCCCACCTGCAGCCCTGGAGGGGGTGGTGGAATCAGGCCTGGCCACCCAGGCTTGCTGGCGGGATTGGAGCAAAGCTGCTATTGTGAGGCTGCTCCAAGTCAGAGCCTAACAGACCCTGACCTCAGCGGCAGTGAGGTCCCAGCTGCCCAGTACCAGGCTGCAGCACTAACCCTTCACTCTGGAGCCAGCAGTACAGTGTGCAGCTGCCTGCAACCTCTGCAAGGCAGTGAGATGCCCTGGAACCACCCTGGCTAGGAGCATGAACAGGCAATGTGGGGTTGTGCTGGCAGTGGGGTCCCCAGGGTGATGCATGGGTGGGTGGGTGCTTTGGGATGTGCATGGAGACCTGCTCAAAGCACCCACCTGGGGGTGGAGCCCCAAGGCCCAGCTGTACAGGGCAATGGGGCCGTGGGCTGGGTGCTGAGCCCCAGAGGACACCAGGAGCAACTCCCCTATAGCAGCTGCACGGGTAGTCTGTGGGACATGGTGCTGTGCTAGGGACACCACGACCAGGGTCACGTCTCCCCACCAGCTCTGCGCCGCAGGCGGCTGCTGGGGAAGCGCGTGGTCACTCTCACAATGACTGAGAACAGTGAACCTCTCGCTGCCTCGGGGTGGGTGTGAGACAGAAACCATCCTGAGCTGGGGCTGGAGGCCACGGCACACCCAGGGCTCCTGCAGGAGAGTGGGTGGAGGGCTGTGCTGGGTGTAGTGCTCTGCATGCTGCAGCTGCCCACCCCCAGCTCTGAGCATCCCTTGCTCAGCACAGGTTAGCCCCAGCCGTGCCGCAACGGAGCTGACTGCCACCACCGACTTCTATCCCTGGGAGGACGGGTACTCGTGGGAGCACGGTGAGCTGCCTGAGCTCTGTGAGAAGCAGACAGTGCAGGGCTTCGCCCGTACCTACCAGCCAGCTGTCTACCTGCTGCTCTCACTGCTGGGCACGGTGGGTAATGGGCTGGTGCTGCTCACACACACCCGCTACCGCCGGGCACGCAGCGTCACCGACGTCTGCCTCCTGCACCTGGCCCTGTCGGACCTCCTGCTGCCTGCAAGGCGCTGCAGGGGCTCTATGCCCTCAACTTCTACAGCGGCTTCCTCTTCCTCACCTGCATCAGCGTGGATCGCTACGTGGCCATCGTGCGGGTGCCGGCCGCCTGCCGCCTGCGCCC
>NW_009952705.1:392235-392512 GCF_000747805.2 Chaetura pelagica
AGCCCAGCGCCTGGCAGAGCCTGCGCCACCGTCCGCGCGGGCAGAGTGATAAAGGGGCTGGGAGTCCCCGGGATGGCGACAGCAGAGGATCCTGCGGAAAACCTGCCAAGTGTCTGGCTGGAAACCCCCTCACAGGACGGGGAGAGGGGCCAGAGGGACTTTCCTCTCCCCTCTTCACTGCACCAGCACATCCCGGCCGAGGGGCTCTCACCTCCCATGGGGCTGGGGCACCACAGCTGGGGCTGACGTGTCTGTGGCACTCAAGGAGTTGGCACCA
>NW_009952705.1:393394-393651 GCF_000747805.2 Chaetura pelagica
TGGGCCTGTGCAGCAGCCCCCTGCATCAGTCCCAGCTGAAGCGATCCAAGGTACTGGGAGCAGCATGGGGCCTGGTTCTGGCCTGGCCACTCGTGGGGTCTCTGCATCAGTGAGGCAAGCAGGAAAGTGTCTCCTGGTCCTGCTGGGGCTGGAGGCTGTTTCCCACTGAACCCCAGGCTCCCGCTAGGGATTAGTCCCAGTGATGCAACCGGGATTAGCTATCCCGGACCCTACACGTACTGCTGGAAACACTAGAA
>NW_009952705.1:396382-398593 GCF_000747805.2 Chaetura pelagica
CGCCGTGCAGGAGCATGTGAGGCCTTCACTGGCAGCCAGATGGTGGCTGAAGGAGCTGGGCACGGGTGCCAGCACTGTGTGACAGGTGCCCTTAATGCCATGGGTCAGCAGTGCCCAGCCCTGCTCCACATCACAGCCATACCTGCAGCAGCTCCCCTCACCCCTCACTGCTATTTTTAGTAGCTGTCTCTTTTCCTTGGCGTTTTGTGGCGTGCTCTGGCCTGCTGTGCCTCTGGCTGCTCTGTTGGGCTGCAGCTGGTGGGAGCTCCTCTGGTGTGGCCATGGCCCTGCTGTGCTGTGATGCTCTGCCTGAGCCGGTGCCTGTCCGTGCCTGGGCCCTGCTTCATGTTCTAGCATGTGTGACTGGTCATCACGTGCGTGGCACCGTGCATGTCAAGTTGTGCTGCATGAGGAGGAACCAGCCCCTGGCCCAGTGCAGGTCCAGGGACTTCCCTGTGCTGCGTCCCACTGCCGCAGGCAGGAAGTCAGCAGCCCCATTACAATGGGACTTTGTGCCGTAAGCGTATTACTCAGCACTGACCTTGTGCAATTCTGCACGGTATTCAGCCTGCTGGGTCAGCTGAGGACACAGAGCCATCACGGCTGGCCTCTGCCCTCACACCCCTGGGGTGCTCCAGATGTGGCTGTGGGGCACTGAGGCTCCCTGCCCCAGGGCAGCAGGATGTGAGCCTGTCCCTCTGGGCTTGGAGCTGGGCTGGCCAGGAGGCCAACAGTCATCAGGGGGATATTTGGAGGTGCCAGATGGTGACTATGGGGCTGAAACATCTCCTTCCTTCCCAGGGGTCCCTGGAGGTGAGCCTGAGCCAGCCCGCCCGCAGCAGCAGCGGCTCGGAGCGGTGAGTTACCCCCTGTCTCCAGCCACCCAGGATGCCACCACATCCCTCATATGTTGCTGTGGGAGCTGGGAGCCTGGCACACCGTGGAAGGATTCACTGTGCTGGACACCTGTCCATGGGGCTGGCACCATGCTGTGCCAGTCTGGTGGCTAAAACTGGGACTGCTGTGCTCTGTCCCCATCCCTTGTGCATCCTCGGGCATGCCTCCATCCCTCTGCCCTGCTGGATGGCTTTGCTGCCACAGGTTTAGCCAAGGGGGCCATTCGTGGGCCAGGAGAGACTGCTGGGCTACATCCACTGGCGGAGGCCACAGCTTGGGGCAGCGCATGCCCAGGAGATGGGGTGCTGGGGCACAGGGACCTGCTCGCTCCCCATCCTCCCAGTGCCGATGCTGTTGCCAACATTCCTTCCTAGTTGTTCATTTTCCGAATTCCTTGGCAGGGCCGTGACTGCAAACAGCTTATTTTTAGCCAGGGTCATCTGTACCCAATGTCTCTGCTGTGTTCCCACTGCCGGGTTGCAGGGTGCCCAGAGCCCCTAAGCACCCAACTGACCCCAACCCCTGGGCTGGCTCCCTGTTCCAGGGCTGTGGGAGGCATCCGCAGCCACCTGGGCTCAGCCCTGTGTCATCCCCAGGTCCCTGCTCGTCGCAGAGGAGATGCGTCTCCTCATTGTGGAGAAGGGCCCAGGGCCAGTGGAGGATGACCCTGACACCCTCATGAAAGGTGGGCACAGGAGCCTCTGCCTCTGGAGCAGCTGGGGCACAGTGGACTGGCAGGACTGTGCCCTGACCGTGGCTGGGTCCTGTCCCAGTGGGGCAGGGACACCAGCTGGGCTGGTACCAGGCAGACCCTGTCCTGCACTGGAGAGCTGGTGGGGAGGATAGTGCCAGCAGTAGGGGCTGAGGCTTCCCCTTCCTAGGCTGGCTGCAGCGGGAGGTGCGGGGCGGCATGAAGACCCCTTGGATCCGGCCTCGGAAGTACTGGTTTGTGCTGACGTCTGACTCCCTGGACTACTACAGCAGCAACGAAAAGGGGGCCCGGCGGTTGGGCTCCCTGGTGCTCACCAGCCTCTGCTCTGTTCTCTGGCCAGACAAGCAGACATACAAGGAGACAGGTAGGGCACCCGCGCCCCTTGGTCAGGCTGTGCCTTTGCAGCGTTTTGTGCCTTGCGTTAGACTCCCAGCCCCGGGAGGGCTCCGTGGCCTGCTGGAGGCGCTGTGCCAAGCCCCTGGGTGCTGAGCAGCCCCTCTGGGGTGGGGTTTCCTGGGACGAGGGCACTGGTGGGCAGCAGGTGAGCCGTCTGTCCCTCACAGGCTACTGGAGCGTGACGGTGTTTGGCAGGAAGCACTGCT
>NW_009952705.1:398774-399162 GCF_000747805.2 Chaetura pelagica
CCCCCCAGGGTGGTGCAGCCCCTCGGCAGCTGCTGCCATCACTTCGCCCTCCTAGGAGCACTGTGGCAACCCCGAGGTCCTGGAGCAGATCTACCGCTGCAACCCCATCCTGCGCTACACCAGCAGCCCCCTCTATGCTCCCCTGCTGCCCTTCCCCTATGGCAGCCTGGACCAAAGTGGTGAGGGGCGGGCAGGGATCCTGGGCTGCTGGGAGCGGTGGGTGGGCAGGGCTTGGGGCTTCCTGAGGCTGGGCTGTCCAGCTCTGGGTGTGGGTATGTGCCTGGCTGCTGGTGGGGGGGCCAGGGGAAACCCACAGGGCTGTTGACCCCCATCCTGTCCCACAGCCCCCGGCCCCCACAGCTATACCACGCTGCGTGACGCGGCCCGG
>NW_009952705.1:399432-399864 GCF_000747805.2 Chaetura pelagica
ACTGGGAGCTCGCTGGGTGCTGGGGCCCCTTTTGGGTCACACTGCTGTGACCATCCTGGTGTCTCTTGCAGGACAGAGAGCCGGTTCCCTGCCACGGAGATGGCCAAATACGCCTGCTTCATCCGGGAGGCGCTGGGGAAGACAAAGGGGCGGGAGTGTGTGCCCTCCCTGGAGGAGATCCTGGTGCTGATGCGGCGGCAGGAGATGATCTGCACTGTGCACTGCCCGGGAGCACCTGCCTGCAGTGTGGCCATCAGCTCCCACACCACGGCTGAGGAGGTGAGGGGCTGTGGCCGTGCTCAGTGTAGGGCTGGGGCCATTTTGGCATTTGTGTCTGGGTGGTGTGTGGGCTGTGGGAGGTTGCGGGGGCTCCTCTGGGTCTCTGCCAGCTGAGCCGTGGTTCAGAGGGGCTGGGGACCACCTGCCCCTGCC
>NW_009952705.1:399955-400230 GCF_000747805.2 Chaetura pelagica
GGAGCTGTGTTCACGCCTGGGGCTGTCCCAGAGTCCCAACCTCTTCGCGCTCTATGAGCAGTCCCGGCGGCGGGAGCAGCCCGTGGGCGGCACCACGCTGCTGGCCGACGTCCTCACCAGGTTTGAAAAGTAAATGTCCTGTTCTGCTGCCTACAGGGAGAGGGGCTGGGAGGGGATGGTGGGCGGACACCTTTGTCCCCTTCCCTGTGCTGATGGGTCTGGTCCCTTCTACTGCAGCCTGGCTGGGGAGGAGCAGGACCTGCCCTGCAGTCTCT
>NW_009952705.1:400852-401153 GCF_000747805.2 Chaetura pelagica
CTGTCTCGCTCTACAAGCCAGGGGAGCCCGAGCCCTTGGACACCTTCTGTTACGGCCGCATCTCCTCCTTTGGTGCCTCCGACAGCAGCACCTTCCGCCTTTCCGTGGAGGACCGGGACCTGCTCTTCGAGACCTCCCAGGTATGGGACAGTCATTGCCCCATCACTCCCTGCTCCCCCCAGGGGCTGCTGGGGCTGGGACTGACCCTGCGTGTCCCCTCTGCCTGCAGGTGGAAGAGATCGCCCAGCTCCTCCACACTTACCTTGCTTCTGCAGGTGCCCAGCGGCCACCTCAGCCCCAG
>NW_009952705.1:401452-401807 GCF_000747805.2 Chaetura pelagica
GGGGCCAGGGGCTTGTGCTCCCTGCGCTGCTATTGCCTTTCTGGTTATTTCTTTAATTTATTTCGAGACGCCCACACCCCCCCACGTCTCCCAGCACTTTCCCTGGTGGGCAGCAGGGCCGCCATGCTGCAGTCCCTGCACTGCCCCCAGGCCTGTCCCTGTCCCCTGTACCCTGGTGCCTTTGCCTCCAGCACTAATGCTGCCTGGCAGCTCTGCCTGTGCCCAGCCCCTGCTGGCTGGGGGCTGTGCCCAGCGCAGGGGGGGCTGGCAGCCGTGCTGTGCCATCATCTGTCTGTCCGTCCAACCCATCCTCCTGGAAAGCTGCGGGCGGCTTTTTGGCGAGCGGCCCCACGGA
>NW_009952705.1:402125-403028 GCF_000747805.2 Chaetura pelagica
GCACCAGGCGCCTCTCAGGCCAGTGCCAGGGAGGGCGTGGGAGCTGGTGCTGCCATGGCGGGCGGGTATTTTTAGCCTCCTCCTCCGTGCCGCAGGGTCAGAGGAAAAGGCTAATTCTCACTTTGGGCTGCCTGGGCTTGGGCTGGTGCCAGTGCTGCCCCACACCTGGCCCTGACTCATGTGGGGTAGGACTGGTCTGTGTTCCCGCTCCATGGACCCCAGCTGGCCCTGAGCACGCATCTTCCCGGGTGGTGCCATACCCTGCCTCAGACCCAGAGTGACAACGGCCCCCTCCAGCCTCTTGGGAACACCCTCCTGCATGGTGCCTCATCCCTGTGGAACAGGAATGGGGGCACCGCGTGCTGGGTGGGCAGGGCGGTGCCGGCTCCTGTCCCTGGTCAGCTGTGCTGGCAGGTCCTCTGGCTGTGCTGCCCCGGTCGCTGAGCCCAGACAGATGCTGCCAGTGTCCCATACACCCCCCGGGATGTGTGGGTGAGCTGGGCAAGGTGAGTGCCTTCCCTGCTTGGCTGCACACTCCAGGAGCTGTGCAGGCAGAGTCAGTGCAGGAACAGCCTTTATTAAAGCAAAATAACCTACAAAAATATAGATAGAACCTGTGCCCCAGGCCTGATCTGGTGGAGGTGGCACAAGGCTCCTGCCCAGGGCAGGGACTAGCTCAGCCACCCAGAGCCTTGAGCCACAGGGGTCGTGCACACCCAGCTCTTTGGGCCAGGCCCGTTCCAAGCCTCTAGGTTTGCTCTCATCCTCCTCCGAGTCAGCCATGCTCCTGTGGGTGGAGGTTCCCACGGGCACAGCGCAGCTGTCCCAGTCCCAGCCTGGGCCAGGGCACGAGGTGGAGCAGGGGCTGTCCCCGCCAAGGGGCTTCCGGGCAGTGCTGCTCCC
>NW_009952705.1:405508-407176 GCF_000747805.2 Chaetura pelagica
CGGCGCCACCGTGGCGGGGCGGTGCCGAGGGGTGCGGAACGTGGGCACGGCAGAGGTGAGCCCTGCCGGCGTGCGTGGAGGTGGCCGTGGGGTCCTCCCGTCCCCTGGCAGGGCACTCACTGCTCCTGCGTGCCCCAGGAGATGTAGTCGGGGCGTGTGGCTGCGTGGTACTCATCGATCAGCTGCTGCACGATCTCCCGGGAGTTGTCCAGCTCATCAAAGTTGTCCTTGAAGATGTCCTCCTTGCGGAACTGCTCCAGGAAGGCCTCCCGCTTGCGCAGCTTGTCGTACTGCCGGCACGTCCGCTCAAACAGCTGGAGACAAGCACAGAGGTCAGTGGGGCCAGAGCTTCCCAGGGACCCTGCGGGGTAGGGAGGGGAGCCTGAGCTCCTCAGGCTGCTGCCTGGGAGGGGGACCAGTGGGTGGGAAGGTAGGGGAGTATCTGCTATCCTGCACTCAGCCAGCACTCAGGGTGAGCTTGTGCTGTTGAGGCTGCTTTTGTCCAAGGCAAGGGAGTCTTGCTGCAGCCAGCACCAGGGAGAACAGGACCTCAAAGCAGAGCTCAGCCTGGCTGTGCCCCAGCTGGGACCTCCCCACCCTCCCCTCATCCACAGGCTCTGCCATGGCTGTGGGACACCCCTGGAGAAGACACGTTTGGGACCAACAGGATTTTGGCACAGTGGCCACAACACAGAGGACAGGTGCTCACCGAGGAGATGTTGGTGTGATTTGCCATCATGAGGCCACTGACACGGTGTGCAGAGGGCAGGTAAGGGGACTTGCGGGACAAAGCCACCTGGATGCTGGCAGGACCCCAGGGGATGAAGTTGGCCAGCTTCCTTTCCCGGATCCGCTGCAGACTCTTGTGAACCTGGTGGGATGAGAGCAAGGGGCAGCAGCTGCTCCTCACATGGCTCTGGGAAGTGGGATTTCAGCCAACATCAGGCAGGGAGGCTCCTCACTGCAAGGGACTAGTGGCCTTTCCATGAGGCCAGGGCCCATAAAAGCAACTTGGAACCCGTTCTCAGGCACCACTCAGCCTCACCCCAGGGCTAGATGGTGACTTTGTCCTTCTCTGGCAGGCCATGCCATTGCCATGGGCAGCTGCAAGGGTGTGGGAGCTCACCTGCGTGGGATCAACCTCTCCCTGTATGATGTTGAGGATGGCAATGTAGCAGTGGTTGGTCTGCCTGTCTCGCCCTGTAGACACCATCACGTTTTTAGGCTGCAGCAATCTTCTCATCACATCCAGGACCGTGGTTTTCCGCACACTGGCCACCTACAAGCACAGCTGAGGTGAGTGGGAGGAGGCGGCTGTGCCCATGCCCCCCACTGCCCTGCACATACACAGGGATGGAGCCACATGCAAGGCCACATGCAGGACAGGGGGATCCCAAAGCCACACAATAGGCACAGCCATGCTGGGAGCTGGAGTGCTGGCGGGGGCTCCAACATGAGGGCACTGAGCTGCTCCCCGGCAGTGCAACAGGGGCTGGGGTGAAGCCCAGCTGAGACCAGAGCCACAGGGACACGCTCCTGTTGTCAAACTTTTGTCCTGTTCCCCCGCCTGGGCAAGGAGCCGGGCTGGGGGAGAAGAGAGGGGCTGCTCCCTGTTGCACCCCCTCCCCACCTGGCCCTTCACCAGCCACTGCAGCCCTCCAGGGCTCT
>NW_009952705.1:407444-411958 GCF_000747805.2 Chaetura pelagica
CCCACTGCTGCCAGCCATGGAGCCACAGGCAGAGGTGATCCTGCCTGTGGCAAGGACAGCTCAGCAGTGCGGCCATCAGCTCCTGGCACCATCAGCCGCTGGCTGAGCCCCCACACACTCCTCCCCAGGAGGACAGACCACACACTCGGTACCCTTTTCAGAGCCATCAGTTTTTCAGATTTGCGTCTCTGAGCAACATCCTGAGGAAATGCACACGAGAGGAGAACAGCAGCCATTAGGATCCTGCCAGGCAGGTGAGTGCCCCTCAACACAGAACAGCTCCAGTCCCATCAGGGGGGCTGAGGGGACACTGGCTGGGGACTAGCTAAACCAGGTGCTGGATGCAGTGGAGGATGACAGTGACAGTCCCTTCCCAAGACACAGACTGAGTGAGCCCCTCACTCAGTGGAAGGGGCTGATGCTTGAAGCCCACGGTCAGTCTTGGTGTGATAATGATAGACATTCTGACCAGAACAGCAGGGGCTGGTGGCCCATGGGACAACAGAACTGGCAGGGTTGTGCTGCTGGGCCCACTCTGGGTGTTTCCCAGGGTGGTTTTGGTCAGATCAGGTGCTGCCAGCCCACCCACAGCTGTAGCAGCCATCCCGGTGCTGGCAGTGGGAGGTGCAGCACAGGCACGGCTCCCTCACACCTGATTCATGCCACACACAGTCATGTGCCAGGGATTTGGAACAGGCAGTGACAGCTCACAGGAGCTGGCGGGACCGGTGGATGTGACATGGTGAGCACGGCAGCTGGTGCAGGGAGGGGAGCCCCGGGCTGCCTTACCGACTGGTCGGTGGTGAGTGGTGTGTACCCTGTCATCAGGAAGTGGAGCCGGGGGGTGGGGATGAGCGAGGCGATCAGCCCGATGAGGTCGTTGTTCATGTACCCAGGGTACCTGAGCGTGGTGGTGCTGGCAGACATGATGGTGGAGACCTGGAGAAAGGGACAGGGTCAGTGGCCCTAGCACTGCAGGGCTTGGTCAGGCACTGCTGCAGGCAGCCGTGCCAGGGAGGCTGCAGCCCCAGGCAGGGCAGAGCACCTTTCTCCCAGCTCCAGGCTGCCCACCACCAACCCCAGCCCATGGAGCAGGTGCAGACCAAATCATACAGCAGGGAAGCCCCGTGTTGGCTTCTCCAGAGAGGAGCCCTTCTCACCAGCTGGTTGATCTGAGAGAACGATGGGTTCTGAATGTGCAGCCGGTCTGTTGCGATGCGATTCAAGGCCGTGTTGTCCAGAACCACCTGCAAGAGCAGACCAGCTCAGTGAAGAGCCTTGGAGGCAGCCAGATGGGCAGCTCCAGCCACGTGTCCATGAGCAGCACAGTCCCTGAGCACCAGGGCCTGGCAGAGCCCTCCGCAGGTGGCAGACACTGGAAACCACCAGCTGAGTCATCCCTGGAGCGTAACCGACACTGTCAATGGAAGCTCTTCCCACCCGTCCTGGCTGTACTCTCCAGTGCTCCCCAGGGAGCTGCTTCTGGGCCAGTGCCTTGAATCCCCCTCCAGCCCCAGCAGCTCGTGCCCTGCCACATGCAGGGACATGCTGGGAGAACAAGAAGTGTCCTGGCTGGGATCTGGTGAAGGCTGAGGATGCCACGTGGATGGGGGCTGTGGGTGCTGGGAGCGGTGCCAGAACGGAGCAGAGGGCTGTGGGAAGCACAGCACATCCCCAGGGCCACGGGCCGGACCCGCTGCATCCTGAGTGAAGCCAGACAGCTCAGCAAGGCTTAGCACAGAGCCCTTGTCCCTAGTGCCACAGCTGCTTGGACAGGGGTGGACTCCTTGCTGTGGCTGGGGCTGCACAGGCAGATTGGACACTCTGTGGTGCTCCCCACAAGGGCTGGGGACAGGGACAGGGCTGCCATGCAGGGACTCTTACCACGCAGTCAGCGTTTTGTGTCAGCCTCTTCAGCGTCAGCAGGGAGTTGTATGGCTGCACTACCACATCACTCATCTCATCCTGGTTTGGGAACACCGAGTAGGTCTCCACCAGCTTCTTGGGATACCTGGTGAGAAAATCCAGCCAAGGGTTAACGGCACCAAGGCAGCACTCTCTCCTCCCACAGCTCCCTTTTCAATCTCCAGGGCTCAGGACAGCAATGAGTCACCAGGGCTTTGTGCCAGAGTCGCTTCCAGAGAGGGAGAGTTTGTCCCAGCAGAGCCTACCCCAGCAGCAAAGGCTGCAGACAGACCTGCAGGCGAGGCTGAGCCATCCTCAGGCTGATCAAGCAGCTGCCTACAAGCTTTTTTGAGAGGCTGTAGGCTGAAAAAGGCAGGAGCAGCAGCTCAGAGCCCACAGCTAGAGCCCTCCCTGCACTGCCAGGGTGCCAGAAGGCAGCTGCCTGATAAGAGTGGCCGATGGAAAGCAGCTTGGACAGCACAGTCCAGTTTTGGAGCCTCTGAAGTCCCCAGGGCATGAGGAGCCATCCCTCTCCCGGGCAGGGAGCCAGGATTGCACAAGAGTGTTTGGGTGGGGGCGGCGGCTCTGAGTCAGCGCTGGCAGGGCACGGCTGGGCCAGGCTCTGCTCAGGGACTGGAAGGAAGGGCTCAGTGCTCACCTGTCATTCAGTCTCTCCAGGAGGTACGAGCCCAGCCCGGAGCCAGTTCCACCGGCAATGGAGTGGCAAAGCACAAAGCCCTGGGAGGAAGCAGAACACCAGATGAAGGCCCCGCTCAGCCCCTGGTGCAGGCAGAGCTCTGCCAAGGCCACCAGCTTCGCAGGGACTTGCCAGCCAAGGTGAGAACTGCCCCTGGGACAAGTAAGAGCCTGGAGCCAACACCAATGGGACAGAGATTAGCCTTGGCCCCTGCAGACCATGGTGACAGCCACATGCTCGTCAGGACATGTGTGGGAGGAATTTGCATCTCTGCACACACCACAGTGTGCAACTCAGGAGCCTCCTGGACTCCTCTCACCCCAGAACAGACCAGAATAGCTCCAACGTCACCTCTAGGGCCCAGTCACACAAAATGGAGGCCCCTGTTCTCAGCAGTTTCTTCAGGTCCTCCATGTCCTTCCCCTTCCTCCAGAGTGCCCGAGGCCAAACCCCCTTCCTGACTTCAGGGCAGTTCCCACCTGCTGCAGGTCCCACAATGGGCCCTTGGATCTGCTGCCAACCGATTTCATGACATTTTCCCTTCCCTGTTGCCACATGACAGCCTGACACAAACACCAGGGAGCAGGTTCCTGGGGTCAGTGCTGAGGCTGCACCAGCAGCAGAGCAGCCAGAGCCCCCAGTACCCCTTGAGCAGGGAGAAAATGAAGCTGCAGCTGCCTGCACCCCCATGGACTGCAAACCACTCAGGAACTCGGGGTGTGAGAAGCTTCCTGCAGGCAGAGAGGCAGCAGAGCCCTCCCAACCCATGGGGCCTTCCTGGGAGGATGAGTGCTGTATGTTCTGCTCCAGCTGCTGGGGAAGAGCCACGGCAGGGAAAGGAAAAAACACCATAATGCCTGGAACTCTTCCTGCCAACTGTATCTTGCAGCATTTGGGGCAGAAGACTCTCCCCTGAGCATACAGGAAGATTTCTGGGGAAGCCTGGCAGATGCAGTAGTGATGGGAAAGACCTTTCCCTTGTTCACCTCTCTACATGTTCTCTGCTCAGCACCATGAAGTTGAAGAAGTCTATGCACACCAGAGGGCTCAGTTCAACCTTGCAGAAGAGAAGTCTGGCTCAAAAAACACCAAGCAGGATCCAAATCCCCTGTTTACTTACTTCCAAACTGTCGCTCCCATCAGCCTCTCTGTCTATTATGTCAAAAATATCTTCATGGATTTTTTCCCCCTGCAAGAGAGACCAGACCAAGATTTGTTCCTTTCCCATAGAAAATGGGGAAAAGCTGCTCAAGCCTGGTGAGAAGCCAAGTCAGACTGGCAATGTGACCCTGCGCCACAGGGCACCAGGCACAAGTCCCTGCTGAATGATGAGGTGTTCTTCAGAAACCACCTATGGAGCCTGATGTGAAGCAGCCACGACAAAGCCCCACGGGCTGAGCTGTGTTGGCACCCAGAGTGTTGGAGCTGGTACCTGTGAGAAGCCACTGGCCCAGTTGTTCCCAGCACCCCCTCCATGCTCCGACAGGTAGATGTTTTCTGGGTTGTACAGGTTGGCATAAGGGGAGTTCAGGATGGAGTGGATAACTCGGGGCTCCAGGTCCAGCAGCACGGCCCGCGGGATGTAGTGCTCATCATCTGCCTGTAACAGGAGCAGTGAGATCATGATGCAGTAGCAGCCCAGGGCCGCTGATCCCTGTGAGAAGCTGGATCTCCATGTGCCACCCCCTGGCCGAGCACGGCACAGGGGTGGGCAGGGCCAAAGGAGGGAAACGCCTCATGCAGGGCCTGTCTGTGCTGCAGCTTCAGTCCCAGAGCGTGTCCTAAACAGGGGGCAGGCACGGGTGGGCAGCTGGCCCCAGCACACGGGGCTGCGCTGGGGTGTGTGGCAGGGGGTGTCTGTGGCAGGGGGTGTCTGTGGCAGGGGGTGCCTGTCTGTGGCAGGGGGTGTCTG
>NW_009952705.1:413921-420421 GCF_000747805.2 Chaetura pelagica
GCTGCACTTGCTCCCTTCTCCCTGCCTGCAACAGTTTCTGAGGTTTTGCATTAGTTTCTGTGGCCCCTGTTCGGTGTCAGGACCGGCCAGTACCCCCCGTTTGTTTCTTCGTAGGTTTTTTGCTCTGACTTCTCTTCGCTTGCTGTTCCTGGTTGCATTTACCCTCATTGTAGTAGTTTGTCTAGATCAGTGGAAGCACAAAATCTGGCCTGAAATTGCAGGTAAGTTACAACATTTGAGTTGATACCTGTGAATCAAGTGGTTTTCAGCCCTAGAGGTACAGAGGCTCTGCACAGCCTGAGTTAGAGAGGCAGAATCCCAGAGGTTTAGCTTTGTGAGTCCAGGAGCAAATGAGAATACTTGTAGGTATGTTCTTCTGGAGATGGAAAATTTGAGCCCATAGAAAAGAGAAGCTTTCCATGCTTTTGACAGTGGTGTTTGTCTCATAATCTTGAAACATCTGGTGTACATGAACTGGTTCAGGTTTGGAAGCAGTGATTCACCTTCTGAGTGTTCAGCACCAAAGTGAGAAGTTGAAGCATACGTGGAATATGTCTGGGTTCTTCCTCAGAGTCTGTAATAAACCAGCTTCTCTTTTGGGGATGGAGTCCCAGCCTTGCTGCTGAGTGGAGTTGTCAGTGCAAGGTTGTTGCTGTGGAGCTCAGAGCACAGGGAGCAGTTCTGCTGTTTGACATGATGCACCCCTGAGTGACACCACCCTCAGCAGCACAGGGGTCCCTGGTCTTGCAGGGACAGGCTGGGCTGAGCAGGGGGTGATTTGTGGGCTCAGGAGTGGTTTCCTCACTAACCAGCAAGAACAACTCCCTGCTTTCTGCTTCAGCTCCTGTGCTCTGTCTGGGAAGACACTGAAGTCTTCCTGAGGTTGTAGCAGCAGCCTGGGTCAGGCTCTGCAGCCGAGGTGGTAGGAACTGTCTGCCCAGCTCCCTCCTGGCCTGGATTTTGATTTGTCAGGATAACTGGTACATCCCTGGGTGACTTTTCAAATCCCAGCCTGAGTGAGAAAATATCAAAGACTTAAACCTCTGGTGCCTCTCAGTAAGCAAGCTGTTCTTCCCCTACCATCCGGGAGGGTGCGGGGGGAGACGAATGAGGTGAGTTTTGCTGATACCTGTCACTGTCCAGACAAGGTCCAGCCAGTATTGAGGAGCAGCAAAGACCTCTCCTGCAGTCTTATGCTCTCACACGTACATGTTCAAAATGTGCTATGGAGTGATGCATCTTGGGATCTTAATTACAGTTAATGTCTTTTCCAGCTATTCCCCAGCACCTTAAAGCTTTACTTAAATCCCAAGAGCTCAGCATTCTCGTGGCAAATTCCTTGCAGCTAATATTGTGTCTGTTCTTAATATTTTAGTGTCAAGACCTGACGAAATAGACAATGAGAGGTAGGAAGCTGAGTGAACCACCTGCTGCCTGGTACTGTGCTGTGATCCCCTGCATGTGCTTGGAATGTCGGCTCTGAGCGAGGAATGGCCGGGGAGAAGGGAGCTGCTGAGGGAGGGGGATGGAGCCCTGGGCTCTGTCACGCCATTGTTACAAGTTTTACAAGTTTTTGACTTGCCCAGATCATTGTGTTACACTCATTCTTTGCCTTTACTGACCTTTGGTAATGCTTGAGTATTGTAAACCTTCCCCTGCCACTGAGTGGGTTGGTTAAAAGCAATTCCTTTTGTACAGGCTTCCAGTAGCAGGAAAACAACATTTTTTTGGAAATGATGAGGTCTTCTGAAGCTCCATAGGGAATATTTAACAGGCTTGTCCCAGAAGTTGCTACTGCATAGTTATGGTCTGACTGCAGCATTAATAGTGGGTTGGGAAACGCTGGGGTGTTGTCTCACTAATAACACCTTTCTCTCTCTGGGCACACCTTGCTGCTGAGCTGTGCTGGGTGCTCAGCCCCAGATTAAATCACTTGAGCTCTTGCCAAGTGACTGGCTTTTTTTTTTTTTTCCTCCTTTCAAGAGGCCCAGGTACAAAAGGAATTGCTGTCCCTAATGTCCCCATATGTGTGACTAGTTAAGCACTGATAGAACTTGCCAAAGATAATGTCTCTGTAGTACCTGCATATATTAAGTGAGGTAGAAGGCTGCTTGTAAACCTCGTGCTGAATTCTTGAGGGTTGCAGTTGACCAGATAAATGCAGAAAAAGCAAATGGATTAGCTTGGTTTGCTTCTGCACTGCCCTTCCTGCCAGCAGCACAGACACCAGCCTAAGTCAAGAGTGTTTGGGAGTGTTTGAGAGAGCCAGGATGTGCTAGGACAGTGCACAGAAATGCAGCTTTTAGCAAGGTGGTGGTTTGGAAGGCTGATCCTCATCTGTAGACCCCAGCAACTGGGGGGAAGGAAAGTAGAATGGAGACAAGTGCTTGTCACTAGTGACTTCTGCACTGTCATTGAGGCAGTAGTATCTGATCCCAAATTCTTCCCCTCACTGCAGCTGGGGATACGTTCACCCTCGACTGCTTGGAGTGCCAGAGCTCTGTCACCACCTGGCTGAAGGATGGGTGGCTGGGACCAGCTTCTTGAGTAACCTCTTCATTTTCAAGAGGCAGAACCCTGGGAAGGTGAGAATGTGCAGAGCTCAGCAAACACAGTATTTGGTGTGAGCCTCTGCTGACTGCTTGTGTCCCTTTGTGGTGGCATCGGCGGAGCGCGCTGGGACACGGGAGGGACCACGGGAGGGCTCCCACAGCAGCAGGGCTGGGAGGTGCTGGAGAGGAGGAGGAAGCACAGCAGAATAATTGGGTTGTGGAGGAGGGAGGAGAGAGTGAGTGAGTGTTGGCATGTTATGCACCAGTGAGGGGAAAATGCAGCTGCTCCTTCTGGAGCTTTCCAGCTTTTTACAGTATTGGGTTTGTCTCCCCCATTGGATTTCAACAGTTTGAGAAAGTGTGTCAAGATTTTTGTATTTATTTTGAGACTTATGCAAAGAGGAGCCTGTAGGACAGTGGTACTGTCCTTGTCCTTTTCACCTGGGAGAGTTGTCTCCTTAAGCCTCTTCCTTCTAGCATGCCAACCTCAGGGAGTTCCTCACTGAGGAGCCCTGCCCTGCTGCGCTGCCCCTCGGGCAGGTCCCCGAGTCCTGGGGAGGCTTCACTGTCCTTAGAGCTTCACTGTGCTAGAGCCTGCACAGAACAAGAACTGGGTGAATCCACCACTTCATTCCGGAAACTCACTGCCTCCCTTGTCTGCAGTTTTGCCTTCTAGTGTGTGGAGTCTTCACGTTCCTGGCTGTCCTGGGCCGGTACATCCCCGGGCTCCTGCTCTCTTACTTGCTGTGTAAGTAGATCTCTGTGCCAGTACAGGCTTAAGTGAAAGGGGTAGAGATGAGTGGGATCTGAATGTCTGAGGGATGGGCCTCTTCTGCTCAAAAGGAATGCTTGTGTGAATTGCTTTAAAATTTAAAATACACATTCTGCCTGGAATGTGGTGGTTCTCGACCAAGACTCTAAGATCTCTGGTCCAGAGAGAACGTGTCTGAGTGATCAGTGACCGTAGATCTGAGCACTAATAGGTTGGCCTCTCAGTTCTGTTAAATTGGCAGAGGTGATTGCCCCAATCCCACCTGCCTCCCTGCCTTCAGTGCTCAGCTCTCACCCTGTGTGTTACACCGCGTCTCAAAGCGGGTTTGCCATCCTGAACAAACCTCTAACCAGCGTTCCCACTTACCTCAGTGCTCTTCATCCTGCTGTGGCCCCTGGCTGTGTACCACAGGCTGGGGCAGCGCATGTACATGAAGCTGGAGCCAGCTCTGCAGCGGCTGGATTTCAGCGTTCGAGGCTACATGGTATCAAAGCAGCGGGAGAAGCAACGTAAGTGTGGGAACGGTGCTTGTGCCCCGGCCCTCGGCGGGAGCAGGGCTGCACCCTGGCAAATGCTCACAACTGCTGTGAGAGGGAGAGAGGCAGCTCGGCCTCCAGAGGCATCTCCCTGTGAGCAATTGGTGTCAGGCAGTCGTTTCTCAGCTGCCAGAACCGTGTGTCCCATGTTGCACTGCACTGGAGGGAGGGGAGGGGAAGAGGAGGGAAGGAGGAAGGCTCAGTGCAATGTTGCTGCTGTCAGTGTGTTCATCTCAGCTAAAGCTCTGCTGCTGCCCCAGTCAGAAATGATCACGTTGCTGTGCTGGGGGACAAAGCCTGCTATGTGGGGTTCTGTCCAAGCTTGCCAGCTCAGGGCTGATCCTGGCAGCAACAATAAGGTTTGTTCCCGGTTTCTGGCAGCGCGTCGCAGATCCCTGAACCCGGAGGCGGCGGATGATGGGAGTGACAGTGAGGAGGAGCTTGCTGCCTTCTGTCCCAAGGTAATGAAACAGAAGAGCTGAGGTGAACAGGGCCCCCACTGTAGCTGAGTTGGGATGGAAAATCAGAGGAGG
Source organism: Chaetura pelagica (assembly GCF_000747805.2). NCBI lineage: Eukaryota > Metazoa > Chordata > Aves > Apodiformes > Apodidae > Chaetura > Chaetura pelagica. Next base: position 418,315 of record NW_009952705.1, read on the forward strand.
ATGCTCTCCTGTTATAGGGATCTTTCCTGTTCTGTCTCATCCAAGTATGTCCAGTGCTGCCTGTACCAGCTGCTGTCTCCTCAGGTGGGCACTGAAGTATGAAATGATCCTGAGGCAGCAGCCTCCCCTGAGGACTGGGTTTAACTGGTGGCCACTGGATCACAGGTTTTGAACTGAGGCACAGGAATAAGCTTTCCATTATTGATGTTTTCAATTTTATCTCCTATTTCAAAGCTGGATGACTCCATAGTCGCCAAGGAACTCACCATTTCTGACTCAGAGCATTCAGATGCTGAGGTTTCCTACACTGAAAATGGGATTTTTAACCTTTCACGGGGCCAGACCCCCCTGACAGAGGGGTCGGAAGGTGAGAGGAGGGGCAGGTTCTGGGAGGTGTGGGAGGGAAGGTGCATTCATAGCCTTCTGTCCTTGTGGTCTGGCTGGTGGATGTCTGTCCTACTGGCTGGGATAAGAGGCAACTGCCGGTTTTTTCAGGGCTGAACTTCCTAGTTAGTTCCTGTGGTGCTTTAGCAGAGCAGTGACAGCTGCTCCTCAGAGGTAAATCCTGCTCTGCTGTTCTCTGCCTGTGGGGATGCAGGCTTGGAGGGGATGCAAGCTGAGGGGGGCATGCAGCTGGAGCAGTATGCCTTCCTGTGGGCTGAGCTGAACAGTCAGTGACATCCCGGTAGCTGAGTGCAGGGAGATGAAGGAACCTCTGGTCTGTGATGACAAGAGACAGTCTGTCTGGGGCTGTAATGGCCCAGCCTGAGTGTGCTGTGCTGCCCTTCCCTGAGGGGTACTTGGCATCTGCTGTTTATTTAAAGCACTTTGTCCTCTTCTAGACCTGGATGGTCACAGTGACCCAGAAGAGTCTTTTGCCAGGGATCTCCCTGACTTCCCTTCCATAAACCCGGAAGCAACTGGCATCGATGATGAAGATGACACCAGCATTGGGATCCCGAGCCTGGCTTTCCGCCCCCCAGGGATGGAGGATCTGCATCTCCCCTACGACGAGGAGGAGCCCGGCACGCTGCCCTCGGTGCAGAACCTCACTGACAACATCGCAGGGTTTGTCACCAGGGGGATGATCCAGCTGGCTCTGTCTGGGGCCCCTCAGCCCGGCCCCTCCCGCGGCGACCCCCAGAGAGCTGCAAAGACTTATCTCAGAACAGCCAGCTCAGACTTGGACACGGACGCGGAAGGGGATGACTTTGAACTGCTGGATCAGTCCGAGCTGAACCAGCTGGATCCCACGGGCTCACGGGGCCAATAAGCAGCCCCACCACCTCCCTCTGGTTTTCTGTGGCACGTCGTGGAGGGGAATCCTGGAAGGAAAAGCACAGGTACCTAGTTCGTCTCCTGTGTGGGTGTGAGTGACGTGACAGCCGGTCCTGGCTGGGAACTCCACTGTGACCTGTGACTCTGTAGCCTCGCTTGGATTTTAAAATAAACTACACTGTAATTCATAGGGAAGAGACGTTGCTGTGATAGCTCCACAATCACCCTGCGCTGCCCTGCACTGCCTGCCAGGACCCTGCTTGTTCCAAACTTCACCTCAGACAGTACCCCTGGTGGCTGCAGCTCCAGTGACATCGCTCAGACCGACGTGGCGTCTCCAAGCACAATCTTGGAGCCAACCCAGGGCTGGTGCATGACCAGGGGAAGGGGTTGGTTCCCCCAGACTTTGTGTCTGGAACTCAATGCTGTTCTGTCTCTAAGACAACCATTCCCCACTCCTAAAATGTGCCCAGAATCCAAGTCTTCTCTCCCAGCACTATCCAGCTCCGGGCAAAACCCAACTCCCACTGCGGACATGCTGGTGTGTGCCCCTGCCGGGACCCCCCTCAGCTCCAGCTCTGGTGATGCTGTTTTGAACGAGACACCATGGCAATAAGACTGGGAGGGCGGGAGCCCCACGATGGCAGCTGCTCTTGTGTCTCTCATCGAGGACAATGTGCTGGACTCCCTGGTTCCTTTCTCCGCAGGGGGCTGCTCTGTGCTGGCCCCGGGGCAGCCCCCCTGCCTCCCGGCCCTGTGCCGGTAGGAACCGAGCAGGGACCCTCCCGAGCCACCAGCGACCGGCGAGCCCGGGCCCGGTTGGGTACGG
>NW_009952705.1:421550-422117 GCF_000747805.2 Chaetura pelagica
CTGCGGCCGAGGGGCACGAGCAGCTCCGGCCCTGCGGGTCACGGGTGCCTCCCTTCCAGAGCTGAAGGAGCTGAACAGCTCCATGACAAGCCCTGAGATGGCCAAAGAGATCGAGGCATTGAGGAAGGACTGTGCAAGTTACACGGAGAAGCTGGAGAAGATCAAATGTGCCACCAACCATGTCACACCGGAAGAAAAGGAGCAGGTAGAGCTGCCGGGGCCGGGGCTGGGACACCGGCTGCTCCCGGTGGGTTCTCACTGCTGTGCCTGGGGCAGGTCTGCAGGGAGCAGCAGCTGTTCCGCAGGGAGTGGCGGAGGAGGAAGCGAATGGTAACAGCCAAAACCAGCCCTGCTGTGCAGGGGGGCTGGGGGAGGGGCAGTGACAGCCCTGCTGTGACACGGGGGGACATTGACTCACCAGGCAACTGAGCTGCTGGATGCCATCCTGGAGGGGTACCCCAAGAGCAAGAAGCAGTTCTTTGTGAGTACCAAGACCGGGCTCTGTGGGGCTGGTGAGATCCCCAGCTCTGCCCCCCCAGCTCAGCCCCCCAGCTCATCCCCCCAGCT
>NW_009952705.1:422205-425692 GCF_000747805.2 Chaetura pelagica
CCAGCTCAGCCCCCCCAGCTCAGGCCCCCAGCTCAGCTCCCCTGCTCCCTCAGGAGGAGGTTGGGATCGAGACCGACGAGGACCAGGGCGTCGCGCTGCCACCGGCCGTGTGAGGGGGAGGGCAGAGGAGCTGATGCTGGAGCTCTGCTGTTGGGCTGGTTCTTGTGGGGTTTTTTTGCCTCTTTCGTAGAGTTGGGGCTGGTCCTGCACATTTATACATTGTTTTAAGATGCTTTGGGGAGGGTGGGTGAGGGAGTCACTCGGCACCAGCCCCTGGCTGCCCTGCCTGTAGAGGGAATGTTCCTTGTCCCAGATCCTCACGGGGGACAGGGGAGGTGTTGGTTTGTGGCTGGAGAGTCCTCAGGGTCCCAGGGACAAACGGCAGCAACTGCCTCAGCAGGTGGATGAACTGGGACTCTTTCCTGTGTTCCAGGCATGGTCAGGAGGCCCTGGCCCCTCCCACACCCAACCCACATTGAGGTGGGCTCTGCCCCAGCTGGTTCCTCTGTTCAGGGTGTTGGGGCAGGGGTGGGTGGGGGGGTGCAGCAGCCCTGGAAATGGGGGAAAGCAGGGGCCCCAGGGGGCTGGAGCTGTGTGTCTGGTCCTGCTACCAGGCTCCAGGGACACCACAACTAAAATAAACACAGGAAAATGATCAAAACATTCAGCAAAATTTATTTAGTTGTTTTTTTCACAATAGAAAAATACATTACTTCTGCATGTGAGGTCTGTAAAGGTCCATCACCTCCTCCTGGGACAGGTGCAGCCACAGGGGTTTGCTCTCTGTCCCCTGCCCAGCTGCAAGGCCCCTGGCCCACCCCCCCCCGAGAAGCAGCGGGGTCTCCTCAGCACACAGCAACAGCCTCCAGCTGCACCAGGGAGCAGCAGCAGCCCCAGCAAGCCCCAGTGCCAGAAGCCCCCTGGCCCCTGAGCAGCCCCCTCCTCAGCACTCGTGTCCCCCCCTGCCAAGGCCCTACAGATATTTGGTAGCAGTGGTGGTGGCAGCCCCTGCAGGCAGAGGTGGCTGCGCAGCCGCCGTTTGGTTTCATGGTTCATACAATAAATAACAGAAGCTCCAGCCCTGCCCTGCCCGTCCCCAGCGCCGGGCAGGGTCAGTAAAGCTGGCTCTTCAGCTGGTGCAGGACCCCCACCACGATGTCCCGCAGCGTCTGAGCAGAGGAGAGACCATAAGAGATCACCAAGTCCAACCATGACCCAACTCTACCACCTCCAGTGCCTCAACCCTGCTCCTCAGCACCACAGAATCACAGAACCATTGGATCCCTTGGGATCACCGAGTCCAACCATCATCCCTACTCTACAAAGTTGTCCCCTAACCCACTTCCACCAACACCACATCCAATCAATCCTTCAACACACCCAGGGATGGTGACTCAAGCACCTCCCTGGGCAGCCTGTTCCAATGTCTGACCACTCTTTCTGTGAAAAAATTGTTCCTCATGTCCAGTCTAAACCTGCCCCAGTGCAGCTTGAAGCCCTTCCCTCTCATTCTGTCACTAATTACCTGTGAAAAGAGACCAGCACCAACCTCTCTACTATGACCTTTCAGGTAGTGGTAGAGACTGATGAGGTCCCCCCTCAGCCTCCTCTTCCTCTAAACATTCCCAGCTCCTTCAAACCTTCTTCATCAGATTTATTCTCTAGGCCCCTCCCCAGCTTCATTGCCTCCTCTGTCCTCACTCCAACACCTCGAGATCTCTCTGGAATTGAGGTGCCCAAAACTGGACACAATACTCCAGGTGTGGCCTCACCAGTGCTGAGGACAGGGGGACAATCACCCCTCTACTTCTGCTGGTCACACTATTTCTAAGACAAGCCAGGATGCCACTGGCCTTCGTGGCCACCTGGACACACTGCTGGCTCATATTCAGCCACTTGTCAATTAGAACCCCCAGGTCCTTTCCTGTCAGACACTTTCCAGCCACACTTCCCCATGTTTCTTCAGCACATGCACTGTGGTCCCTGCCCATTCCCTCCCATGGCTCCTGCTCACCTGGGGCTTGCAGTGCTCCTCAATCCAGCTGAAGACACAAGCCGAGAGCTCCTGAAAACTTGTTACTGAGATGGAGGCGTTGAAGGACTGGAACAGGGAATCCATGATGCCTTGGAAAAGATTGAACTTCACCTCATCAGAGACCTGGTCCTTCCCCTCATTCGGGTTGTCCTGATGAGCTTTCACAATCTGCTCATAGTTCCTGAAACCAACCACGTGCCCACACTCAGCAAGGCCCCTGGCAGCCCAGCCCCACTTGGGGCAGAGCTCCCTGCAGCCTCTGCTGGGACAGGGAGTTTGTGGAAGATCCAAGTACATGAACACGGGGAAGCTGCAGCCTCTCCCAGCACTGGGAGCAGATACGTGTTCTGGCTCAAACCCATCTTCACACTGATCTCCAACTGACTCCATACAGACCTACACTAACAAGCCACAGGAGGACAAATGGTGGCAGCAGGCAGGGGGGCAGGCACGAGGCTCTGGGGCCTGCAGAGCACTGCAGGTACCCACAGAGCCCTGAAAGAAGGGTGAGGAACAGCAGGAAGAAGAAGGCAGCAACCAACAGCTTTTCCCTTACACTTTCATGATCTTCAAGGCCATCACATCTTTCCTGAGGGTAGAAACTTCCTCCTCTTGCTTCTTCTTTTCCTTATGCAGGAACTGGATGTAGTCGATGGCTGAGCATGACCAGAGTGGTTTCAGAAATAAAAATAAAGAGAATCTGAGCACACACTTGAGCCCCCAAGATCCCCACAGGAGGTGCCTGAGCCTGGGCAGGCCCAGCTGCCCTGAAGCTCCTCGGGGCAGTAGGTGGGTGGAGTGACCAGCACTGGGCTCCCCCCGAGCACCATCCCACCAAAGGGTCTGGGCTCTAGGCAGGCGTCTGGGGGGGTAACAGGACTCTTCCCCTCTCCCCATCCTGAAGACTCACTTTTCTGGAGAACAATGGCCTTGCTCAGCTTCTGGGAGCCTATGGAGAAGTCCTGCTGCTCGCAGGTGGGCACGATGGCCTGCAGGTCATCGTAGCCTTTCTGTGGGGAAGCAGAGATGGCAGGAGTGTGTGTGTGGCTCAGCTGGGGGGTCCTGCTGCTCCCAGAGGGACCAACCCCAGCCCCTCCCAGCAGCAGAGGGGGAGGTGTGGGCCCCGGTACCTTGATGGCGTCGCGGCGCTTCTGCTCGGCCTGCGTGTGCGCCCGGCGGCGCCGGTCCTTGTAGGACTCCTCGTAGGGCTCCTGGTGGTAGTCACTGTCCTCGTCGTCTGCAAGAGAGAACTGGCTTGGGAGAGGGGACAGAGGCACGTGGAGGGGGTGGCACATCGGGCCACGGGACCCTGCAGACCGTTCCCCTCTTCTGGCAGAGCCGGGCAGGGAAGGTGCCTGCAGATCCCTTGGGAAGGGATCAGAGCCTGGTCAGTTCCCAGCTCCTACTGCACTGGACACCACAAGGCTGCAAGGCTGTTCCCACTGCCCACCC
>NW_009952705.1:426791-428732 GCF_000747805.2 Chaetura pelagica
GAGGGGACGCTCAGGTGCTGCTGGGGAACTGGAGGCCCAGCCCCGGCACAGCGAGGGGCCCAGGGGCTTCTCCCACCTCCTCCTCGGGGATGATGGCCGTCCACACCTCATGGACCATGTCTTGCCAGCCGGCCTCCAGCAGCACAGCAGCATCCAGCACACACACGGCCCTTCCTGGGGAGGGAGGACATGCCTCATTATCTGGCAAGGGTGAGGCTCCCTGGGGTCCAGCCCCACCAGTCCCCTCATGCTCATGGAGTCACACCTTCCTGCAAACTAGCAGCACAGAAGCTTTGCTGCTGGGCCAAAGAGCCTCATGCAGAAAAGAGAGCAGCAGGCAGAGGCTGCGTTAGCTTAAAGGACAGCAGGACTCCTGGGAATGGCAAGCCAGTGCCTCCAGGCAAATGCCTACTGAGCTACCAACAGTATCTCCCAAGAGCTGGAAAAATACCACTCCTGGAAGGAACACCCACCATGCTCACTGCTGGGGCACTATACCCAAACCAAACTTGGGAGTGGTGTGGGAAGGAAAGAGCCACTTCCACCTTCCTTCAATCAGACCCTGGGATAAGCCTGGTGATGCTCATGGTGCTGCCGAAAGCAGCTGATTCCTGGGGCTCAATGTGCTGTACAAAACCATGCACCCAACTCCCACCTTTGTGCTGAGACTGGAGCCACCCCAGTTACCTTGAGCCTCTGCCTCTCTGATCTGCTCCTTGACCATCCGGGCTATCTCAGGCCACACAATGTCCGTGAGACTCTTCAGCTGCTCCTAGGAAGGACCATGACAGGGTTTGGTGACTTTGCCCTCAGAACCCTCAGGCAGCCACCCAGGGGATGGCTGGTGGCAGAAGACAGAGAACATCCAGAAAGAGCGGGGTGCTGGGCCTGGCCCACTGCCTGCTGCTAAGCACAAGGAAGGAACAGTTCCACACTTCCCAGTGCTGCCACAGCTTCGGATGGGGCCAAGGCTTTCCTGTTACTTTCCTCAGTTGCTGCTGCAAGAGGCACTTTGCCCGGACCCACTCACAGCACAGCCCCGGTCTGTGACAGTCTCTGTGCTGCTCTTACCTGGTTTCCAAACACTTTGGCCCCAAGGACTTTCCTGTTAATTGTCCCATCTTCATTCACAATTTCTGCAAGACAGAAGCAGAACAGGCTGTGGAGGAATGAACCCAACTCATTTCCCTGCACAAGCCGAGGTCAGAGGGAAAGGATCCCAGCACAGGCTCCCAAAGGGACCCAGAGAGGAACTATAGGACCTGGACTGGCAGTTCTTCACCTTACCCCAGGAAAGGACAGGAAAGAGCTTTTCCTAGGCAAGCAGCAGCTTGTCACCTTCCACACCAGTTTACAGTAGCTCTAATTTGGGACACACAAGACTTGGGGGAAGCAGGAGTTTGCCCTGCTCAGGCCCAGCTGTCACTGAATCAGCCACTGAGCCCCGTGGGGTGGTGGGGAGCCCAAAGCCCACAGAGAGGAGGAGCAGGTGCTCCCTGGGACACCAGGTCAGAAGCACAGCCCTCCCTCCCCTGCTCCTCCCAGTCCTCGCCGCAGCTCTACCTGCCCCAAAGGCTGCCACCACCTGCTCGTAGGCAGGGCCCCCGGGGACATAGACAGCGTGGCCCAGCTTGTCGGCGTCGATGAGGAAGGCTCCCAGCTGCCCCAGGAGTTTGGCAATGGAGGTTTTCCCACTCCCGGTTCCTCCCGTCAGGCCGATCACGTACGGGCGCAAAGGCAAGGCAGGGTCTTGCTGCGGGAAGAAGGAAAAGGCATTGCCAGCAGATGGAGGATGTGGGCTCTGCTGGAGAAGGATCCTGACCATTCAGCCTGGAGATGGACAGAGAAGGTCCTAGCCCTGCAGAGCAAGTTCCCCTGAAACTCATCCCCCCACAGCAGGGGCCGAGCTGGCTCAGCAGCTCCTGAGGCCGCTGCCCCCCG
>NW_009952705.1:428755-429292 GCF_000747805.2 Chaetura pelagica
GGCGCCCCCCCCCCCGGGGGGCCCGCGGCAGCGTCCCCAGCAGCCTCTGCCTCAGGCTGGAGGAGCTGATCTTCTCCTCCTCGCTTGGACTGTGGTCAGGGTCCTTCATCAACAGGATCTCATAGAGAGTCAGCTCGGGGAGCCCCTGCAGGAGAGAGACCCAAGGGGTGTCACCGGGGGGTGCAGCAGAGGGGAGGGGGCTCAGGAAGAGGTCAAGACCTGAACAAAGCAGCACAAACAAGGCCATGGCAGCCCCTAGCATCCCTACGGGGCAGCTCCAACCCCGTGAGGGGCACGTTCCCAGCAACCAAGTGATAGGAATTACATTTTCAAGTCTCTTCTTGTTCACGGCCTCCCCTCCCCGGCGGGTCTCCTCGCTGACCACCAAGCACTGCAGGTCGGGGTCCGTGATGGAGGGGCCGTAGGGGTCGACCAGAGGCACGATGTCGTAACGCAGCGAGGGCTTCACGTCCTCCAGGAACTCGCGCAGCTTCGCCGCCCGCAGCTCGTACGGCTCGATCAACTCTGCTAGGACCT
>NW_009952705.1:432104-435661 GCF_000747805.2 Chaetura pelagica
GCCCCTGCCGCCGCCATCGCCCGCCAGGCGCGCGGCCAGGCCCAGCCCGATGCCCGAGGAGCAGCCGGTGATCAGCACCGTGGTTCTCGCCATGGTCGGGCTGGGCCGGCCCGGGGGCTGCGCTGCTTAAGAGGGCTGGGAGGGGGGTTTCCCCGCCCCCTGCCACGGGTGTTGTGTCTGCTGCCTTATCTCAAGGCCCCTCTGCCCACCTCCCTGTGCCTTGATGCTCACACACCTGCTGGGATAAAGCCCCCGCGGAGCCAGGACCCCCCGATGGGAGTAGGCTCCGGGGTCAGCACGTCGTGCCGTGCTGTGCCAGGCTCCCTGGCTGCCAACACTCATCTGGCAGCGCATTTTTCCTGCTCTGCCAGCTCAGGGCCCAAGCCCCCCCTCCTCTACCCCCTGTGTCACTGAAGTCCCAGCTAGGGAGAGATGGACACACATGGGAGATAAGAGCACTTCACAGCATTTAATGGCTCTGCAGCCTGGCAGCACTGCAGCCAGGCTCTGCCTGGGCCACAGCTGGGCTTGAAAAGCCTAAAAAATCCCCATCCTGGGGAGTGTGGCCCCAGCAGCAGCACAGCAAGTGTCACAAAGTCCCTACTGATACCAAAGGCACAAGTGTGGCTGGGGCTGTGCTGCAGTGGGTCCCTGCAGGCACTGGGGTCCATGTGACAGGGAGACCCCAGGACCCCACCAGGGTTGAGGCTGGTTCCCCTGGGCAGGGGCTGCTCTGCCCCCACCACCACCTCCCTGGCTGCTTCTCTGCCATCACTGCTCCTGCCAGCCAGGGCTCTGCAGCAAGGACATGTGTCATGTCCCTCTGCACAGTCCCAGCTCCTGCCAGGCCCCAGCTGGGAGCAGCTCTAGCCTGGGGCAGCCCAGCTTTATCAGGGACAGGCTCAGTGCAGCCTGTCAGGGCTGGCAGGGCTTAAAAGGGAACAGGAGGGGTCCGTGGTGCACAGCCTGTCCCCAGTCCTGCACAGGCTGGGGAATGATGGGTCCAGGCTGGCCAGGGCCCCCCAGGGCTCTGTGTCTTCATCTCAGCAGGGCCAGGATGCAACAGCCAGGCCAGGAGTTGTGGGAGCCTGGACACAGGAGGTGTGTGGTCTCTGTTCTCCCTCCTGGGGGAGATTCCAGAGGTATGGCCAAAGTCATGCCAGTCCAGCCTGGCTGCGCTGCAGGGCACTGGGGTAGTATTTGAGGAACAGCTTCCTGGAGATCTCCAGCGTGTCCCCAGTTGGTGTGATTGGGTAGCGCTTCTGGTTATACACAAAACCTCTCTCCACCTGGAAGACAGCCTGGTTGAACTTGTCCTGGTGGAAGGGGTTGCCCGAGTTCAGGCTCTCCACCAGGGCAGAGACAAAGAGGCTCCAGCGCACGCTGTAGTAGTCCAGCACCAGCCCCCCCAGCTGCTTGTTGGCATAATCCAGGATGTTCCCGCTGGGCCCCCAGAGTGTCACCTGATTCCGGGCATTCAGCTCGTACTGCTCGGCCTCCTGGTCGCTGGTTGCCATGGCAATGGCTCTCTCCAGCCAGCGGCCCAGCAGGAAGAGGCGGTGGCTGGAGAGCAGGCTGTCCAGCTCCGGGAGCAGGTCGTAGACCAGCACACCACCGGCCGTCAGCAGCTCCGGCAGCGCGTGGCTCTGGAAGGCCCGGCGCAGGCTCAGGTAATAGTCGCCCACCAGCTGCTGGGCCGCCTGGCGCGTCACGTCCACCAGGTCGTAGCGGAAGGGGGGGCTGGAGCCCAGCTGGGCGCTGGCGCTCAGCAGCAGGCGCCAGGCCTCGTAGACGTCGCTGGCGTTGTACCACAGCTCGGTGTCCATGCGCAGGGAGGGCCGGTGCACCAGCGGGCTGCGGTTGTGGTTGACGCAGACACCAGTGCAGTTGTAGACACTGCGGAGGAGCAGGCGCCAGGCGGCGGCCGCGGCGCCGTTCGGGGCACCATAGCGGCGCTCGGCATAGCGGGGCACCCAGCTGGGGAGGTCCAGGGGCTCCTGGCGCCAGCCCAGCTCGTTCATCAGCTCGTACACCATGTCATTCTGCTCAATGCCCTCAGGCACCAGCCCTGTGCCCACCATGGTGGAGTTGGGGAAGCGGCGAGCAGCAAAAGGGCCATGGTTGATGGCCTCCACGGTGCCAAAGAGGCCATGATTGCCCCCGAAGTTGTGCAGCATGCACCAGATGAAAGGCTGCCCGTAGAAGGACTCTGTCCACTGATAGACAGGCTTGGACTCAGCAAAAAGGTCAAGAACGATCATCCTGCCGAGGGGCACCCCGTGCAGCAGCGCCCGCACCTGCGCTGGCTGCCAGAAGTCCGGCTGGTGCTGGAAGAGCCAGCCCTGCATCAGCCACAGCGCCTCGGGGTCAGCTGGGGACAGAGTGTAGGGGTGAGGTCCTCTTCAGGCAGACCCCAGTGGCCCAGTGAGCATCCTGTGAGGTCCTGGGGCCACCCACCACACCTCCCAGAGGGGGCTTCGAGGGTCTGGCACCAGCGGGGTCTGCTGAACTCAGGCAGCTCCGCGCTCCTGTGGGACCCACAGTCACCTTTTCCCCCCACCGCCCCCACACGCTGACCCACCTCCTGCCATCGACCTGAAGACAGCGTTGCTGACCCTGGAGAGATAGGCAGGGTCAGAGGAGAGGGGGGTCATCTCGTTGAAGGTGTCGGCGCTATAGACGTGGTCTGTGCCAAACTCCTTGATCAGCTCCTTCAGGAAGAGAGTCCCGATCACCTGGAACATGGGGTCCTCGGGGTCCAGCAGGTAGGTACATGAGTAGGTGCAGTCAAAGTGGCTCCAGCCTCCAAGGCGAGTGGCATTGACACGTGGGAAGACCCTGGGCCAGAGGGCAGAGATGGGGATCAGAAGAGAACAGGACTACCATGTCCCTGCAGGGACAGAGCAGCCTCACAGGGAAGCCACAGGAGGGCTGGAAGCTGCACTGGCCCTAAGAGAGCCCTGTGGCAGGCTGAAGATGGGACCCCAGGAAGGGCACGGGGCTGAGACAGTGGGGAGGGGCCTGCAGCCCGGGCTGATCTGTCCCGTGGGTCTGTGAGCACATCGGGCTGTACCCACCGGAGAACCCCGTGGGGCACGTGGCCCGCAAAGGCTGGCAGCACCGTGGTCATCCCCAGCGAGCGCATCCTCTCCACGATCCGGTACTGGGAGAGAGAAGGGAGGGAATGTGGGGAGAGGAGCCCCCACCTCCCGGTGAGGGGCCCCTGGGCACTGCGGGGGCTTGGGGAAGGGAGCAGTGGTCCCCAGTGCCCCGCGAGGGCCACCTCAGCCTGGAAGACCAAGGCAAGGGGTTGTGTGGGTCTGCCCCAGGCAGGCGGGCAGTGCTGGTGCCCCAGGTACCTGCAGGTAAAGTTGTTTGATGTGCCAGGCGGGCGGCAGCGGCCCTGCCCAGCCACGGAGGTTCCCCATGCGGTTCCAGGCCAGGAACGCCGGCCCGGTGAAGTACGTGTCGATCTCGGACTGGTTGAGGCCCAGGGAGCGGTAAACCTGTGCGGGACGGGGGGCTCAGCTGGCCCCGGGCTTCCCCCGACCCTGTCT
>NW_009952705.1:437106-437386 GCF_000747805.2 Chaetura pelagica
TCCCGCTCCTCCCGCACATGGAAAAAGCCCCGGTCCGGCCCTGCAGGAAAGGCCTGAGCAAACACAGCCCTCCGGGGGAGCAGGGCAGCAGCCCCCAGCCCACACAGTACCCATGACACTCGGGTTCCTCCTGCGGGAAGCTAAGGGTTTATCTGGGCAGGCCAAAGGCTGCAGACAAAGTGGCCCTGGCTCAGGATGTCAGTCGGGGCTTGATAACCCCAGAGACATTTCAGCCAAGACACAGTCACACCAGTCTCATTTTACAAACCAGCTCTGCCCG
>NW_009952705.1:437415-439674 GCF_000747805.2 Chaetura pelagica
GGAATGCTGAAGGTCCCAGCTCCCCCCAGGCAGCATTTGGGGCTCTGTTGGGAGCACCCCCAGAGCATGCAGGGAGACAGAGGCCACAGCATTTATTTTGCAGTTAGTTTAATTTATACGGTGACTGTCAGCAGTGCCTTTCACCCGGGCAGCAGGATGGGTGTCACTGCTCCACTGCAGACAAGGTTTGATTCTGCCTTTTGCTCTGCCAAGACGGTTGTAAACACACACCACGTCTGCCTGTAAACACAGCAAGACCCCCAGCAGAGCACAAGGACCCCCTGCTCCCTGCAGTGCTCACACATCTCTCAGGTACTTCCAGGCAGCCCCGCACTGCGTGGAGTTCCGGGGAACAACGGTATCTCATTATAGTTCTTATCTGATAATATACAAATGTCCACTGTGACAATTGAACACAACAGCTACACACAGCACTAACACACACACAGCACTGCTCCTACAGCCACATCTAGTTGAGGAAGGCAACAAATTATTCACATCTTGCACAGGAGAAAAAGGAACAGCTACTGTGGGGACACACTGAGACCCCACTGCCGTGGGACTATGTTGGCAAGACTCGGCCTCTGTTCCCCCCCACAGGCTCCTTCCACCCTGAGCACACGTGGCAACACATCACTGGAACAAGTCCACAGGGGCATTACCTGGATGTGCATCCAGGATTCTGCAGCCTCATGGCTTTGGATTTAAACAAGAAACCCAAGAAGTTCCACTGCCAGTGGTCAATACCTGAGATGAGTCTGCACCCTGGCTTGTTCCAGGCTGCCAAACCCCCAGGCCTGAGCTCCCCCTTTTCACCACTGCCTCTAAAAAACAAGAGCTGGAAGGGGCCTTTGCTGCTGGACTTGGGGCCTTGCCTGGGATACAAGTGTGGGTGCACAGTTAAAAGAGCATCTCTTCTCCATGGAGAACAGAACAGCCTTTCTTGCAAGAACAAGGTGTTTCCCCATCACTGGAACAATCAGCTACCACACACTTCCTACCCCTTCACACTGGCTCCTCAAGCCCCAGCCACAGTTCAGAGAGGTGAATCTCTGCATGGGATGAGACACCGTTCTGGTCAGATTAGAACATGGCATGTGTGGAAGCTCTGGAGGCAGGAAAATCAATGCCCTGGGTTGTTGACTGCCCACTGCTCACTGTTTGTTTATTCAGAGGCAGAGACACATGGAATCCACGTGGAAAACTTTCCTAAAACCCCTCTCTGTCCAAGCAGACAGCTCTGTGCAAGCTGCTGTTGTCAGCCCATTCCTCCACGTGCTCGGATGCTCGCTCACCCACAGCTGCATTTCTCTCCTACTGCCCTGATGAGCTTGCCAGGGGATCCACAACACAAGGACACTACCACACACCACACTCAGGCACTCCATGCACTTACTATCTTCAGGGGAAACCTAAGGAACAAAAAGTGTCACTTGTTACCCAAGACTGTTAAAGCTCTTGGCTCTCAAACACCATGGGAACACTCAAGGGGGCTGCAATAAGTTACTTTCACTATGGGGGGTGACATGCAACTCACACACAGGGGACAGGGCTAAACACACAGCAGGTAACACTGCTTGAGAGGCTCTTAGTCTTCAAACCTCCCTTCACGGATGGTATCAAAGGAGAAAGGGAGAAACTTGAATCCAGTGCCAGTGTAGAACTTGTTCTGGAACTCAATCCTGTAAGACAGGGAAGAGTGATTGTTCATTAAAAAGGCAGTTCTCAGAGATGAGTTACCAATTAGCAAGAACTCCATTAAAACTACAATTATTGACTGTAATAAAAAAATAAAGCTTTAAAGAGGAAATAGTGGTAGCACCTCTTTTGGCACCAACCCCACATTTTTGTTAGATGTTTCTGTAGCACAGCAGAGAACTGCCCAGGGCCTTCGATCCCACCGCACGGGCAACCAAAAAATAGGGTGAACTCCCCAGCTGTGGTATCAGCTGGAGTTCACCTCAGAGCACAGAGCATTTCCTGTAGGATCACATTGCTGAAGCTCACATTTTAGTTAGAACAAACCTCAGTCATATGATGCTGTGCTCAGACTTCCTCCATCAGCCACTTCTGCATATTCACTTCAGCCTATTTGGTTTATCCCCACACGAACACTTCTGCTGAGCTAGAGATGTGCCTGTTGTCTCCAGCTGAACATTAACCAAGCCCTGTTTGCCTGCTTCCCATAATTAACTCACTTTAGAAAAAGAATTATTCTAGAGAACAGCCCAGTAGTCAGCAACAGCCAAATAGGGAAAG
>NW_009952705.1:439867-453889 GCF_000747805.2 Chaetura pelagica
AAAGAAAAAAAATAACCCCATGATTCACAGTGAAAACAAGCACAGTGTTCATAAGCCTCATGAGAAATGGTTTCCACTGCATGATCCACCAAAAACCTGAAGTCTCTGTAAGAGTCAAGTGACAGCAATTGCAGAGCAATTTAACACAATTCAGAAGCATTTTACTGGAGCACAAAAAAGGCAGATTCAAATTATTTTTTTCCAAATTGGGAATCATGGCAAACTCCAGAGCTGCTGGTATTTTGGCTGGCAAAAAGTAGGGAACAGCAGAGCCCAGCAGGGAAATGTTCAGAGAAACAGCTTTCTGCTCCTGACTTCTGCTGCCCGTTTATGCAGATAAGCAGACTTCCCTGCAGAGGAATCCCTAGGATGAGCAGGATTTTCCGTGTGGGAGGAAGGGCTCCTTGCCAACATGCTCCAGTTTTTCAGGAACCCTGATAATCTCCATGTGAGTCAGTAACTATTCTGTGAGCAAAGGGAAGAGGCAGAGGGCTGGGTATCTGAGTCACACAGAACCCGCTGTAAATGAAATTTTAACCCTGATGATTAACTGTTCCAGCTGGCCTTGACATCTGAAAGCTCCTTTTGGACACGCTCAGTTACAACTGGCCACAACTGGATGCCTCAACCTCGAGAAGAGGTTGTTGTAAGATTAGGGAACTAATGAAAAAAGTTTATGTAACCAACAACCAAACATTCTGTGTGTTATTTTCTGCAGTTGTCTGCAGGAACATCCAGAATCCAAGGTCCTTTTTTGGTATGAGACACTGCTGTTCCCAGGACCACCCTCTGTCCTGTGTACTCACCCTATTGCTGAACTTTGCTCTCTGTCTCTCCCACCACTGATCAAGTTCTGCAGAAGAATTTACTGGACAGCTAGCACTGCCCTGTAAACAAACAGGCTTGAGAGCTTTCTGGCAGTCAGCGTTAAAGAAAACCCACTCTTCAGCTTTTTTGTATGAATAATTAGCTTAAGTGTTTGCTGGACTGTAGTTATATGGATTTTTTAATCCAACAGTCACAGAGTACCCATCCACACTGTGGAGAAGGAGGCAGCTCCCCAGTCCTGTGGGAAGCAGCTGCAGGGCCAGTGGTGAGCAGGAACCCTTGATCTGGTCCAACTGCAAATTCCTTTTGGCCTTTGTGTTCTCCCAGGCATGTACAGGCCTGGGGTGGGCTGCGGTTCAGGGCACCCCCGGGGGAGGGCAGGTGCAGCTCCTGCAGCCAGAAAGCAGCAGGGGGCTGTGCAGGGAGCCCTGCCCAGGAAGGACAGCAGAGACCTCACAGCACTCACTGCGCTGCCCTTCAGAGCAGCAGCAGCTCCAAGCAGGACAGTCTGAAACCTGCAGCAGGAGCAGCCAAAACGACCCCGTTCTTGCCAAACCCACAGGACTGGCCAAGCCCCCACGGTCTCCAGACCCACAGGCTGGACTGGGACTGTCTGAGACACACACTTGGGCAACCAGAGTGAACAACATGGTCTGACTGCTCCACACCCTGGAACTGAAGCCTCTACACCACGATGCTCACTGCACCAACCTCACTCCTGCAGAGCAGCACAAACTCCACTCTTCACTGCTCTAAATTAACCTGATTTGCTTTGCATTATGCCTACTGCTGTCCATTCTCTCTAGCTGTGGCCTAGTCCTGAGATATATTCTAAGGAGAATAGTTTCCAATTCCAAATCTGGCCTAAAACTGAGCCTAAAATGCTGTTTCACACAGGAAAACAGCTCCACTGAAACCATATCCCTACATCAACCCATGACGTTGGGACTACTTTGAATCCAGCTACAAACTTCTCCTTTTGGGCAAAGTGTGTTTGCTCACATTAGAATTGCTGATCAGCTAAAACCCCCCATAAACTACTTTTAATCTAAACATTCATGTCAAGCTGCATTACTGAAGAGCCAATAACGTTGCAGTAAAAGGAGTGAACAGCACCAGGAGGGACAGAGCTCAGGCAGCTCCTGAGCTCCAGGGCTGTGACATGTCTGCAATCCTGGCAGCACTCAGGGTGCTTCCTCCACCCCAGAAAAGCCCAACCTGCTGAAAGAATGCACACGTTCTGAAAAAGCACAAAATAAATCTTCACTTGAGACTGATAGGCAGAGCACATGGAACAAGCTGTGCTTTTTTTCCTCCTCCTTTCCAGGAAGGCTGAACCACCCACACCTTCAGAATTCCTGATAGGTGACTCTTCTCCCACAGCCAGAAAACCCTATCTGCTCCTCCCAGGACAACTGTATTTGACACCCCCACCCCTCCGCCCCCCTCTCCTTCTAAAAAGGGAACACCTACCCCTGGAAACATCCTGGTTTTGCATTCAAAAGCAAAGAGGAATGTCAACAGCATGTTCTTTTTGAACAAAAGCAGGTGCCTTCCTCTCCACAGTGATAACGAAAATCCAACAAACGCAAAATAAATTCTGATTACTTGTAGCCTGAAACAGTGCCTTAAACTTGCCTTTTGGGACCTAAGCTTGAACAGATTTTCTCTTGCAGAATGTACATTGAAGTTTTACAACTCTGAAACACTTTTAGGGAGAACACGACTGCTCCAGTTGTGCAGCTCCCCAGCTGTGACCCGTGTGCTGTCGCTGCCCAGTGACACATCTGCCCTTGACACACTTCAGACAACTTTTAATCACCCTTAGGAGATAGCCTGGCAATGTGAAAGCCACCTCTTGGCTAAACTGCAACCTCCTGGTGCAGGAGCTCTGTGCCTGAGAGTGCAGTTTTGGGTTATTACCAAGAGACAGGAACCCCAAAACACTTTCCTCTCTTAGCCCATCCCCTTGGGTAAAAAGAGAAAATCAGAGCCTGGCAAGGAAAGAAGCTATTCAGAGCTGCTCATCTACTGCTGGTCAGAGATGTGCCACACAGCACTGACATCCAGAGGAACAAGACTTTGAAAATCCACAAATTCAGCCAGAAATTGCAATCAGAAACACCACAGATGGGGTCAGAGCTTCTGCTCACTCCCTGGTCCCCAAGCTGGGTGTTGTCCCGTGGGACAGGGACATCAGGGTGAGAATGAAGAAACACCAGCCAGGCAGCAAGAAGCACTCAAGTGACTGGTATGAGGATTTCTAGGCTGGATGCCAGGAAAAAGAGGAGCACCATCCAGCAGCCATTTTCAGCAGCAGCCCCCTGGGCACAAGATGGGGAGGCTCCACTTGGTGCTACAGAGACACTCCAGCCTGCAACCCAGGCTGCCAACAGGCAAGGCAAGGGACAAAGTTTCCCTTCCCCACAAGCAGAGGAAAAGTGCAAAAAGGCTTATTTTTCTTTTTTTTCTTCCTTTTCTTTTAAGGCACTGGCTTCCTTTTTCAATCACAGAACTGCTTTTACAAAGTGCTCACAACCTTTTCCTCCCATTTGAGATTGACTATTCCTTCTGAACTTCACTTTTTTCTCCTGACCTATCAGGAAAGAAACTTCCTGAAGAGATGGCAGCAACCAGCAGAAGCTGGAGGAGATGTACAGACAGACCCTTAACCACTTGAGGCTGCAGGGAACCCTGGGTGAGCAACCCCCATTCCCATGTGGCTCCAGTGATTCCATCAGAGCTCAAGCCAGGGAGTCTGAAGTGGAACAATGAGCACTTGTAAACATGGATTAGAGAAAGTTCTTGAGCACTTTCCACACTTGCAGGGAAAGTGATGGGCTCTCTAGTGAGCAATTCCCTCTTATTTACTGGCTGTCTGCAGACACAGCAGCTCAGGAATCACAGGAAAGGGGGTACAAAGCATCAGCCAGTCAGACCAGCAATAAACAGTTCCACAGCTCCCCGAAGGGCAGACAGGCAAAGCTGCCCTTGTGCAGGGCAGTAACTCACCAGTGCAAGCGAAGAGCATGGAGGAAGGCAGAAAGCCCCTCCATGACCAGGAGAATTGCTACTGTCAGGGTAGCAAAAGCAGCAAATACGAAGAAGAGGCCAAAGGCTCCACCCAGACTCCTCACGCTGAGGCCAACGTGGATCACCATGGTCCAGAGCACCTCTGAGAGCTCTGCCAGGAGAGAGGGGAGAAGGGGCTTGTTGCAGCACACTCAGAATGGAAGGCTGCTGCAGTTTACTTAGAAAACAAAAACTGAAGTCAAGCAAACTCTCACCACAATGAGGTGAGAAACTCCAGAGGGACAACAGCTGTTGCAGCCCAAACATCAGGACATGGTCCCTGACTGTTGAGCAGGGCAGGTTCCCTGCTCAGCAGCTCTTTGCTTTATTTGGTGCTTTCAGCTCCATCCCTCCCTCCCAGACCCAGGCAGCTTTGGCAGTGCTATGCAGGTTGACACTGGTGTTCAGGCTTCATTAGTCCCAGCTACTGCACACACAGCCCTGTCCTCCAGCAGGGCCTGACAGTTGAGCTCCAAGGAGGTGACCTGCACTCCTGCCTCTCCCCTGCCACCCTCCCAGGGTGACCAGAGACATAGATCCAATCTTCATTCCACAGGGAACACTCACGTGCATGGGCTAAGCTGAGAGCCCAGAGCCTCAAGTAGGAAGCCGTGTTTGAAATGCAGCCCAGGCAGTACTCAATGGTGTGGATGGCCTGGTACACCACGGTGTCCCCAAAGTCAAACTGCAAAGAGAGCAGAGAGTGAAGAGCTGCAAGCCCAGGGCTGGCTGGGGGACGAGGGGGGACACGCTGCCTGCTGCCACCACAGACACTGCCTGGAGCTCGCTGACACCGTCTTCTCCTGGTTTAGCACATCAGTTTCATCAACGAAAAATGCATTATCTGGGCTTGCTAGGTTTTGTAGAACAACAACAGCTCACTGCTGCAGCTTGATTATTGTTTTCACATTCTGTTGTATGAAAGGAAGGAATTTCAAATCCAGCCATTGGCTTTGCCAGGAAAAGACTGTTCAGCAACAACATGGTGCTCGTACGAACTCACTGGTCAGTGGTACGTGCCTCTATGAGGAAGGAGACAGTATTCCAAGCCAATACTGCCTCTATGCCTTTGCTACAGGATCAACAAGAACACTTTGCAAGATGTGAATTTGCCCTTTTTGAGAGCAAAAACAATGCACAAAGCCATCTTGAAAAAGTCACATCTGTGCACCATTCATTGGCGAAGTCTCTGTGTCTTGGTAATTTTTTTAAATAATAATAAAAGAACTTACAAGGAAGTCTGCCATGTAGGACAGTTTCTTACTCTGCAGCTTGGGAAACATTCCCTACGTTTTAGATTTTATCCCTGCTTCAGAAACTGCTCATATTTAAGTGAACATGATGTTCTAAATACATCAACTTACTAATGCTCTGAGCATGCACAGAAAGCTATTTTTAACCTTATTTCTCTCCTAGTATATCCAGGGCAATAAATCTTTCAAACAATTAAGCTAAACTAGCTGTCAAAAGCCTAATTCTTTCTCCACAGAACTGTGCAGAGTTCTTTACTAAAGCCTGCTGCAGGGGACAGCACCACCTCCCAAAACACATGGCAGGTCAGCCTGCAGTAAATGGGATGTGATAAATATTTACACAGTGACAACTTTCTGGAGAGAGTTACCACCGTGCTGGGGAGTGGGAGAATGGCAGGGTTGCTGTGGCACAGTGCTTGCATGCTGGCAACAACCAGTACTATCCTTAAAATTGCAGAGAGTTTTGGGGAAAAAATAAATAAATCTCTAAACAGTTTTTTGCAGAGCAGAATTACCAAAGACACAACATAAAGAGACTTCTTCAGAAGTTCAAAAGCTTTTCAGTTCCAGACTTGCAGCTTCACAGCTTCTCAGATAAACTAAGAAAGATCTGCAGACAGGGGGTATGACAAACAAGCTATATAGATGAGGCAATTAAAGGCCTGTTAATGGGCATGTGTGTATGAAGAATTAAAAATGGCATGTAATGTGTCAATAGGCAGATCTTTTGGAAAACAAGATGTCATGACATAACGTGTTTAACTCAGCGTGTTTTACACCAACAGAAGATGGCCCAGGTACACAGGGAGGCAAAGCTGGCTGTAGTCTTACCACCTCATCCTCTGTAGGCTTGAAAACACAAGTTTACATTTAGTGCAGCATCTGGATCACAACATTAATCACCAACACATCCAGGAACTCCCTCCTAAACGTGACACAGTAAAGCAGTGACATGTCACCTGCCCTATGGAGACGGACGGCCTTGGAGAGCAGCCCAGAGGCAGCACAAGGCTGCCCACCCACCTGAGACTGACTCCTGTGATTCTCTCCCAGAGCTAAGGCAAAGCAATTACTATTACCCCCAACAATCAAAATTAATATATAGGCATGATTTCATTGCTGCAGAAGGCAGCCCATGGCTCCTGGCCACAGCCTAGGAGCTGCCCTTGGGAGCACCGTGTGACCCCCACGGCAGGGGAGGTTGTTTGTAATGGGGACAGGGCCACTTTTCCCTTTATGTGCAAATTCTGTAACTTTTCTGGGGACCTGGGAGTGACTGAGAGAGAGTCTGTATGAACACACTTCACTGAAAATGTTATTTGAACTGCTTAGAAATCAGTTCACACAGGCAAAACACTTGCACCTCAGTCACCCTGTGCATGGCCCCGCGAGCGAGGACGGCAGGTCCTTACCTCCTCCCCCTCCTCGGAATGGGTAGACAGCTGGTCATGCTGGATGATCTCTGCATCCTCCTCGGTTGGCCCGTTGCCCACCCGGATGCCACCAAAGTTGTGCGTTCCCTAACACAGGCAGAAGAAGAAAGAGCAAAATGTTGTTTGTGCTTTACTGTCAGAGCACGTTTCTTACGACTCCACCTGCAGCAGCAGCTCACAGAAGGAAACAAAACATTGAGGCCCAGGTTAAGCCAGCTGTACAATTCTATTCCCCAGCTTGGATGGGAAAGATACAGATTCCTGAAAAAAAAATGAGTAATTGATACATTTCTACAAAGTAATTGCAACCCTAAGTAAAACAAAAGGCACATCTCTCAAGAGGACATTTGCTGGCACTGAGGTGCAACAGCCCAAAGTTTTGCCCAGCAGCTGTTGGACAGGACTGAACCCTGCTGCTCTTGTGAAGGACACAAGTCCCACAGCAGAGCTCAGAGCAGAAGGGGCTGTCACAGACACATGTGCTCCCACAGCCTCAGCTCACCAGCCCCGCCTGGGAATCCAACTGCCCCTCACTCGGAAATCCTACCCTGTGCAAACAGTCCCTTTTACAGAGCTTTGTTCTGACACTCCATGTCTGACCCTCAGCCACAACTTCATCAAACAGACATGAATGATCTGCAAACTGAGTCAGGCCTGTGAGGGTCAGGAGCTCCTCTCACCTGACAACTGTCACCACTGCACAGGGACCATGAGAGCTGTGCAGGCCCCCTCCTTTGTGCCCTCCTGCCACCAAGGAAGGATGCACAAACCCCCTCATCATCTGGCACTGCCCTCCAGCAGAGCCTTCATGCACCATAAATGCATATTGGACACTGAACGTTCCCTTGTGCATCACTACCTTTGAGTTTCTGTCCAGCAAGCAGCTTGGAGCTGCACAGCAGCATTGCTGTCTCCCTCCACATGCTCCACAGACAGAAAATGCTCCTGACTGATCTGAGGGACTGGGAATTAAGACCTGTGAGCCTGAGTCACCAGGAGAGGCAAAATGAAATGCCAGGAATGGAAAGAAAAGCTCTGTGTTAGCTCTGGGCTAACTGGAGGCATCAGGACTGACAAAGTTGAGGGATGGTGATGCCAACAAGGAGGCCCAACGTCCCCTCTCCTGCCTGCACAGAGCTCTGGTGTCTTAGCCAAACAGCTGCTCCATCTTCTTTTAAATGGTTTGTTCTTAGAAACCTATTTTTATTTTAAGCTGAACTAGAAATTTGGCCCAAATGCCAGCTGTGAATTAAAAATTTTGTCAGTTTTCTAAAAGCAAATTAGATAGACATTTACACTCTGAAACTAGACAGAAAATGGAAAAAAATATATTTATAAGACAATGTTTTAATTAGGACTTTCAGCATCTTTGAAACATTACAAGTTCCTAATCACCAGTACCAGTGCCCTATTAATGCATTTCTAGCCTGTGTGAACTTGCACTTCTGCAGCTTTTCCATCCCACTTGGCTTCCATCCCACATCCCACTGTGGACTATCCAATCTAAACATGGCTCCAAAAGCCCTAATCATTTACTTTATACTTCTAACCACACCTCACACAAAGACCTTCCCTCACAGCTTCTGGTACTGAGATGCACTTAATAAGCTGGATGGATTATGCACAAAAGAACCATTTTCACGTCTGACATTTCCGTGAGGCGACTTAAAATGTCATGACAGAAACACTGGCTAACAGCTAAAAGTGCCTCAGAATGCCTTTGACATGGGAGGTGCAGAATGTGCTTCACATGGCTTGTGAGGTTTAAGCTTCCTAGTCAGGCAGCACTGGCCACTAAAACCGAGTTGAAATGTGCAGTATGGGGAAGGGACCAAGTTGTGGGAGCTGCTGCAGCCTCCACTGCTGGGAAGCTCTAGCAGTAGAGGGCTGCCTGTGGGCTTAGAGATATTCAGAAGAAACTCTACTGGGAGGATTTGTTGTGCACAACCATTTTACAATAGCTTGAAGTCTAAGTGCCTGCAGGGGCAGAGCTCTCCAAAGTGCAGCCATCACTGACCCCAGACACACCTGGTGCTGGGAACACAAAACAAACGGGAACACGGAGGATCCTGATCTATCTTAAACAAATATGCAAGAGAAGGAAAAGGGAACTTAACCTTGGGGGGATGTGGTAGCAAGGTATTCTTGTGCTGCTCTGCAGGCTCTGATTTCAGCAGCACTCTGCAAAGAAGTGCTCTGCATTCTGTGCACACAACTACCATCCTTCAGCCTGGTAGTTCTTCCAGAATGTATCGATTTTGCGGAACTTTGCTCTTTCCAAGAGAAAGTGTTTTTCACCCTAAAGGTGCAGTTGTCATTCCCTTTTGAAATTCAGATACATTCCATGCTCTCTTGATAATTAGATAGAAAGCCAACTCCCGTCTTTAAATCCAGCAGGTGATTTTTAAGTCCACTCACTGTTGCAGCCGCTGCTGCCTCTAGTGCCTGCTCGCTCGGGACTGGGCTGACCTGGGCCTCCACGGGCTGCCCTTCCTGATAGTGAATGGAAGAAGAGAGAGGGAGGAGGAAGAAAACAAAAAGAGAAAGGGAGACGAATGGAGGGGACATGGGAGGATGAAAGATGGTCAGAGAAGGGAGAGGGAATGTCTTTAACTGAACTGATCTTTGACTCACTTAACATCCCAAAAGCTGTCTGCCAGACATGCAGGGAGAAGTCTCAAGTGCTCTTGGTGCACGTGTGCCAGGTTCCTGCATTGATACCAAGATACTTTACAGTGCAGTTGGAAACCTGCAGAGCACCCCAAAAGACAACCTCTCACAAACTGACTGCACAGGTCTATTTCCTTTTTTTCCTTTTAATGATTATTTTTTATCATCTAAACTGCTTTAACAGGATGGCTGATAACTCTGCCACCCAATTAAACTTTATATTGTCAGCCCAGCGAAAGCACAATCCAAGTGCATCCAGCAACTAGTCAGTGTTCCTATCCAAAGCCCAGGCCAGATATGTTGGTTTTACCATTAGAAACATACAGGGTTTCTAAAAGCACATTTGATGCTGGATCCAGATCTGAGAAGCCAGCAGGCAATACTGTCTCCAGTAACACCCACCTGCCTTTATGCCTAATGTTTTACAGGTCACAGTGTGGAGTGAACCTACGTATCCAGAACCAAGACAGAGAACGTGGCTTTTCAACTGTCCTTAGTTTCCATATTGAGAAGAAAATAAATAGTCACCCACCAAGTGCTTTCTCCTCAAATACTGATGGCGAAGGACCAGGGGTTTAGCTACCAGCATCCATGGCACACACAGCAACGCCACCACCACGAGGAAACACTGGAACCCTTGCTGTGAAAGAAAGAAGTCTGAGGGGATGCAGGGGCAGCCCCTGCCCACACACAGCCCAGCACAACTCCAGGGGACACAGACACTTCCCTATCTCTCTCTCCTCCTGAAGAGCAGGATGTACTGCACTGAGTGCCTGCCTGCAGCTGCACTGTCTGACTGAACACAGCATTTAATGCTGATACCCGTTTAGATTAAGGAAAAAACCAAAAGATTCTGCAGGGAATGACAGTTTAGCAGCTGTCTGATAGTGCTGGGATGAAAGGGCCTTAGTGCCTTAGCTAAGCTCAGAGGCACCACACTGCAGATGCAGGACAACATTCCTGATCACTTTCCACTATTTGTCTGGATCCAAATGCTCTGGAGCTACAGCTGACTTATGGTCAGACAGATCTAAATTCCTGGTATAGGGATTATTCCTTTCTTCTTCACTATTACATAGCATCAGGCTTTGGAAATTATCACAGAGAAAATAGTTTTACACTTGATTTCATAATTATTGTAAAGTCAATGAAAGACTCTTAATATCATGAAGAATGTCCAATCTTATTCCAGCCAAGGCACCCACCTGCCCTTTATAGAGCATCTTAATACTGGTGTCAGAATAGGAGAACAGAAACATGTTGATAAAATGTATTAAAAGGCTTGGTGCCTCCTTCGAGGTGTGAGCATCGTAGGCTGTCCACTTGTAGAAAATGAGAATAACAAGGTATCCAAACAGGGATGACATGAAAATCATTTCTGGAATAAATCCCAGGTATATGTTCAGTGGCTTCTTAAAATAGCTACAGAAAAAAAAAAAAAAGAGAGTTTAAAATGACGGATAGCATCAGGCACATGTGGGGCAGCAACTTGCAATGAGAACATGAAGAGCATCTTTGGAACAAAACTGCAGGGGCTCAGCCTTTCAACTGTAGCTGGGGCTTAAAGACAGTGAGGGTCTGACATGCACAGCACAACTGTGCTGTACCCTTCCCCCAGTGGGTGGTCCTGGGCAGTTCCTGCATCTTCAACCTGCACACACATCTCACACAGAGAGGGTCCCCCCACCCATGAGAAATGGAGCAAAGCTCTTACATGTGGTTGAGAAGACTCAACGTGACACCAAAGAGCATGTGGATGATGCCAAGAATCACAGACATTTTCATCTTGAAGGAGTTGAGGAAGGCCAGCTTATTGGTGGCAATGTTCCAAATCTGTGAAAAACAACACCAAGTCAGGCAGACACTGAGTAAAAGAAAAACAGAGCAGAATTACAATGTTCACTTTAAGCTAAACAGCATTAACCACACAGGCTGCAAGAGTAGGTTTTTTAAAAAACACGTTTGTCACGGGGATATCTTTTTTATGGTAGGCATACATTGCAGGAAAAAGGAGGCTGTATGCTTGATAGATTAAAAAAATATTATCCATTTAAATTAACAATTACACAGTTCTGATTTTCTACACTCCCTCTTTAAAGTAGAACACACCAATTTTTGTATCAGGTACTGTAAGGGATGTTAGGAGCAGTGTACAAAACAGAGCAGAGACAAAATGACTGGATTACTTGGAAACTTACCTTTCCAAGATTGACTGAAAAATATGATAAATAATTTTCCCCAAGGTAAAAAGGGAGCTTCATAAAGGGATTTTCAAATATGACCAGATTGATTAAAATGCTGCAAGTTAGAAAGGGGGAGGAGGAAGCCTCACTGGCGCCAAGATAAGTCTCTCCATCCTGTGTCTCAGTTGGAACAGAATTAATTTTATCGTCCAGTAATATTTCCAACATTAGTGAAGAGGTTGCTAAGGGAATGGCTGGGGTATGGAAATCCTTCACAGTGAACTGGAAAGGCTCTTTCTCTCTTCTAACACAGAGGGTGTTGTTAAAGGGCAGCAAAGGAAGGAAAAGCTCTCACCGGGTCGATGCCGAAGGGGTAGGGTCCGCCGAACACCCCTGCGAGAGCCGGGTCCAGCTGCAGCAGGGGAGTGGTGGCAACCACCTCATCTCTGTTGGGGTGCCAGAAGATCATACAAACATGAGCACAACCAACACTGTCCTCCTTCTGTAAAAGCTAACAACATCCTTCCCTTGTGAGAGCAAGGACCATCTCAGATTGGGAGAACTTCAAGGTTCCTGTGTGGTCCTAGAGATTTTCCAGAACATTAATCCTGTCTCTTGACTGTTGGTGTCACAGGGGACAGGACTTGAGCCATGTCATAGAGGAAAAAACTTGCAAAAGTGCAGTTTAGCACCTTCCTGGGAAAAGCTAAAAAAAAAGCCTGTTTGAAACTTAATAGGTATCACATTTTTATCCCTCTTCCAATTCTACTTGGGCCTGATTTGAAAGTTTGTGTTTTCCTGAGTTGGGAGGATAATGGGGACAGTCACCTGCCCATCCCTGTCACCTTTTATCTAGTTGCCAAATGTTTACTCACGTCCAGTTGCCTCTGGGGTAGAACATGGGCCGGACACTCCATGAGGAACCAAACAGATTGAGAGACTTGGAGAAGCAGTCATTGTAGATGAGGCCTGTGTAGGTGGAGAACAGGCCCATCAGCAGAATGATGTATCGGCCATTGAAAACCATGTTGAACATCTTGTGTTTGAAAAAAACAACAAAAGGAACAAATAGAGTCCATAAGAACAAGGAAGGTCTCTCATAAAGATGAAACAGCAAAATCAGTCAGGGGCAGGACAAACAATCAGCCTAAAAGCCCAAGTGTCCATTTCCCTGGGGTGGGGATTAGGGGAGCAAGAGGCCACCCTGCAGAGCAGAACCTGAGAAGAGGATAAAGGGGCAGGGTGACTGTCTGCAGGGAACCTGGGCTCAGCTGGGGAGGACACACTGCACTGCAGACACTGATGCCAGCCTGGCAGCACCAGACTGGAACCAGGCAGGGTAGACCCTCTTCTGTTTTCTCCATCCTGACTCTGGGTCACCTCCTGCCAACCTAAGGCCTGAGGAAGCAAAACCCACCTAGATCAGCAAACAGGAAGAATCCTGGAAATACACATGCAGAAATGAGGGGTTTTGCAGTGACTGAACACCTCTGTGATCCAGCCAGGTTTTGGGTGATTCGTTTACAACAGCTCATCTACTAAACTGGAGAAAGAATTTCCTTCAAACAACTGAAAGTAAAACCAAAGGAACTCACTGTTATTATGAAACTACTCAGTCTGTGGCCTACAAGCTTCCTTCTCTATGTGCTTCATTAGCTTCAAACATAAGGAGAAATGGGCATTCTCAACTCAAGGGGCAAGGATGGGACCAAGGAGCTGCAGCTCCTTGGTTTAAAATGCAAAGCTCAGCATGACCTGCCACTTTACCTCATTGTCACTCTTCTGTGACAGAATCCGACTTTCCCTTAACACCATCCAGACAGCAATCAGGGTCATCAGGATCCCGTGGCCAAAATCTCCAAACATGACAGCAAACAGAAAGGGGAAGGTGATGATGGTGTACGGTGCTGCAAGAGAAAAATGACATTCCTGGTGTTTGAGGAAGCCCAGATTCATCATAGGACAATTTACACAATTTAGCAATACAATTCCCAAGCTTCTCCTCTGCTTCTGAAAGGTCTAAAGCACGACATTCCTGGTGTTTGAGGAAGCCCAGATAGGGCCCAGATTGTCCAATAGGACAATTTACACAATTTAGCAATATAATTCCCAGGCTTCTCCTCTGCTTCTGAAAGGTCTAAAGCACTTGATTAGAAACTTTGACACAAGACAGACAATACAGAGAAACATCATGATGACAAAAATGGAGATAAATGTCTTGGACTTTTACAAGTATGAATTTACCTGGATTTATTTCCCGGTATGTTCCAATGCCATAAGCATCAACAATGTTTTGAAAACCAGAAGTAAACTTGTTAGTTTTGTTGTATGTTGGCGGGGTCTGATTGGTTTGCATCCTGTTTAAAATAGATGGGACAGTGGATCCACTGTGCTCCTGTTAAAGAAAAAAAGATTATTAGAAAACCCACCCTGAGAGCACCGGAGGACAGAGAACAGCACTGCATCCTCATTAGCATTTGAAAAATAACAAGCTTGCATTTTTGCAGTGTGCTTGCACAATGAGAATGATACTCAAGCAGCTGAGGAAGGCTGCCAAGTTTCCACAGCTCCCTGCTTTGTTCA
>NW_009952705.1:454147-465427 GCF_000747805.2 Chaetura pelagica
TCAGCAGGGGAAACAGCACTTGTGGTGAGGATGGACATTGATTGGGTCAGACATAAAACTCATGCGTGAATTTGTTTTTAAAAACAGTAAATGAAAGAATTTCAAGACACATTATCTGCCTGAGCAGAGGGTGATCTTGCCAATGCCCTGGAAAGCTCCTTTTGGGAAGATCCACATCTACCCATGAGCAGGAGCACAGAGCACAGCCAGGATCACTGCAGGACTCGCACAGGAACACGCTGCACCATCCCAGCCTTTTCCTGAGCTTAGAGCTTTACACAACCTGTTTGTTACAGAGCTCATCTACAAGCCATGATTCCTGCATGTGAATTCAACTGTTCTCTGTGAGGACCCACTGGGACAGCCCCTGGGGGAGGCTTTTGGAGACGTGGTTTGGAAAACCCAGTGACCATGGAGCCCAGGCAGCAGGAGGAACTCACAGTGCCTCTCCGGAGAGCAAACTGGATGGAGTCCAGGTCAGCAACAGGGCACCAGACCTCAGCAATCAAGCACTTCTGTGTCACGTCGATGTTGCAGAGGTTCAGGGTGTGGTAAATGGCCTTCATCTTGCGCACTTTGATGAACCACACACGGATGCTCTTGGCAGCCGCCTGCAAAACCCGCTGGCGATGATCCTCAGTCTGGTTCAGCACCTTTCATGGGACAGGATGAAGATGGGGTGAAATCACTGACCAAAGCTCAAAGCAAACTCACCGCAATATCTGCTTTCCATATTAATTAGTTCTGCTAAAAGATTCTAAGGCTTCTTTCCAGGGATACTTTTTGACTACTCTCCTCCTCCAACTCGATGAATATTTCAAACAACGAACTGCTCAGAGAACATTTTTTCCTCCACCCAGGTTAAAAGAGCAGAGTTCTACCAGTGAGGGGTACACTGCCTTCAGAAAACACACAAAGATTACAATGAAAGATTTTTTTACTGAGGGGAAAAGGAGAAAGTGTTTTCAACTGAGGGTGTTTTCCAACTGGAACATGTCTAACTCATGCCAAGACATATTTCCAGACTGGAAAGTCTTAGACTCAAGGGAAAGTGAGGACACAGGTCAAATGCAGCTTTGAGTCCTACTAATTGAATTGCTTCTGAGTTCTTGTCTACTTTAACTCTGCTAAGCAGCTGCCCTACAGAAATCCCAGCTTGAGACAAGTTTCTGTATCAAATAAGCAGTCCAAATTAAACTGTTTTTCCTTTCAATTTCTGAATTTTTTCTTATTATTTGTCTCAAATCCCTTAAATTTTTCTGCCTTGTAACAGACTGACTTTCCTTCCACCAAGTATCTCAGAGCTGGAACTCAGTAGATCAGTGTGCTGATTACTTTTTACCAACACTCAGGCTGCTGCACAAGAGATTAGCTGTAAAGCAGAAGCTCTTTGGGACAGCACAACATGAAAATATGTAGATAGGCAGAAAAAAGAATAGTTAAGTTAAAGCTAGTATTGTTATCTCAACTTGGAAATAAGCTTAAAGGTTTTCAAAGTTCCTGCAGATGAATACAAGCAAGTTTTCAGAGTCAGAAAACATGCTATCTCCTTGTATGTGCATATTCCTCTCTCCTCCTGGCATGCACTTCTCTCTTGATGCTGTACTGATATATATGTATTTAACTGCTCAGCCCTCCAGAAAGATCAAAACATCCCACCATCCTAAGCCCTGACAAAGAAAACCACTGAGCACAGTCTCCAAACACCTTTCCTGCACTGCTGAGCTGCTGGTCTCAAACTACCTGCAGCTGAAAATGTGGCCATCTAATAGGGAAAAAAATCTCCTGTTTTGACAGGATCCAATTATGCTTTCAACTGCATTATCAAATAAAAAGGGGTCATCATCCCCAGTTATTTTACCATCTGAAGATCATCAATTCTGGTATTGACACCAGAAGCCATTTCCTTCCGCTCCTGCGGTGTTTCTGGGCATGGGTAGAGGGAGGCACGGAATCTGAAAGACATGCAAGCACCTTAGTAACACAGCACAAAGACAAACCAGCCAGGGACACAGATGGCTGAGCACAAATAAAGCAAGAAGTGCATTAAGAGAAGATTCTGATCAGCAAAGACTGCCAAGCAGAGTGTCAGTCCTTACATCAAATGGGTACAGAAGCTTGCTTGAGGCCAAAACAGAAGATGAATGCTTAAACAGGGAGAAAATCCTCTGTTCCCTGCACTGACAGTGTCTTGAAGGCTTTGTCACAAAGTTGATGAACCATCCAGGTCAGGGTGCTGCTATCATGCCAGTGCAGCTGCTGCTGGAGGCAGCCCCTGCTGGTCCCCCTGTGAGGATATCACCCACTGACATTCCACAAGGTCTGTCCAAGAGTTCAACACTGGAACTCCCTTAAGCATTCTTTAGCAAAGTACTCATCTACTTTGGGCATTACAGGCCTGGGGAATTGCTAGTTTGACTGCACAGTAAGTTTCAGCTACTTATGATGCATTTTATTTGCTGTCAAAACATGTACCCCTACAGCCCTTGTGCAGTGTCTCCCATTTCCCACAGCTGCCCAGCTGCAAGACTTTCATACCCCTCACAGATCTTCTTGACTCTGTTCTTCAGCTGGTCACCTTGGAAGAAGATGATAAACACAGACTTGTGCACATAATCCCCCTAGAACAGAAGAAAGAATGCACTATAGTAGCTCAGCTATTGACAGAAATTAGCATTATAGCAAAATACAACAGTGCTACTCTTCCTTCCTCTGACTCTGCCCAGACAGAGCTCCTATCTGCACAGCCAGCTACTGTACCTGTGTTTACTGAAGCAAAACATTCTGGATTATCTATTATCTACATACAATAAATGGGAAAACCTCGGAAGATTTCCAAAAGGACAGATGCAATTAAATATTTATCAACACTTTTTGCAGTCAGCTCACCTACAGAATCAAGCAAAAAGCTAAAGAGTGAATGAAAATAAGATGAAGCAGAGTTTAACTATTCTGCCTCCCCAGAGAGGCCAACAGCACATTCTTTGTACAGATGTTTTCATCTTGGTGGCTGGGTCCCCTTTCCTGCATTTGTTGACAAGTTATTGTTCTACCCTACTTAGGAAATTTTAACATAATGTTTCAAGAATAATTACATTAGGTGTAACCTCAATTTAAGGAAGTGTTGCACAATAAGAACAAAGTCTGTCCTGGTAGGCAGATAATTCAACAGGTCAACTACCACAGAGACAAGAGAACAAGTCAGCCTTGTGTGAGGAACACGGCGGCAGCTGCTGAGCCTCAGATCTTCTGCCTTTGCTCCAGAGCAGCCCTCATGCAGCCTCTCTTTCTACTGGTTAAGAGCTTCCAAAGTCTGAGCACTGATTTGAGCAAAGAGGACAAATTCAAATTACTAAGTAGCAAGTTAAGAAAATTGAAAGGTTCAAGTTCAGAGTGAAGGAGGTGCAGCTGTTACACTGCAACGTCCAAAGGAGCCTCTTCCCAGGAGGATCGCTGCTTATTCAGAACTTCAGGCAGGAGCTGCACTTGTGGCTTGTGCCAAGGAAGCAACTCTGCCCTGCTGCAATCCAAATTTTGAGTTGTTTTCCCCCTTTCCACAGCATTCATCATCCACCTGCTATTTTTGTTTTAAGAAAACGGGAAGCCATTTGTCCCCAGACCCCTGGAGGCTGCAGGTGGGTGCTGCGGAGGGACGCCCACCTGCACCGAGCTCACAGGGGGGGATAAAGGCTCAGACCTGTAAGAAATCCCTTTCACACATCTGAGGCCTTTGCTGCCGTGAACAACAGCCCCTTTTACCATCACAGGGTCCTCCAGGGGGTTCTCGATCTCCGCCTGGCGCAGGAAGACGTTCCCTCGGCAGACGCGCCAGAGCAGCCGCTCGAAGGTCGGGATCCGCTCCCGGTTGATCACACCGGCCACAAACCTGCCATGGGGAGCCCCGGGGTCAGCTCTGCACCTCCAGCAGCCCCTCACCCAGAGCCCCTGTGGCTGCTGCATCAGGTTGGAAGCCACAAAAATCTCACTTGGGAACTAGTTCTTTAGGCAAAACGGAGGGTTCTCTAAAACCAGAGATAAGAACTGAACCAGAGCACCTGCCCTGCAGCAGAGGCCTCTGAACAGGAGGAAACTGTTGAAAAATAAATACATCACTAGTTAAAGGAGAAACAAGTGGATTTAGACATGCAGTTTCCATGGGTTCCTGGTGTGCTACATGGTGAGGATCAGACCCAGGCACGTGGCTGAGAAAACCTCCCTGGTTCAGACCCTGTGTCCAGGTGAGGAAAGATACACCTACAGGGACAGCCTGGAGCTGCCAGTGAAGGGGATACAGAACTCTGCTGATTGTTCAGCCAAGCTCAGAATGCCTGGAAAAGCCACCAGAACAGACTGACAAGGAACATACAAAGCCCCAGATGTAAACTGGGAAGTCAATGTACACGGGATGAAACCAGAGAGCAGGGGCTGGTTTCAGAGCAGCCTTCATCTGCTCGATGTGTCACTCTGGGAAGTTTCACAATGGGGCTCCAGTCTCTGCAGATGCCACGGGAGGAGGCCCCCAGGCCCAGCCAGGAGGAAGCACAGCCTGCCCTTACCCGAGGCGCAGCGGGGCTCCTCTTCCCATCTCACTTGGTTCCAGGAGCGAAGAGGATTCCTCCAACAGGTCTGGATCCGCCATCTGCTGATGATGCAATTCAGCCTGAATTCACAAATCAATTAATATCTAATGAAACTAGTTAGTGGCATGCAGGGAATGAGGAACCAGGAGATAGTTTGGGGAGACAAAAAAAGGAAAAAGAACAAAGGAAAAAAGAAAGAGAATTAACATAAAACAGCAGGAAGAGGAACTAGATGATAGGAAAGACAGCAAGAATCACACAAGGAAGGAGAAAAACAAGAGGAAAAGTGGAATGGCTCAGCAAAGCTTCCATACAAGAAAGGTCTGAAGATTGCTGCAACAGAACAAAGGGGCTGTGGGATATGTAAGTCTGAAGAAAGGCAGAATTAAAAAAAAATAATAATTATCAAGTTTTAAATACAAGTGATGTTCCCAAGAATCACTTCTTACAGGCAAAAAGCAGAGTGACACACCTTGCTCTGATCTTTCCCTAAAATTTCCCTAGATCTGACATGGAGAAACACATGAAGGGAGATGCTGCTTCCCTCTTATTATAGAATCATGGAATGGTTTGGGTTGGAAGGGACCTTAAGGATCATATAGATCCAACCCCTGCGTGGGCAGGGACACCTCCCACCAGCCCAGGCTGCTCCAAGCCCCATCTAACCTGCCCTTCAACACTGCCAGGGATGGGGCAGCCACAGCTTCCCTGGGCAACCTGGGCCAGGGTCTCACCATCCTCATAGGGAAAAACTTCCTCCTAATGTCTAAGGGAAAGGAAGGGAAAGGAGGAGGGAAGGAGGGGAAAGGAAGGGCAAGGATGGGAAGGGAGTTTGAAGAAAGTCAAAGAAGTCAAGAAGGATCAATGAGGGGTGAAGAGGGAAAAGAAGGGCAATGAGGGGGCAAGCAATGATGTCTCCAGCCACCCCTAGGGATGCCCATCTCTCTCTGCTTGCTGGAGAGGGATTTTAAGGGAATTAGGGACTTATTCTGTGTTTCAATACCTTAACAGGTGTTTGAGCCAAAACACCTGCAATGTGCCCCATCCAGTGACCTGCAGCCCAGCAGTGCAGAGGGTCTGGGCTAAACTCAGCTCCCAGGGGGGGTTAGAGGGGCCTTGCAAACCCCCAGGGCTGGTGTGGCTGAGGTGGGGATGGGCGGGGGCACCAGGCAGAAGCTGGGACTGAAGCAGAAGGAATTGTGCTGTGACTGCATGTTCAGTGCTCTGGGGCTGAGGGCTGCCTGTTTCTCCTGCTGTCTCCCAGGGCCAGGGATTTTATCACCTCTGCTGGCTAACATCCTTCCTTCCTCTCCAGGTTCAGCTACAGCTCTTTGTTTTAAGTCTTTTTCCCCTCTCGAAGTGTCAAATTGATTTACATAATGACTCTTGCAGAACTTGTGCCTTTTCTGCTTGTGAAAGTTGCCAAGGGCACTTCCAGGGAGTGTCTGGGAAAGGCACCTGCATGTGGAGCAGCCTGGAGCCTTGTTCTATGCCAGAGGAAGGACCATACTCAGGTGTCCTCCCTAGGCAGCTGAACTGCCCTCAGTTCCACAGCTGGAACCCTAAAGCTCTGGGAGACCTGCCCTGTTCCAAAGCACAGGAAAACCCTCCCTCAGTGACTCCATGGCACTGCTCGTGTCAGTGTAGACACAGGCCAGAGTCAGCAAGAAAATCTGGAAGCACTAGCTGGTAATTTCTTAACTGGCTTGACAATGTTCTGCCTCCACACACAATACCTGCAGCTTAAAACCAAGCACTTACTGATTAAGCTATTAATTATTCAAGATACTTATCCTTATTCACTATGCTTCTTGTTGCCAGGCACATAAGATGCATGGCTGACAACGTGGCTTGTGTTTTGGCCAGTCAGGCATTACAACAGGATGGGAATTTATGTTGCCCTTCACTGCAACTGATTGGCAGGCTAAAATTCTTGGGAATACAGCTTGTAAGTGTCAGCAGCTCAAGGCAAGAGGGATGTTCAAATCACATCCCCTTGTGCCCCCTCTTTGTACTTAGCTCAATCTCATGCCACAATTGTTTCTACCTCTGCAGCTTATATAATGAAATGGTGAAAACTGCAGCTCCTGAGCACAAACCCAGGGCCTGACTCTGCCCCCCGTGGCAGCAGCAGCTCTTCCCACAGAGCTGCCCAGGGAACCTGGTCACACAGCCTGGGGGGCAGAGTCTGGCCCTGGAACAGGGAACATGCACACACAGAGCTCAGCCTTGCAAAAGCAGAGCAGGTTTAATGGCTCAGCCACGGCTCCTTTACTTATGCAACAGCTGCACCATCATGGCAGTGAGAAACTCACAGCGTTTCATTTATTTACCACGGACAGGAAAAGCTTTTGCCAGGCTGGCACCAACTGCAGCTCAACTGCCTGCACACACACTTGCTCACAGATGTTACAAAACCTAGGGAGCTCTTTCCCTTCGTTCAGGTTGGAAAGGCAAGGTGAGGAATTCCTGATACTTTCGACTTTAAGGCAACTTGTTGCAACATCAGAAACTGAACTAAAGTTTTGTTTCATAAAGAACAGAACCAAACCAAGAGATTGGTGCCCCAAACCACACAGACCAAACACACCAATGATTGTTTGATGTCCTGATTTCAGAATGTTGAAAAACAGTAAGTTACAATTTTAAGAGGCTTGTATTGTATTTATCAATAATAAAAATACTGTCTGTGAGAACTTCTGTGAGGTGCACCACATTTTTAGCATGTGAAGCATAAAAAAAAGAATGATGGCACAGGTGAAAACTTTGGACCCACCTCATTTGAGAGAGGGATTCCTATTAATGTTTAATGTCACGTCTGGCCTTTTAAGGCTCTGCCCTTTATTCAGGACACTGTATAAAACAAAGTCCTGCATAGAGGGGTTGAAATTATAAAATAAATCAGCTTTGAATAAATTTGGATTGAAATAGTTTTACTAAAGAAGAACTTTCTTACACAAGGATGATTTGCACAACAAAACCCCATGTTCTTTAAATTAATCTCTCAATTACTTGGATCTGATGATCACACCCTTGCTAGGAAGGAAACAGAGCAACATCAGCCCTTGTTCTGGAGGGACAACTGAAGCAGTGTTAAAGGATCTAACAAACAAAAACCTGAGAGATTATGGAAATGAAACAGTCATCCAGCTAAAATGCAGGAAAAAAAGACTAGGAAATTGACTTTGAGCAAGTTCTCACCAGCAGTGAGTGGAATATCTGAGCTACTGTGAGGAATTTTTTACTACCTCAGGTTGGTCAGGATTGGAAAATCTCACATCATTAATTAGAATGCAGACCTTTCACTATTCAACATTTTTTAACTGCTTATTGTTCACTCAGATCAGCAGCTTTAATCTCAAGCTCTAATAAGAAGGTTTGTTCTCCCTCCTCTGGAGTGCTGCACACCAGCCATACAATTCAAGCCCCTTCCAGACCACGAAAAAAAGCAAAAAAATCAAGTTTCACAAGAACTAAACAGGATTAATTTCACCATCTAACTTATTAACCCAGTGCCTGGACAGGAATGACAGATGCAAAACAAACAGAAAAAAAGCAGATGGTGAGAAGAGTTAGAGGAAAGACAGACAGGGGACTGCATGCCATTAACCATTACTTTTCCAGTCTTCTTTTACGCTCACTCTAGGCAAAACTTTCAGAGAAATCTCTCCAGCTCATACTGCTCTTCATAAGCAAAGACAAGAAGACTGAGAAAAGGAGCATAATCATCAACATGGTGTGTTGAAACAAGAAATGGCTCCTTGACTGCAACAGTCACAAGAAGAACAAGTGAGAAGGTTTTGCCATCCTCCCTCCCCCGGAGCAGCAGAGCAAGTGCCCGTGTGAGGTTCCCTGGGTAGAGCCATTTCTTGTGCAACTCAGTACTGTGAATAACACAATCTTAATCAGCAGTTATTGAAGTCATCAAGTGTTGAAGGTCTGTGCACGTGACAACATGGGCTGAAGTGTCCCCAGCTTGGGGACACTGAGGCTCAATGAGGCTCAGAGGTCCCTGCCCAGCTGTTGCTCCTGGCAGTGTGAGCTGACACACTCTGACACCTTTAACCGACCTGTTACTGACCCTCACACACCAGCTCTTCAGCAGCACATCTTGGTCGTGTTTTGTTTCATTGCTACAGGAAACAGTCACCAAACAGGCACAGGAAGGAATCCAAACTTCCCTTTCAGTCCGACTCGAGTTCCCTTTTCTGGGTGATGTGACAGATTGTTTCAGTAGAAATTGATTTTGATCTTTGTATTTAGCACAACTACCCTGTGCCAGAGGCAAAGCAGAGGCAGCTCTCTGCAGGAGCTGTACCTGGTTTTACTCAGCGCTCAGAACAGGCAGTGGCACCAAGTTACAGATCACCAGGTTTGGCCAAGGAAGCACTTGCAGTGAACATTCAACACTTGAAGACAAGGTTTTTTGTCCTGAACCAAACCCCAGGGCTGATCAGCTGATCCCATTGGCAGCACTATCTGCATCAGCAGCGACTGAGACCGGTGTTGGCATGGGAACAACATCAGTGCCTGATCAGGCTGCAGCCTGTGCCAGAAAACCAAAACCAAACCACCAAGCCAAGGGCCCGGAGCGGCAGGAGCCCAGCTCGACCCCAGCACAGCCCCTGAAGGGCCAGCAGCCACTTCTGATGGACCCTCTGATCAAACCCTTGCATTAGAGGAAACAGGACATGTCCTCAGCAAAAACATGTCCTCAGCTCTCCTAACACACAGGAGCTCTTTCATAAAACTCTGTAGACCTTGAGACACTTCAGCTTTAAAAAAAGGAGGAGGTCTCCTCCCGTGCAGGCTCTGTCTGCATCACCCATGACAACAGAGCAGCTCTGGCCCAGGGGTATCTGACAAAATGCTGAAGACTTTAAATGGCAGCTTTGCTGCAGAACCCACTGCTGAAAAATCCAGGGTTTGATCAAAGGCTCATATAAAATAAAAATATAAGTAATACTACTTCAGCAGACTTTGCATCATGACCCTAACAAGTAACCTCCATATAACATTTTAAAGTCTAAAATTAAGCTTCATTGCAATCCCACTGATTGGGATCAGTGATTGTTTATCAGCACAGGCATCAAAGACCCTCTTCCCCCCTCAATGAAGTGCTCCCTGCAGCACCCAATTTTTGGTTGATGCACTTTAAAAACTACCAGCATATTAATTATTGTACACAATTTTTAGACAAATCATTGCTTAACTAAAACAAAAACCAAAATAACATCATAGGAGGTAGATCATGGGTAGCTATGTGTACTGCATGAAAAATGGAAAATAATCAGAGAAGCTTTCTTAAACAAAGCATAAAAATGACCCTGCTGTCTGAAACAGCAACTAAAAATATATTTGAGAATAAAAATGGCAATTTGTGGGAGAAGAACCAGCTCCCCAAGTGTCAAACCCGCCCTGGTATTCTGACCTCATCAAAAAACTGCTGAGTTTTACGGAGTATAAATTTTAGTTCTGTCAGCTCCAAGAAATTCCTCTTCAGAGCTTCCTGGTTTGTGTTGATTTCTTTCAGCTCATTTTCAATTTTCTCAAAGTTTGCCTGCAAGATAGGAAAAGCAGAAGGAAAAAGGACTTAGAGCAATTCCCTAAGTGCTGGCAGGTCTATCAGAACATGAGAGGAGGAGAGATGCTCCTCATCCCCACAATTTGTGTGTAACTATAACAGCTGCCAGGGCTCACAGACCCAGACCTGTGACATTCCTTCCAGGCAACCTGGAACTTTTCATCCTCTGCCAGTCCTTTGTAGATTGGGTTTACACAAAGCTCTTCAAATCATGAAACCCTTTTGGGAACACTAACACAGACCCACTGCACACCGTGTGGTTCCAACAGGTTTGGGCTCATTTAAATGGGTGAAATCCAAGTGCTCCTGTGTCTGACTGTGTTTGCACTGATGCTTGTGAATTAAAATCCATCTGACAGGGGCTGGTGGAGCTGGAGGTGCCAAGTGACACCCAAGGACAATGGCTGTTGTACCTTTGCCACTAAACTCCATGGATCTCTACCAATGGAGCTAATTTCCCCTGTTTCCATCTAAAGTCAGATACTATTGAGTCTTTACACACATAATTACCTCCAAGTCAATCATGTCACGTGGAAAAGGCACCTCTGGGTTTTCACCAGTGTCCGTGATAGGAATATTTGCTTTTTTGATCTCCTTCTCAACAAACCCTGCAGAGACAGCACTGTTAATGTTAACTGGCTCAATGTCAAACTGCCTCCATAACCTCCCCCAGCCCCATCAGCAGCTGGGAATTCCTGCACCACCTTTCCCAAGGTTTTACTTGGTTCCAGCTCTCTCGGGCAGGCAGCAGATCCCCGGGGCTGCCCGGGAGAGGCCCCTGCCCCGGTTTGTGCCGCCGGAGCCGCCCCCACCGGGCACGTACTGAGCTTTCGGTCCATCTCCTCGCACCTCCGGACCTCATTGACGAACTTGCGCTGGAAAACGTTCACGTCCGGGTTCAGCTGCGGGAGAGACACGCTCGGTCAGGGCAGCCCGGCGGGCGCGGCCCGGGGCGCGGGGGCCCGCTCGGTACTCACGTCGCGGAACTGGACCTTGCCCAGCTCGCCCAGCTCGCTGACACAGCAATAGGCGGCCTCGGACTGCAGGAACAGCTGCGCCAGGGTCATCTCCTCGCTGCGGAACAGCTCCCCCATGGCGGCCGCTGCGGGAGAGCCT
>NW_009952705.1:468001-479856 GCF_000747805.2 Chaetura pelagica
AGGCCTCCCCGGCGGTGCGGGCGGTGCGGCCCCGGGCCGTGTCCGTGCAGCGCGGGTCCCGGTCCGTGCAGCCCCGGTCCGTGTCCGTGCAGCCCGGGTCCCGGTCCGTGCAGCCCCGGTGGTCCGTCGTGCAGCCCGGGTCCCGGTCCGTGCAGCCCGGGTCCTTGGCCTCAGCACTGCCACCGTGCCCAGGGTCTCACCCAGGGTCACTTCCAAGATCTGGGTCCCCTTCAGCTGGTGGTGGCTCCACATCCTGCCAACACTACGCCAGACCGAGCTGCTGTGTGTCAATGCTGATGTTAGAAGTCAGCAAGATCAGGATTATTTATTCCCTGTGTTTTCCAGAGCAGTATGTGCTCTGCAGAATTCTGATACAATCAGTGTTTTTGTTACTGATGGAGCCCCGTGTGGCACATGAGCTTGGCCAGTGCTTGCAGGTACATTTTTGCAGGGCATTTTGCAGGCACATCCCACCTGCAGAAGGGACTGGGTTGGTCACTGGATGGAGGGTTGCAGAGCTGCGAGCTGGGGCTGAAAGGTGCTGCACTTCAGGGGTCAGCTCTGCTCTTTCTGTTTGGTCTGCACAGTCCTGGTGCACACTGAGTGCATCACGGGCAGGTCTGTTGTGCTCATCCACACATGAGGGGGGTGCGTTTCCATGGGCCAGAAGTTTTGTGCTGTAACTCCACGATTCCAAATGTAGCCTTTCCTTAGAGAACTGAGAACCAGGCTCTGGTGTCCTGGAAAACAGCTGCCAAGATCTGCCTTCTCCAGCTGAGCTTTAACGTGTGCAGTTGTTGGAGCTGGCTGTCCTTTGATGTGTGCAGCTGTGCCCAGATGGGATTGCTCTCTCTCCAGCAGCTTCCTGAGCCATTCACTCAAGGTTTTTGTTTTTTCCTCTCATTACTTACAGAGCCCTTGGAGTTATGGTGAAGAAGAGGCGGTTGCAGGCTCAGAGCTTTGCATTCCTGGCTGAGCTGTGCCTGTGTTTGCATGCAAAGCCATCACCTCCCCTCCAACTATTTTAATCATTTCAGCAAGGGTGGGTCATCAGGCATTTGGCAGCAGGCTCCTTTTATACAGCTGAGGTGGAGTCAGCCAATGACCTGCAAGCCTGGAAAGTTTTGCAGGGCAGTTTCCCTGGTCGGCTTTGCAGGGCTGTGCCATTTGAATAGCAGCTCAGACATCCACACACTGTGCTCTCCATTCCTGGCGTGTCTCCCAGTGCGGAGCTGAGCTGAGGCGAGGGTTCAGTTTTCCCTCCTCTCTCTCCCTGTAGTGACGGCGTCTCCGGGCTCTGCCAGCCAGGACTCCCGAGCCATCATGGAGGATACTACTTTGCAAATTATTGAACCACCAACTGCTTCCGAGGCCTCTGAGGAGCAAGCACCTGAGGAACCCATCAAATCTGACCAGATCAACGGTGTGATGGTGCTGACCCTTTTGGACAAGATCATTGGAGCAGTGGATCAGATCCAGCTGACCCAAACACAGCTGGAGGAGAGACAGCAAGAGATGGACAGCGCAGTGACCAGCATCCAGGGGGAGTTAACCAAGCTGACCAAGGCACACACCACCACCAGCAACACCGTCAACAAGATGCTGGAGAAGGTGCGCAAGGTGAGCGTCAACGTGAAGACCGTGCGGCAGAACCTGGAGAAGCAGGCGGGGCAGATCAAGAAGCTGGAGGCCAACGAGGCTGAGCTGCTGAAACGCAGGAACTTCAAAGTCATGATCTACCAGGTAAGGAGCCATTTCATGGCTGCCTCGTGTCCTGCTGGGGGTGTGTTCCTTTGCTGAGGCTCCCGCTGGCTGCTGTGCTGCCCCAGCTCCCCTGCCTGTCCAGTGGGTCCCAATTAGCTCCCTCATTCATCACGTAATGTGCTCTGTGTCTTCTAAAAAAAGGCTTGATAGAGTTGCCAAATTAACAGGGATTTTAAGAAAGACCATGAGGATGGCCCTGAGCACTCACTACAATGGGCCAGGAGTATCAAAACAACTCAGTTTTGCTGCTCAACTGCAAAAAGAAGGAGCAGGCAGTGGGGCTGGGGGGGCTGTGAATCTGCCACCAGCGTCTTCCCCACCCAGAGGCAACGTGTGTTGCTGCGGGGAGAGGAGAGTCTCAGATCTGTAGCCTGTGTCTGGTCACTACAGGGGTTGGTAACCCCAGCGTGGGGGTTAATCCCACTAGCTGGGCAGGCATTGGAGGAGCACAGAACAGCTCCTCAGGCTCCTTGGTGCTGGGGCTACATTTCCCTTGTGCTTCCACCAATTTCCATGTTCTGTTTTCTGCAACCTGCAAGTCTTGATTCTTCTGGTTGTCTGGTTTCAAGAACAGCTTTGGTTTGCTTGATGTTCAACCTCTGCACCAAGCTTTGGAGTTTTCCTTTGATATTAAACAAGATGAAAGAGAGGAATATGTTTCTGTGTTTTCCTGCCTGGAGTTAGTCTTCCTGAAAAGAGAAAACTCTTATGTGGGGCCACAAAAGAAAAGTGAATGAAATAGTTAATGATTCAGTTAGAAGCCTCTGGGTTAATAATAGACAGAGTCAGGGACAAATAGAGAAGCATCCAGTGCTGATCACAGGAAGAGAGAGGGGAAAAAAACAACAACAAAAAAACAGAAAAAAAAAAAAGAGAAAATGCTTCTTACTACAGGATTTGAAGGGAGAGCTGGTCATAATAGGCTCAGGAATTCAGCAGTTACAGGGGCCTGTGTAACTCCCTGATTCAGAGCTTAAGCATTTGTAGCTTTATTGTGCCTGAAAGGCTGAAATACACAAGCCTGTTCAGAGGATACAGGCGAACTAACCCTTTATGTATAGCTTTATTACAAGCTCTTTATATCAGGCTTCTGGGGGAGGGTGGATCTACCCATGGAAAAATAAAATAGAACTCTAAATGTAGTGCAGAACCAACAAACACAGCAAGATGAGCAGAGTGAAGGGAATTGTTGAAACGCAACATTCCGAGTGGGTTATAGAAATAGGTTGGAAGCTGACGAGCTTCAGGGTCCTTTAGAAGCATCCAAAACATTGGCAGGTTGTCATTTGTGAGCTGGTCATTTTGGTTAGCTGCTGCTTGGGAATATTGAGTGGAGTTTCTCTCAGAATATGAAAAAGCAATCCTGCTTCTAAAGGAAATCTGGGACAATGCTGTTGCTGATGTAATGAGGACAGAACAGGGTGACAAGGGGCTACAGCAAGGGTTTTGTGAATCATGAAGATATTAGGAAAAAAAGATTAATTATTTCTAATTCTGAACAATTTCCCAGCATAGAATTTAGTCTGATTTGACTGTGAAGCCAAAGAACACATGCGAAAAATCCTCCAGGTTTGCTCTGTGTGAAATGGAGCCTTTTGTGCCCTGGTGGAAATTGTGGCGCTGCTGCAGGGAGCAGGAGCAGAGCCTGGAGTGGGATCCAGCCCTGGGGGGAGCTGAGCTGGGGCAGTGGGAGGGTAGGATTGTGGCATGTGGAGGTCTTCCTCGGAGAAGAAGCCCTTGGTTACCTCTTGCTGTGGCGCTTGAACTGAAGATAAAATCCATGATGGGCTTTTGGTTTTTGAATGCTGGAAAGAATTAGGCATTAATAATATTACTGTGCCTGAGCAACAAATGCTTTTATCGATGGTGGCATTGTGCTGCATTCCTGTGGCAAAGACAGGAGAATTCCAAGGCCAGGCAGGGACCAGGGGGAATTCCCTGGAAGAAGGGAGGATATTTTTGCAGTCCTCTGAAATGCTGTGACTGCTCTTTCCTGCATATGATGGAAACGTAGGTTTTTGGTCAGCAGGGAATGTTTCTGAATTGTATCAACCTAGAGTCTGTCTCAGAGCTACATTAATTTTTATTTCTCATCTAGAAATTAGGTTTTTTTGATAGTTGCATTATTCTGTAGGTTGTACTGCATAAAAACATCTTTGTATAATTTTAATTGTACAGAAACCTGAGTTACAGTGTTTGGTGAGAGGAAAAAGAATCTGTCCTGTGCAGGACACCCCCTTGTTGGTGGAGACCTTTTACTCTGGAGAAGTTAAACGTTTTGAGGGATCCCAGAAGTTTTGCTTTTGGCTTTTGGGGGTTTTATTCCACTTTCTGTTTGCCTGGGAGGGACAGGCCTTTCAGAGTCTGTGTCTTACTGTAACGAGGGGGGTATAATTCCCAAGACATTCTCAACATGGGCTGGCTCTGGGAATTGAACAGAGGAGCTGCAGAAACACCAGGTTGCAGTTTTGTGTCATGTTCATGTGAATATATTGTCACAGTAATTCTAGGCACATCAGTGACACGAGTGGTACTTTGTCTGGGATTATGCAAAACAGATAATGCAAACACATTTAAAGAATATCTCTCTCTGCAGAAATAATTACATTTCTGTCTGTAGATTGCAAAGGCATTTATCAAACCAAGGGCAACGTTCAGCTGCTTTCCTGGTATTGAGCAACACTGTTTGTTGCAAGAATCCTTGTTGATTCCTGGTGGATTATCTGATTATTAATATCCTTCTGTGTTTCAGTATTAATAATAATGATTAAATTAAAAAAATAATTACAATGAGTT
The DNA here is from genome assembly GCF_000747805.2 of Chaetura pelagica. Lineage (NCBI taxonomy): Eukaryota > Metazoa > Chordata > Aves > Apodiformes > Apodidae > Chaetura > Chaetura pelagica. Next base: position 472,562 of record NW_009952705.1, read on the forward strand.
TGTAAAACCAACATTTTACAATGGGTTTCACCCTGGGAGTTTAAATGAGGAAAATTCTGTCTTTTCCTAACTGTGTATATAGTTAAAAGAAAAAATAAATTACAAAGTAACTTTTCTAATTCAGTATTTTGCTTCTCAAGAGCCACCAAAGTTTATGTTAGATACTTTATTGATAATGTAATTAATTCTGTCGTGCTTAGCAAGATTATTACTACTTTCTAACTCAGGAAAGGTTGCCTGTGGAAATCTGTGGTTAACTCCCCTGTGCAGTCACGTTTTCAGTTGCTATGGCTAAACATGCAAAGATTGATTAGTGTTTTCTTTTGGAGAACAAGAGATAAACTCATCTTAAGGACATCAAATATTGCATAAAACCAGTGGGGGGTATTTTCAAGCAGGATATCTGAGTAAAGCAGTTGTGTTCTGTAGAGATTTAATACTGCATGATCCTGGAGTATGAGGAGATAAAGGAGGTGCAGGTAAATCCCTCTCCCCTGGTTATGGGTGTGTCTGGTCGTTCTCTCGGCGCAGGGTCCCACGTCCCTGGCACTCAGGGAGGGACTATTTCAGGAGAGCAAATAAGACGTTTTGGCACCGTGGGAGAAGGGGTCAAACTACATGTGGGAGTTGTGTTTTGCTAGCTGCTGGATTAGGAGAAAATGAAAATAAGATGTTATTCAGGGGAAGCTCAATTTGTGGAGCTGAGGGTCGGTTGCCCCAGTCTGGCTGAGGGTGGGGCACAAGGCAAACTGTCCATGGCTGCTCCTCACAGTCACCTGCAGACCCGTGTTCCTTTCCCTCCCTCAGTCTCTCAAATACACTTTCACCTGGCTTTGCCAGGAGCTGCTCTGATGTTTACCAAGGAAGAGATCTGCACCAACTTAACACAGGGAATGAGATCGATTCTTGAGAACAAAATTCGGAAGAACCAAACCCCTCCAAGGTACCACATCATCTTGTTTTGAAAACTAGCCAACCAAAAGCAGAGGTGACAAGCCTTTTGACAGGCTGCTCCGTAAGCACAAGATCCCTACTCTGCCTGTGGACAGGACCTGCCTTCCCAAACCCTCTGATGTCCAAGGACAACGTGCCCTGTCAGCAGCTGAGGAGATCCAGCTCCTCAGGGCGCCCTGTGTGCTGCCAGCCCCAGGTCCTGCCCTCAGGGAAGCTGGGGCACTGGCAGGTTTGGATAGAATAGTAGCTCATAAGAACAATCTTATGTTTGTGTGACTTCATATATATAAGTGATTTCATCCCAAATCTCCTGGCTTTGGGATACAAGGCTCTGGGGCTGGTTACTGCAGCTGTGTCCCTTGCTGCTCAAGCCCAGCCACCCTGTCACCTTCATCTGGGGAGCAGCATCTGTCGGTGCCTGTGTGAGCAGGGTGTTTTTCCTCCAAACGTTTTTCAACAACTAAACTTGTTGTTGCATATGTCAAAGGCCTGATGTTCTTACAGCCAGACATCCGAATGCTTGCAGCACACAGCACAGACACTGAGGATTGAATTTCTAAAGTGGGCTGGTCCTTTATTTTGAGGCTGTCGTGGGCGCGGAGCTGGAGGGCAGCCTGGCCCGTGGTGGCTGCTGTGGATTGTTGGGAAGAGAGCGGCCTTTGTGGAAAGGGTGTGGAGGGGCTGCTCCCCACCCAGCCAGGTTTGGGGGTTCCAGCATGGCCTCTCTGCTCTCCAGGCTGCTCAGAACCTTGGGAGAGAGGGATTATCTCTGGGAAGGGCCAGACAGTTAGGAAGCAGGGCAGAAGATGGACGTCAGCAGCACAATGTGCAGGGTAGGTAGGGCTGGATGAGGAGTTATAAATAACACAGCTTGGCTTTTGTGCCTCCAGTGGGCCTTATAGGGATGGGATAACAGCATTGTGGGTGGTGGGGAGGAGGGATGAATTTCATACCCACATGTTAAGGTGACAAATTTGGAGGCCAAACCTGAACTGCCTTGTTTTTAGGTCTGTGCTTCTCAAAGGAGAACGTGGAGAAGGATGTGAGTTTGAGGGTCTGGTGGGGAGCTCGGGGCAGGAGCACAGGGTACACAAACCCATGTATCACAGCCACCCTATCCCTGGTCCCGGGCTGCAGCTTCTCTCCACCTCCTGAACAGCATGTCAGCTGCCCTGAGCTATGGTTTTGTTTCAAATTATTCATTCTGAAACAAAACCTGGATAAGTCCAATGACAGCAGAGCGTTCATGAGAGCCAGTGGGATCTGCAGCCCCAGAGAGCAGCCTGTGTGTCACATCCCTTGGATTCAGCAGAACCTGCCTGACTACAGGCATTAAAAAAACCCCAGAAATTTCAAATAAAATTGGAGTGACAGAACTGGGGATGAGCATGGGCACTATCTTACAAGAGCAGTCAGCTCTGTGTGTTGGTAGTGCTCTGCACTGGAGTCCCTCTGGGGCTGCACTGCAGAGATTTGCACTGCAGCAGCCACTGCAGTGGTTGTCATATTTCTTTTCTGCTAGCACTTCAAAAGAAAAGGCTAGTTTCATTTTGGTGTGAAACCAAAGCAGCACCCTTTGTAGCCTTCATATTCTCTGCACATTACTGAATTGTAAGAGTCTCAAGACAGTAATTCACAGGAGACTGAGCCTTAAAGAAATTCAGGATGCTAATAGCTCTTATTTCCAGTATTTTTCTTAGTGCAGATTATCAGTCTTTCTTTATACCACAAGACAGCTCTGGAGCCCAGATTTCTCTGTTGCAGCCTGGAATCAACTGCATTAATATTTCATTGCTCAGGTATTATTTATAAGCAGTTTGTACTAGGACTGTGTGTTTTGCTGAAATCTTTTCAGTGTTGTAGTTACACACTGAGCCATGCAGCAATAAATTGTCTCAGAGCAAAGGGCCGGAGGCTGCTCAGCCAGTTGGGATGAGGTTAGAGGGGGCAATTCATGTCTCAGGAAGATAAAATCAAAGGTTGTATTCCTTCTGATCACATATTTGTCTCTCAGGCCTCTCTTGTGCCTATCAGCAGTGAAACTAAGCATCTGCCACAATGTCTGTGTGATGGCAGTGGGGCCACTGCCCACAGAAGTACAATGAGGAGCAGGATTTGCCAGGCATGCTCACTGGGCTGTGGCTGGAGTGTTTGGAGTGTTCTTCCAGTGAGATCCATGCTCGTGTTCCCACCCGTGAGCTAGATATGAGCCTCTGCAGAAATAAATTAACCCTTCATGGACACACAGCAGGAAAGACACTCCAAGGGCACATGTTTGCAGGTCTGAGATTACAAATTGGAGAATTCAAGAAGCTAGTCAGTGCTCAGGCCCTGCCTCTCTGGAAAGACACAGTCCCATGACTCCAGCATTCCCTAGGTGGGAATTTGATGGGTAGGTTTGTGGGTCCACTGTTCGGCTGCAAGACAAAGACCAGAAACAAAGATGCTTAGTGTCAGAGAGGGAAAATCAAATATTTAGAATAAAAAGCCTCAGGATGTTTAGGCTATAACTACATATATCAGTGTCTGCAGAGATCCATCTGCACATCATCTGGGATGCAAACCCCATCACTGCTCAGAAATAGCTCTGGAGTTACTAATCAGTTGAGACAGGTTTATCCGGGAGGAGCAGTTCTGAGAGTAAAGCCATTTCCACAAACAGACTGATAATAGGATCAAAACTTTTTTTTCTGCTGTCAGAGAAGAAAAAAAACCCAGCCTTTTCACTCTTCAATCTATTTACTTCTCTGTTTCCTACAGCCCTGCCTCTCCTGACTCACCCTTAGGCAGAAGCAGTTTCCCAAACAGCCTCCTCCCCTCCTATTCCTCCCTTGCCTTTTGCCAGTAGGTTTTAACCAGCTCCAGTGCCAGCACCTTGCTGCTCATTCTCACCAGCTAACAAGGAAGATACAACCTTTTAGGACAGAGCTTCCAGGACACAGAGTAACTGTCCTAGTAGAAAAATGTGCCAAGATTGCACAATATACACAATTCCAGAGGAGAAAAGGAATTCTGCTAGTCAGGGAGGTAATACTTGAGAACAGAATAGCTTACCCCTTTAACACTTACCTAATCCCAACCTATTTTGCTTTCCCTCATATATTTTAGATATTTTTCTTTCTCTCAGCTCAGTTCTTTGGTGAATTCCTACTGCAGGATTCAGTAGTCTCTTCAGGGACTCAAGGCCACTCTTTATAGACCTCTTGGCTCTATTGGAGATAAAACTGGTGCAGCCTTTGGAACATAAGAGTCAAGACCATGCCTGTAGAATATGGAGGGGTTAGTTTTATACTCCAGCTGCTGGTAGGGGTGCTGAGTAGCCACCCCCTGTCCTGAGGGGCTGTTTAGCCAAAGAGAGGATTCGATCTTGCAGTGAGTGTGTTTGCTGCATCACTGGGCATGGAGTCTGTGCTGGGTGCTGCCCAGCTTGGGTTCAGGACAGAGCCAGAGGAGGGAGTTCTGGAATCACACCCAGCTGTTTCCAACTCTCCAGCTTGTGTAATATAAAGCAATAAGAATATGGTTTTAAAATTGCTACCTTTTTGTAATCTTACACATATGGGCAAACTCTGCTTTCAGCTACACCTCAGAAACTGGAGATATCTCCAGAGCAGCTGACTCAGTGAATCACTCAGTGAATCACTCAGTGAACAGCTCTGGGAAAAGAGAGCAGAATGTCCCTGTGGCTGTGTCCAGTGTAAAGGGGCCTGAAACCACAGAGGGGACTCTGCATCTCTCAGGACCTGCCAGAAGTTAGAGGACACTCTTCTTTCTGATAGATCTTTTCTACTGTCTTTTCTGTCAAATTTTGCTACGTGGCTTCTCCCTTTACTAACCATCCCCTTGGACCTGTTCTCTTGCCACTCTGGGTTCCTCTGCTGGTGATGTTCCTGATCAGATTTCCAGTGGGGACAGGTAAGTGTTTCCATTGTGATTCCTTTCTGATGGCCATTGAAATGCAGTTTTCCTCGTCTTAGCCTGAGAAGACCCAGAGAGTGAGCTTTGAGTCTTCGCCAGGGACTGCCCTCTGAGCCCCTCCAGGAGCGGTTCTCTCTGCCCACGCTGCGGAAAGTGCCACGGCCAGACCAGCAGAAGACACGGGAGGAGGCAGCAGCTTAGGGCTTCAGCAGCAGTAACCCCTGAAGATCGCTCTGAACTTCCTCTGAAGCTCTGAAAGCTGCTGTTTCCAGAGCCTTTTCCTCTGCCTGCCTGTGGCTGGTGCTGGGCTTCTGACCTGCCAGGCTGCTCTGTCTATCTTGCTGACTAATCTGCTTGCTGCATGTGGCTGCCCCAGTTACAGTGGAGGGTAAGGGGCTGTGGCTGTGGTTTTCTCTTGGGCATTACAGGACTTGTTATGTGCTACCTCTTCCATCTGGGAGGGAGGAACTGCTGTGTGGCTTGCAGGAAGGGCCAGCAGCCAGGAGCGGTTGGCTCTGCTGGGACTGAGCAGATCCCACCTGCTCCCTGAGCCTCAGCTCCTCCCTCTGAAATACAGACCTGGCAATACTTGCCCCTCAGGCTTCTTGTAAGATTTAGTTTTTAAGTGTTTGTGAAATGGTTTGAAGTTGTTTTAAAAAGGATAAAAGGCAGGCAGAGAGCACTAACTGTGTGCCCTGTTCCTCAGGGATCATGGAATCCTTCCCGTGACACTGAGGGAAGGTCAGCACAGAACAGCATCCTCCAAGGACTGGCAGAGCAAACAGTTATGGTAGCAATGGGAGTGCAGACCCCTTTCTTCCCTGGCAGGGCACAATCTGAGCTGTCTTCTGCCTAGATGCTTCTAATCCTCCCTCTGCCTCCCCCCAGGCCAGAGGGCCAGATCTGCCCTGGGGGTGGCACAGTGAGCTCCAGCTTCCCCCACAGCAATGGTCACAGCCCGGGGGTGTGAGCTGGTTGTGTTCTGCATGTTACAGCTGCACATCAACCAAACTCCATTGTTGGTGCTGTTCCAATTGTGCAAAAATAACTGAATGAAATTAATTGCAGGTGTGATGAGCATGCGTGTGAAATTCCCCCCATTAAACATTAAACCTTCCGACTGGAGACTGGAGTGGCTGGGAGTTCTGAGACTGTGTTTTTTACATGCTAACAATAAGAGCCTCTTCAAGAGCAATCCAGGAGCCCTTCTTGCATTTTGGGAACGTTCCCCAGATTGACTGGTGGTTCTGCAGTGCCTGAAGAGCTCTGTGAGGCTGGGAATGCAGCTCAGCTCTGTGTGTTGTTGGCCTTTTATACCGCAGGGGAAGTGTTTACATGTGTTGTAGCAACCGGCGGCACGTAGGGACCATCGGGGCTGCCTGGTGAGTCATGGCAAGGGAACTTGGGCTGGAAAACAACTTCAGATAAAAAGTCCACTTAGTGAAGCAAGACAGAGGCCAGCCTGCCCAAAGCTCAGAACTGTTTGGAGCAGGGGGGGTGCAGAGCAGCCCAGTACCCCTCAGCTTCAGCCCACTGCCCTCCACGCTGGGCTCGGTTGCCCACAGGGTCTGCAGGCCCTCAGGCTGCTGGTCCCGTTGGCTCTGCCAGTGGGAGGGAGCTTCCCAAAGTAAACTGCTTTCCCGGGGAGGGTGGTATGTTGCAGATGGGTAAAAGAAAAACAGAATTTGGATCAGAGCTGAACCTTTCTGTGAAGCACATGAGAGGGAAGGGGGCTCAGCCCCAGCAGTGGCAGGTGCCGCTCGCCCCGCCGGGTGTATCTGCTCTGTGCACAGAGCAGGGCAGGGGTGTTCTGCTGCTGGTAGAAAAATCCTCTGAGAAATCTTGTTTACCCACTGTCTTTGTGCCAGCTGGAGACAAACTGTCTCAGAGAACAGAACTGGTTTGCATCTGCTGCCTGGGAGCCAGGGTTTGAACACCCCAACAGGCAGGGATGCCAAGATCCAGGATTTTGGGCTCACCCACTGCAAGGGTCAGTGTTTTCCCAGTAAAAATAGAGTAGTTGGAATGCTTGGTGTTAAAAATGTGGCTCATCTGCATGAGTCATGAGTGAAATAAAGTGCAGGGATCACAGTGCCTTGCCCAGAGTGGGAATTTGTGTGGCAGCCACTCCTAGCCCCGGGATGATTCCTGATTGTTCCAGCAAGGTCCTATTGTCCTCCCCCGCAGGCCGATGGGCTCTCTCTGCAGGCTCTCTCTGCTCTGCCCAGAGCAGCAGCTCCCCTTCCCCTTCCCGCAGGAGAAACACGTCTTGGGGGGAGGAGGAGACCCTCAGGGCAGTGCCTGGGGCGGGTGGGAGCTGCAGGCTCAGGATGCTGAGCAGCAACGTGCCCATCCCCATGAAGACATGCCAGAGCTGCTGGTGGTTCTCACACCAGCTGTCCTGGGCAGCGGCCAGAGCTGCT
>NW_009952705.1:480124-483480 GCF_000747805.2 Chaetura pelagica
GCAGGAATGTGCCCGGGTGCAGGTGGGCTCAGAGTCAGGGAAGTGCCCCGTGCACGGCGCTGGGAGCCCCAACTGCCCCCCTGCTGGTTATCAGTCCCGATAAGCAGAGAGCAGGGGAGTCAGGGAAAAAAAATGCAGGGATTATACCAGGCACAGGAGAGGGAGTCGCGCTGTTTAGGGTCCTGGGCTGCTGACAGCCCTGTCACCCGGTCACCCCAGCCCTGCCACGGGCCTGTCACCTGGTCACCCCGGCCCCAAGGGAGAGGGGCGGGTGAAGGCTGCACAGATTTCCCAAGCACAGCTGGAGAAACACTCTTGGAAACATCTTGAGGGGGGAGGCTGGGATTGTAGGCATCCTTCCTTATGGGAATAGCTGTGCTCCTTCTTTGCCTCTGCGTTAGAGCAATGAGGAGCCTCCCGGGAGAGGCTTGAGCCAAGTCCCTGAGGGGCTGGGGACGGTGCGTGGGGCAGCAGAGCACGGGGCGTGGGAGTGGGGATGGAGCAGCTATGGTGAGGTGCCCGAGATCTCAGAGACCTCCATCCTGGAGGGCTTGGGCTGCTCCAGCTGTCCTGGTTGCCAGGACCTGCTGCTGGCTGTGTCTCCACTGTGAGGAGGGTTGCAGGATGCTGCCAAGGTCTCCTGGGGGTGTTGCTGGTGCGTCCCATGCAGCCACATCAGAAAACTCCATCAGAAGGTGGATTTGCTGGTGTAGCACAAGGACACGCGGTTGTTTATGTGGCAGAGATGAAGTTCTTTAGGTGGTGTTTCTCTCTGCACACACATGTTCTGGAGCAAACAAGGGGCTGATAAGGATCTGAGGCTGCAGGATATGGCCAGTGTCCAGAATCAGTGGTGCCAGAGGAGAGGGGGATGCCTTTGTTCTGGCTCATTGTGTTGACTGAGGGAAGGAAGCGGCTGGAGTTCCTGATGTTCTCAGCTCAGCAGGGCAGGGTCCCTGGGGGCCTCCGGGATTGCTCCAGCAGGTGTTTTTGTGGGGAACAGGATCCACCTTCCCAGTGATGTGGATTTGTTCTGAATAGACCTGACCCTCTGGAGAGCATGTGCATTGTGTTCTCCTGAAGTGGCTAATCCAGTGGAGAAAACAGACGTTGGCCACTTCATCTTAATGTCCAGAAGGTATTTGGGCCCTGAGCTGTGCTCTGTGCTCCTTAGCTCATGGCTGCTGCAGTGCCAGCGTGACGTGGAACCTGCAGCCTGGCTCGGGGGTCCCACAGCAAATTCACCTGCCTGGACATGGGGCAGCTCTGCTCCCAGCAGCAAGCAAATCATTGCTGGCATTTGCCATGTGTCTCCAGTACTGGCCTGGGCTGCCTAGGGTCTGCCCCTTGGCCTCACTGGGCCCTGCTCCTGCTGGGCTGGTCCTGGGCTGGTCCTGCTGCCAAACCTCAGCCCAGCGGCTCCGCTCCCCACATGCCTGTTCCACACGCTGCCTTTCAGCTGCTGCTGGCTTTCTGTCAGCACTCATCTCAGCAGCTTCACGCATTTCCCACCCAGATCCATAGATTAAAACCCCTCGGGCAGTGAATTTCGACATGGTGGCCCCATCCTGCAGCTGTGACACTGAGCACAGTGAAGGGCTATTTCCAGCCTGTCCCGCGAACAGCTCCGTGATTCATTGCAGCCGGGACGCACGCTATGTGCTGCTCAGATGAAAACCAATCCCACTCCAGACCTGTGCCCCTCTCCTGGGCACATGCCTGTCCTCTGCCACTGCGATCAGGAACTTGGCTGACCCGGGAGAACGGAGAAGCTGAATGAATTCAGCCCTGTCCCGGGAGGGGCAGCGTAACCTTGCACCAGCTGCATGGGCTGGGGCTGCCTTCAAACACAGGCTCAGAAAACTTCCCAGGGCAGAAATGGGGAAGATGGAGCAGTGTGCTCCATCCCAAGAAATGTCCCAGCCCCATATCTGCATCCCACAGGCCTTGGGAAAGCCTGATGCAGCCCGGGATGCTGTTTCCATGTTGGCCTGCCTCCTCCTGCATGGCTGGGTCACGGCCGGGTTTGGAGCCAGCCCAGAGGGAGCAGAGCTGGCACACCTGAGCTTAAATCCAGCAGAGCCCTAAGCTGCTGGGTACAGGGAGGTGTCAGGAGTCCCAAGGGAGGATGAGCCCCGACCTGAATCGCCTGGCTGGGTTTAGTCATGGATGTGATGAATCAATTGGTGCTCCCGCTGGGTGGGTGGGCTGCCCCCAGGCTGCTCTCTGTGTCTCACTGGCTCCTCTCTCTGTCTTGCAGGATGAAGTGAAGCTCCCGTCTAAACTGAGCATCAGCAAGTCTCTGAAGGAGGGTGAAAAGCTAGAGAAGGAAGGTGAGGGTGAGGAGGTGCCTGTGGGTGAGGACCATGCAGAGGAGGACCATATCCAGCTCTCCTCAGATGAAGAGGTGGAGATTGAAGAGATTATTGAAGAGTCACGGGCAGAGCGCATCAAAAGGAGTGGCATGAAAAGAGTGGATGACTTTAAGAAGGCGTTCTCAAAGGAGAAGATGGAGAAGACTAAACTGAAGACCAAGGAAAATCTGGAGAAGACCCGCCACAACTTGGAGAAGACCCGCCACAACCTGGAGAAGAGGATGAACAAGCTGGGCACCAAGATTGTGACTAATGAAAGGAGAGAGAAGATGAAGACCTCTCGGGACAAGCTGAGGAAGTCTTTCACCCCTGACCACACCATCTATGCCAGGTCCAAGACAGCCGTCTACAAGGTGCCACCCTTCACTTTCCATGTCAAGAAAATAAGAGAGGGTGAGGTGGAAGTGAAAGCCACGGAGCTGGTGGAGGTTGGTGGAGAGGAGGGAGAAAACTCGGATCTGATGCGTGGGGAGAGCCCCGAGATGCACACGCTGCTGGAGATCACGGAGGAGTCGGACGCGGTGCTGGTGGACAAGAGTGACAGCGAGTAGGAGGGGCTGCAGCGCTGCCGGGGAGGCTGAGCACGTCACCCTTCACTGCGGATCTCCCTCTGCCCTGTGCCCCAGGGGAATGCACACAATGCATCTTTACTGCCCTGCAGAGCCAACGCCAATCCCCTGCCTGCTTGGACAAGGTGTATTTTATATGTTAGTTTTAGCACACAGAAACGTTAGGAACACGGGACTGTTTTTCTTACACTGTTAAATCACCCTTGGAGACCATTCACTTTCCAGCACCAGACCTGGTGATGGGCTTTGAGTGTGGGGGACCCGGCCCAGCTGGAGGACGCCAGACCTGAGGGAGTGGCTGTGGACCTGGGAAGCTCAAGTGTGTCAAGTGTCCTGCGAGAGCAGAGACCTGGTGTCAAGGCAGCTGCCGAGCAGCCCCCGCGGCTCCCGGGGGCAGGAAGACTCCAGGGGA
>NW_009952705.1:484487-498524 GCF_000747805.2 Chaetura pelagica
CTCCGCGGGCACCCGGTGGTTTGACGTTCATCGGGCGCTCCCGCGGCGGCAGATGAGGGCATCACCCCGCGTCGTAATTAGCGAGGTACTAATTAACCTAATCCTCTGGTTTTACAGCAGATGGGATTTCTGCCCTTCCCTCGGTTCCTCACTGGGCAGGGGCAGCTCCCGGGGGCCGGTGGGCTCGGAGCTCCCGCAGCCCTGGGGTCCCCGTTCCCGGCACCGGCGCAGAGCCGGGTCTGACGGTGACACCCCCGGCCCCAGCGCGGGGGTCGCGGCTTCCACGGGATTGTCCAAGAGAAAAAAGTGTTGGGACCGACAGGGCCTGTCGGGCTCTGTTTGCAGCAGCTGGTGCTTGGGGGGCTCAGCTGCAGGTGTTGGTGCCGCTCGTCCCAGGGGTGGAATTTTCACGCTGATGAAGTGACTCAGACCTGGGAGCCCAGCAGAGGGTTCTGCACCGGGGCAGGCCAAGGCTGGGACACAGGGCTGGTGCCTGAGCTGGGGAGATGTCTCTGTCCCCTTGGGCAGAGCTGCCCAGCCCGGGACCCCCAGGCTGCGGTGCAGAGCAGGGTCTTGGGGCAGCACTGGAGCCGTGTGCCCGGGCTGCCCCGCGCGCTGCGGGCCGACACGGTGCAGGGCATGGCTGGGCAGACCCTGTCTGGGGGTGCTGTCCGGGGGGCTGCCCTGGGCACATGCCTGGCAGCTGATCCCATTCCCACCCGAAGGGGATGGCTGTTGCCATCGCTGCCCAGCGCAGCCTTTCCTGCCTGTGAGTCTGTTGGAGTTGCTGGAGTAGTGGGGGCAGAGGACTTAGCAGTTCATGGCTGGGCACCCCATGCTCCGTGGGTGGTGGACTCACAGCTCGTGCAGCAGGAGTTGGGTGTTGGGATGGACCCTCAGGAGCTTTGGGTCCTTGTGCTGTGGCCACAGGTGCCCCAGGGCCTGTCCCTGCCCTGCGCTCTCACCCTCTTTTCTCATCACAAATCTCAGTGTCACTGCTCTGTTTTCCCACCTCCAGGGCTGGCTTTGAAAACGTTCCAGAGGAGCAGAGCCAAGTTCTCCTGGGAGCTTTTTCAAACCGCTTGTGTTTGCCTGGAGCAATTAGCTGCTCTGCTGTAGAAGAACGTTTTTTCATCAGCCTGTTGATGGCTGCGTGGAAGCAGAGGCAGTGAGGTGCCAGGGCTCCCAGGAAGGTTGTTGATGGCATCTGTCCTGAGGCTGTGACACTTGCTCTTGATAACCCTGTTAATATGATACTTTGGGTACCAGCTTCCACCTGCTGGTGGCACTGCAGGGGACAGGAGTGCCACAGTCCTTCCCAGGCCCTCTCCAGTGATTTCTCTGTAACTTTGCCTCTGGGAGTTGTTGCTACTTGTTGTAGGCACAGGCGAGGGCTGTTCTGGGGAAGCCAATTGGGGGATCACTTCCGGAGCAACAGCTCTGCTTTGAAAAACAGTGTTGAAGTGTGCAGAGCTCTGCCAGGGTTGCCACACAAATTGGGCCTGGCTCTTGTGCTCTGCCCTTGCAGGGGAGCTAATGAAAGGTGAACTTTAGCTCTTGATCTACTTTTAGCAGCTTTACTCTGAGCTCTGCACAGCCTGTTTACCCTGGGCTTGCATCATGCACTGGCTGCCTGAGCTGCTCCTTGCCCTGTTCCTGTGGCAGGAGGAGAAGGAACCACAGATCCTGGCAGGGTTGGAAACGTTCAACCCTCAGACCTTCAAAACCAGTCAAAGGGTTCCCTGCAGCGAGCCTGGCTGGGGAGAGGCCCCTTCACGGGGCTTTCAGGCTGATGAGGTCAGAGCTTCCTAAAGCTGGTGCCAGTGACAGTAAGGAGGGCCACAGGGACCCTTTACCTCCTGGACAGATGGTGCTTTGAGCTGCCTGGCTGTGGTTGCCGCAGGAGCTGGAGCTCGGTGCTGTGCCGAGGGCTCCAGCATCTCAGCCTTTTGGGAGGGCAAGGAGAGATCCCTCGAAGTGAGACCTGGTTGTAGTGCAGCCCCAAGGGGCAATGAATGGGCACTAGTCCTGCCCTGGGCTGTCCCTGGGGGCTACTGCTCCGCTCCTGCCGGCCACAGCTCTGCTGTGCTGGTGCCCATGGTCTGTGGTGACTCCCTTGTTCTCCTCGGCCGTGCCTGGTCAGGAGCTGCCTGTGGTGGGAAGGCGTAGAGCAGCTCATGTTTCGTTCTGTGCTAGTTCTGTTTTCTGGGGATGGTCGGATGGTGCTGGGGCCCTGGCAGGGCGCTGGCTTCCTGCAGAGCATGCGCTGCGGCGGGGAGGATCTCAGCTCTAGCAGGAGCCCGGGCGGCCGCCAGGCCTGTCCTGCCGCCGTGTGTGGCAGAAGTGGCTGATTCCCGGCCCCCCCTCCCCGAGCCTGCGCCGGCTCCTTGTGGCTGCCCCGCTGCCATGGTTTGCTGCGGCTGGTTCTGACACCTCACCTGTGCCCAGCTGGTGTGTCACTCCCTGCAGTGACCTTTGGAAAAGCAAACAGCTCTCTGCAGGGAAGGCACTTGCTGCTGGTGTGGAGCAGAGCTCTGTTCCGTTGCCTCTCGAGCGCTGTTCCCTTGTTAGCGTTGGTTTGATTTCCATCAATATGCAAGTTGCTAACTCGAAAATTGGTCCTTCCTTGTTTCTGGTGCTTCCCAGCAGTCTCCGCCTTCTGCCTTTACTGTAAGCTCTGCAGCTTCTTCCCTGCCTCCTGGCACAGAGGCAGGCACATGCTCTGGCTGCAGGGTGCCAGGAGGACTTTGGCACCAGATTAAAGCCTTGTACCTGTTGCTGGTGACCTACATGCCCAAGACCTCTCCCCCTGTGGCAAGAAGGTAGGAAAGCTTTGGAAGGTGGTGCCTGACTCTAGGAGAAAGCTTTGCTGGAGGCAGGTGCCTAGGAAGTGTGCAGGGAAGCTCAGTGCTCACTGGGCTGAAGCTCAGCTCCTGAAGCCAAGCCCAGAGCTGCATTCCCTGTGCTCAGGGATCTCCTGCACAGCTTGGCACAGCTTGGAGAGGTTGGATGGCATTAGGAGCTGCCTGTGATGTAACCTGTAACCCTGGTATGACCCTGCAGTGTGAGTGGCACTGACCTGTCTGGGTCTGTAAGAGCAGCTGTGCCCAGCCCTGCAGTTCTGCTGACCTGAGCCCTCAGGGCTTGTGGGCCAGCTGGAGGTTCAGCTTGACCGCCAGCACCTTCTGCCTTGCTCCTCTGACCTGGTGCAAATGGCCACCGGCTGCCAGTGCCTCCATCAGCTCTGCCTTCTGATCTTGGGTGTTTCAGATTAATTTCCAACATGTAGTGAAAAGGCAGTGAGTCAGAATTGGGGCTTTATTCAGCTCACAGCCTGGGTGGCTTCAGTGAAACCTTGCTGCTGCTGCTGTTCTCCAGGAGCTCCCTGGGCAGGGGCTGGAGGTACCTTCTGCACTTGCCATCACTGGATTTTGGGTTGATTCTTAGGGTGGAGCAGTGCTGCATGGCCCCCACTCTTTGGTGCTCTGGCTGCTTTGCCACTCGCTCTGCAGGCAGGTCCCCTCCTGTGCAGCCCCGTCCTGCGCTGCCGTGGGCGCCAAGTGACAAGGTGCAAATGTCAGTGGGTGTGAGAAGGGCTTTTCCCCTGGCAGCCAGGCCACTCCCTCCCCGTCCTGCCCAGGGGAGCCTCCTGTCTCTTCACTAACGTGGTTTCGGTCAGTGGTTCCACCTTCCCCTGACCCAGACCTGCAGTGGGTGATGGCAGCAGTGCCTGCCCTGCCAGCTGGAGCCAGCAGCTGCTCTTGCTGTGCTGGAGCCCAGCCTGGAGGTGCTCCCCAGAGGCTCCTGGGCGCCAGCTCTGAGCAGCACGGTGCCTGTCCCAGCAGGTCTCCGGAGCTGGTCAGAATGGCGCAGTGGAACCAGCTGCAGCAGCTCGACACACGGTACCTGGAGCAGCTCCACCAACTCTACAGTGACAGCTTCCCCATGGAGCTCCGGCAGTTCCTGGCCCCATGGATTGAGAGCCAGGACTGGTAAGACTTTGTGAAACGCTGACATGGGGACTTTACTGGGGACACCACCCTGGGGTGGCAGCAGGTGCCAAGGTGTCGGTCCATGGGAGCTCTGTCACATTTCCCAGGCTGGTCCTTCTCCCTTTTTTGATGGAGGGTGGTGGGATTCTGCACATGGAGTGGGACCCTAGAGAATGAGAAGGGAGTTCCAAAGCAGAGGGGCAGACTGACATCAGCCTCTGTTGTGAAGGAGGTTGACATGGGGCACCCATCCCTGGGTCCTGTCCAGAGAGCACGTGGTGCCAGTGAGATGCCCCTGTGCTTTGCTTTAAGCCCCAGTCCAAAACCTCTCGGTTGCCGTGTCCCTGGGCACAGGCTGAGGGCTCAGTTTCTTGGCATGGAGCAGCATAGATCTGCTCTAGTGCAGGTTAGGAAGGTGCTGGGGTGTTAAATGGTGTGGGGCATTGGGTGTGAGCAGAGCCACCCTGGGCAGGGCTGGGCCCCTTCCCCGGTGCCAGCACCCAGCCCTGCCCCCCGCAGGGCGTACGCGGCCAGCAAGGAGTCTCATGCCACGCTGGTGTTCCACAACCTGCTGGGGGAGATCGACCAGCAGTACAGCCGCTTCCTGCAGGAGTCCAACGTCCTCTACCAGCACAACCTGCGCCGCATCAAGCAGTTCCTGCAGGTGAGGCAGGAGGGGCTGGTTTGGAGCAGGGGGAGCCACAGCCCCCCTGGCACAGCTTGGGACCCACAGCCCTGAGGGGTGTGGAGATCCCAGGAGTTGTACTGTGCCTGCTGACCTCGGGGGTCTGAACCTCTTACAGAGCAGGTACTTGGAGAAGCCGATGGAAATAGCCCGCATCGTGGCTCGCTGTCTGTGGGAAGAGTCGCGGCTCCTCCAGACGGCTGCCACCGCCGCCCAGGTCAGTGGCTCGGGGTCCTGGGGCTGTCCCACCCCCGGGAGGCTGGCAGAGGGCTGGGAACCTCTGGTTCCGAGGTGTTCCCTGCTGGGGTGGCTGCTGGCTCAGTGTGTCCATCTGTCCTCTCGCCCCTTGTGCCGGGCCGTGCAGCCCCAGAGCAGCTGGCACTGGCCTTTGTTAGTGAGGGGGTGGAGATCCTTCCTGCAGGACCTCCTCAGGGTTGAAGGAGAGTATCCCCAGGTGGTGGCCCTGTTCTAATGCCTCCTTGTGCCCCCTGCAGCAAGGAGGACAGGCAACACATCCGACAGCAGCTGTAGTGACAGAAAAGCAGCAGATGCTGGAGCAGCATCTTCAGGATGTGAGGAAGAGGGTGCAGGTATGTGTGCTGCCCAGGCACCTCCTCCTTGCCCCACCACAGTAATTTAGTGCTTTGAATAAATCCACATCTCTTGCCTTGCAGGATCTGGAGCAGAAGATGAAAGTGGTGGAGAATCTCCAGGATGACTTTGATTTTAACTACAAGACTTTGAAAAGCCAAGGAGGTAATGGAAGCTCATTAGTGTCTGGCAAACCAAAGCCTGTTTCTGCAAGGAAACTTGCTGGAGGGCACGTGCCAGCCCTCCCTACCTCTCCAAGCGAGAAGGGTGGCTTAGGCTGAGGCATTTGCATGGCAATTGGAGAAACCTTGTCTTTTGTTTCTGCCACCACCTCCCGGAGAGCTGAGCCAGAGCTCTGCATTTCAGCAGGGCAACAGCCAGTGGAGGTGCTGGCGATGGCTGCTTCCTAGGATACCTGCTCTTTTGCAGTGGGAATCTTGTTTGGGTGGTGCTTGGGAGGGGAGGAGGAGCCCCTGAACACTTCTCACCTCTCTGTGCAGACATGCAGGATCTGAATGGAAACAACCAGTCAGTGACCCGGCAGAAAATGCAGCAGCTGGAGCAGATGCTCACGGCGCTGGACCAGATGCGAAGGGTATGAGGTGCAGCCCCCCCGTGGGCAGCAGTCCCGGTTCTCTGGGTGTGAGTTGGGTGTTCCTGCAGGGCTGGGAACACAGCCCTGGGCAGCTTCTTTCTGTTCTGTGCCTGTGGCATCTGCAGATTGTGGAGGGATCAGAGCTTGAAGGCTCTTTCTTTTCTGACAGGGTATTGTGAGCGAGCTGGCTGGGCTGCTCTCAGCCATGGAGTATGTGCAGAAGATGCTGGCAGATGAGGAACTGGCAGACTGGAAGAGACGGCAGCAGATCGCCTGCATTGGTGGCCCCCCCAATATCTGTTTGGACCGGCTGGAGAACTGGTAGGAGCTGGCTGGGGGCTGTGTCAGTCCCCAGAGAGGTGATGTTCAGACACTGGTGCTGCTGGAAACGTCCGTGCTAAATGGCTTCTGATGCCTGTGAGCATAACTGTGACCCAGCGGTTGGTCTGATCCTCAGCTGAGGGCAGTAGTGCTGGGGTGGTTTGCACCAGGCCCTTGGGGTTTTAAGGCTGCTGTGGGAATGTCCTGTTCCTTCTGTGTTTCTGCAGAACTTGTGTGTGTGTGGGTTTCTTTTCTACTATGTGGTGTAGAAAAATGCACTGAGCAGGAGCCATAGACTGTTCTGTTCCCTGCTGGTGTGATATGGAGACCTTCCTTCCTCATGCCAATGAGGAAGAGGACCCAGCAGGGCTTGGCAGCTGGAGCTGACACTGGTTCTTCTGCTCCTCTAGGATAACCTCTCTTGCCGAATCACAGCTACAGACCCGGCAGCAGATCAAAAAGCTGGAAGAGCTGCAGCAGAAGGTGTCCTACAAGGGTGACCCAATTGTCCAGCACCGGCCCATGCTGGAGGAGCGGATTGTGGAGCTGTTCAGGAACCTGATGAAAAGGTGCTGAGGGCTGGGAGGGGGCTGTGGGCTGACCCTGATCCCGGCAGTGGGCAGAGGGGTGGGTAGGGGTTGTGCTGGGCCAGGCCTGAGGTTTGACTGTGGTTCTTGCGCCCTGCAGCGCGTTCGTGGTGGAGCGGCAGCCCTGCATGCCCATGCACCCCGACCGGCCCCTGGTCATCAAAACTGGTGTGCAGTTCACCACCAAAGTCAGGTGGGTGCTGCTGGCCCTGCCACCCCAGGGCAAGGGGAGGGCAAGGAGCTGTGTGGGGAAAAGCAGAAAGGACCTTTCTCCGAAGGAGATGCTGGTGTGGGTGTAGCCTCCAGCTTCCCCAGGGATCGCTGGTACTGGGAGGGGATGAATCCCAGCCGTCTGGCTGCCCTGCTGCAGTGCCCGCTGTGACTCAGTGCATGCCTGGTTTGGGCTCTGCAGTGTTCCTGGAGGCAGCGAGTTCCGGTAAATCCCGCTGCGGGGGCGAGAGGCTGGGAGAGCCAGCATGTCCCTGGCCAGCTGCCCTGCTCCCCACGGCTCCCTGCCTGCCTCTGCAGAGCAGCTGCTCCCACACCAGGCTTTGTCTGGAGCTTCTTCACCATCTCCCAGCCTCTGCTGCTCCCTTGGCTGCAGGGCAGCATGGAGTGGGCTTGTTAAGCACAGGTTTCTGCCTGGTGCGGGCAGGCAGCAGCCAAAGTGAGTGCTCCTTGGGGTGCCTGGGGAGCATCGTCACCTCCCCAG
Source organism: Chaetura pelagica (assembly GCF_000747805.2). Lineage (NCBI taxonomy): Eukaryota > Metazoa > Chordata > Aves > Apodiformes > Apodidae > Chaetura > Chaetura pelagica. The sequence continues at coordinate 491,971 of NW_009952705.1, forward strand.
TCCTGGGGAGGGGTGTAGGGTCTGATGTGTCCTAGGCTCAAGGGAGTAGGAGGAGCTGGATAATACTAGGAGGAGCTGGATAACACCACGTCCCCAGGAGCTCTGTGGTGTGACCCTGGTGCTGCCTGGGGGACACCCACAGCAGGGCTGTCCATCCAGCTGCTCTTCAGGCTGGACCAGTAGCTGTGGGGAACTGGAGTTGTTCACGTGTGCAGGACATTCACACTCACACTTTGCCTCTGCTGACCCTTTGCAGGTTGTTGGTCAAGTTTCCAGAGCTGAACTATCAGCTGAAAATTAAAGTCTGCATTGACAAGTGAGTTCTGGGCTCTCATCTGAGCAACACTGGGTGGGTCACTGCAGGGGGGGTTTGTTCCTCCTGCCATTGGGTTCGGCTCCAGCCCTGCCCTGAGGCGCCCCATGGAATGGGAGGGTGGGGGTTGTGCTGGTTCCTAAGGGTTCATTCCTGGAGGGACACAGCTTAGGGGGCAGCCTGGGGCCTTGTGGGGCTCAGTGTGCTGCAGCCAGCCCTGCACACCAGCTTGTCTGCATCAGGGTGGGAAAGCCATGGCCATGACCAGGTGTCTCTCTCCCCTTTCCTAGGGATTCTGGGGATGTTGCAGCACTGCGGGGGTAAGTGCAATGTTTTGTTTTGGTTTTTTTGGTGCTTCTGCTTTTAGTCCTGGCAGATCTCGTTCTGAGAGGCCCTCTCAGCCACACAATCTCTTTCCTCTTTCAAGGTCCCGGAAGTTTAACATCCTGGGGACAAACACCAAGGTCATGAACATGGAGGAGTCCAATAACGGCAGCCTCTCAGCAGAGTTCAAGCACCTGGTGGGTACTATGAGCTCTCAGGCTGTTCCTGCAAAGGCCCCGTGCTGTGCAGTGCTGCCTCAGCCTGTCCCTTCCCTCCGCAGACCCTGCGGGAGCAACGCTGCGGGAACGGCGGCAGAGCCAACTGCGACGTAAGTGCTGGGAGAGTGTCCTCCTGTGCCTGGCCAGCAGCTGATCCATGAGGGGAAGCAGGAGCCCTGCCCTGGGGGAGTGTCCACAGGGACCCTCTGGCCCATCAGCAGCAGCTGGCCCAGCATTCACCACCCCAGCCCAATGACCATGTGCCTGGCCAAGGGCAGGCATCTCCTGTGTGCTCGTTCTGAGAGGCCCTCTCAGCCACACAATCTCTTTCCTCTTTCAAGGTCCCGGAAGTTTAACATCCTGGGGACAAACACCAAGGTCATGAACATGGAGGAGTCCAATAACGGCAGCCTCTCAGCAGAGTTCAAGCACCTGGTGGGTACTATGAGCTCTCAGGCTGTTCCTGCAAAGGCCCCGTGCTGTGCAGTGCTGCCTCAGCCTGTCCCTTCCCTCCGCAGACCCTGCGGGAGCAACGCTGCGGGAACGGCGGCAGAGCCAACTGCGACGTAAGTGCTGGGAGAGTGTCCTCCTGTGCCTGGCCAGCAGCTGATCCATGAGGGGAAGCAGGAGCCCTGCCCTGGGGGAGTGTCCACAGGGACCCTCTGGCCCATCAGCAGCAGCTGGCCCAGCATTCACCACCCCAGCCCAATGACCATGTGCCTGGCCAAGGGCAGGCATCTCCTGTGTGCTCACTGTGTCCTCTTCCACCCTAGGCCTCACTGATAGTCACTGAGGAGCTGCACCTCATCACCTTCGAGACAGAGGTGTATCACCAGGGGCTGAAGATCGACCTGGAGGTGAGCTGTGGGTTCCTGCCTCTCGCTGCCTGGGTGCAGAGGAGCCCTGGGAGATGTCCTAGCCTGTGATCACATCCTTTCTTTGCAGACCCACTCACTGCCTGTGGTGGTGATCTCCAACATCTGCCAGATGCCCAATGCCTGGGCGTCCATCCTGTGGTACAACATGCTGACCAACAACCCCAAGGTAGGACCCAGCACTGAGGGGACAGCTGGCAGAGCAGCAGTGCAGGCTTTGGGACCAGAGTGTCCCTGCTGGCAGGGAGTGGGAAGCTGGTGGGCTGGGAGCAGGGCTGGGCCAGGACCTGGCTCTGCTTCTGTCCCATGCGTTGCTCAGGGCTGTGTTTTCCCTTGTGCAGAATGTCAACTTCTTCACCAAGCCCCCCATCGGGACCTGGGACCAGGTGGCAGAGGTGCTGAGCTGGCAATTCTCCTCCACCACAAAACGCGGCCTTAGCATTGAGCAGCTGACAACACTGGCAGAAAAACTTCTAGGTAGCCCAGTGCGGGTGTCCTGCCCCTCCCTGCCTGAGGTTGCTCCCAGGACATGGTGTCTTGGAAAGAACAGCTCTAGCTAAATGTTAATGCTCCTGTTCTCCACCAGGGCCAGGTGTGAATTACTCTGGCTGTCAGATCACCTGGGCCAAGTTCTGCAAGGTATCAGCCCCCTCTTTCCCGAGCACCTTCCCTTGGCTGTTCCCTTCCTCCAAGTGACACTCACAGCCTCTCTGCCCTTGTCCTCAGGAGAACATGGCTGGCAAAGGCTTCTCTTTCTGGGTCTGGCTGGACAACATAATTGACCTGGTGAAAAAGTACATCCTGGCACTGTGGAATGAAGGGTGAGCCTTGGCCAGTGTCAGTCCAGAGACTTCTGGTTGGGCTGGGGCTTGGGAGGGGCCCCACAAGTCCTGTCCTGGTGGAGCAGGGTGCCTTGGCTAGGTGCAGGTGGGCTATCCTGGCATGGTTTTTCCATCCAGGCCCTGTTGGCTGGTTCAGAGTGAAAACCCACCTGGGAATCCTTAAAACGTTGGTGGCTTTGCTGATGGCCAGGGCCTGCTGCTGCCTGATGCTGTGCAGAGCTGGCAGGGTTCATGTCCTGGAACAGCTGCTCTCATATCCTGACCTGCTGTCCATCCCTCCTGATACCCAGATACATCATGGGGTTCATCAGCAAGGAGCGGGAGCGAGCCATCCTGAGCACCAAGCCCCCGGGAACCTTCCTGCTGCGCTTCAGCGAGAGCAGCAAGGAGGGCGGCATCACCTTCACCTGGGTGGAGAAGGACATCAGTGGTACGTCGCTCTCCTGGCTGTAGTGCCCTGCTTAGCAGCATTCCGGGTTCCCAGGGGGCTTGGACCACGGCAGTGTCCCCTGATAAGGCATTTTTCCTTTGTCCTTGTCCCGACAAGCCTCCCTAAGTTAGGTCTTAGGGGCTGGTGCCCTTTGCTGGTCTCCCTCTTGGGTGCCTCTGCCCATGTGCTGCCCTTGTGGCTCTGAAACCACCCACCAGGTCCCCATCCTGCCCTGTGCTGGGTGCTGAGCACAGCCCTGGACTGGTCTTGTCTGTGCTGCTCCTGGGGTGGCTGAGGAGGGCCCTGCCTTTACCTGAGGAATGTGGGTGTCTTGCCTTGTGTCAAAAGTCTCTGTGCACAGGCAAGACCCAGATCCAGTCCGTGGAGCCTTACACCAAGCAGCAGCTGAACAACATGTCGTTTGCGGAGATCATCATGGGCTACAAAATCATGGATGCCACCAACATCCTGGTGTCCCCCCTGGTGTACCTGTACCCAGACATCCCCAAGGAGGAGGCATTTGGGAAGTACTGCCGCTCTGAGAGCCAGGAGCACCCAGAACCCACTGCTTCTGACTCAGGTAGTCAGTGGGTTGATGTTCTGTGTTCCAGCATAGCTCCTCTGTTGTGTAGTGGTTCCAGGGACTGGTGGAACAGCTGTCACCAGCCAGGCTCCTGTGCTAGTTCCTGAAGGGCACAGCTGCAGTGTGGGGCTGGTGCTGGGTCCCTGTGGGCTGCACAGGGGTGGTAGCAGGTCTGGGCTCTGGAGGGGGAGCTGAGCAGGGTTCCTTCTCTGGTGACCAGGCTGCTCCCTCCTTTGCAGGTGCTGCTCCGTATCTGAAGACCAAGTTCATCTGTGTCACACCGTGAGTGTTCCTGGGGGCTGTCTGTGAGCATGGGAAGGATTTGTGTGCTCAGCCTTTGCTGACAGGGGTTTCCTTCCCATCACTGGGCTCCCAGCCTGGGCTAGGGGGAGCGTGGGGGCTGCACCAGGCTCCAGCTTGCTGCCCTGACCAACGGGCTTTGCTTCCCCTCCCAGGGCCCCTTTCCTCTGAAGAGCTCTGGGGTTGGCTGGGCCATGTCCTGGGGCCCGTTGAAGGGGAGAAGGTGTCAGAGAGCTCTGGCCAGGCCCTGACCAGGGGGTTTCTGTGTTTTCTCCCCTTGCACAGCACGTCCTTCAGCAACACCATTGACCTGCCCATGTCCCCGCGCACCCTGGACTCACTGATGCAGTTTGGCAATGGCAGTGAGGGTGCAGAGGCCAATGCAGGAGGGCAGTTCGGTGAGTCAGGGGGTCCTGGTGCCCGCGGGGGTCCTGGCTGTAGCCCCACGCTGTGACCTCGGGCTGTGTCTCCCTGCAGAGTCGCTGACCTTCGACATGGAGCTGACCCCTGAGTGTGCCTCGTCACCCATGTGAGGTGCCCGCGGGGCCTCCCCGCGCTGCGGCTTCGCGCCTCCGGAGAGCTGCCCGCCCGGCACAGCTGCTCTGCCTCCCCTCGGGAGGACCTGGGGTCTTTGCCACCAGTTCCTCGTTTGCCCCAAATGAACATCCCCTTCTCTCTAGGGTGGTGCCATTTGTGTCTTGGGGCAGTGAGAGATGAACCTTTTTCTATTTCCTTCCCTAACAGTTTTATATTATTGTTTTGCTCATTCAAGTGCCTATTAGCCTCTGATCGCAGCCTCAGTTTTTAAAACGCTTCTGCAGCCCCAATCGTGCTGCCTGCTGCTGAAAGCTGCTTTCCTGACTGCCAGGGTCCAAAAGCCTGGGAAGATCTGACAAGCCTGGATTTGCCTTCAGGTCCCTGAGAGGGGATGGGTTGGTCCTGGCCCCCATGCAGGGTTCTTTGATGTGGGGTCTGCTATGCTGTTGCCCGAGAGGAGTCTTCCCTCTGTACCCTTGGCCCCTGCTCTTGGCCAGAAGAACCAGGATGTGGCTCAGAGCTGCAAGGTGGATGGGCCCAGGTGCTCCTCCCCTGCCAGGGCAATGCCTCTGCTGGAAGCAGGGAGTTTTGGGGCTGCCTCTGCTGGCCACCAGGTTCCTGCTGCAGGCACCAAGATCCAGCTGGCTCCAGCAGCCCTAGAGCTCCCATTGGGACAACTGGCTTCCCTGTCATGCAAAGGCTGCCTCTGGCAGGGCAGTGGCTGTCCCAACAGAGCATTTGCCTCCATTTGCAAATTGGGTCAAGTCTGGGACCTGGATGTAACCACAGAGGCTGCCCCGTGGCCAGACTGGTGGTGAGGACATGGTTGCACTTCCTTTGCTGTGCCCAGTTAGACCCCATGGACCCCAAGGGAGGGTGGGAGGCTGCTGGGTCCAGCATGACCTGCAGCTGATGGGCTAGTCTGTCCCTTTTCTCCCTGGTATGGCTTGTGATGGCCCAGGCAGTGGGTTTGCAGCTTCTTGAGGCCTTCTTGTGGCATTTTGTTGGGGGTTGGCTGTTATTGTTAAGGTAGGAGGTGGCAAGAGTAGAAGGCAGCAGGATGTATGTAAGGGGAGGAACCTGCGGGGGGGCCAGCACTCAAAGGAAACATGGGTGTTGCAAAGGGCAGGTCTCCTTGCTCAGGGGGTCGAGCTGTGCTGCCCAATCGTTGTGGTTCTGCTCACCAAAATAGAGGAACCATCTGCCATACAGACTGATGAGCATCTGGAAGCCCGTGGTGGTAACTGGGCTGCGGCTGCTGCAGTGGGGTGGCACGAGGGGGTTGTGTGCTGTGCTCAGCCCTTGGCACAGAGGCTGTGGCTAACATCAGCAGAGAAATGTCTTGCTGGGAACTAGCCCCTAGCTTTACAGGTCTCTGATGTGTGTTGATTTGGCCCTGGGTGGAGAGAAACCCTTGATCATCTGTAGCAGTGATGCTGCTGTGGCACAGGGTTGACCCATTCCATGGCTCTGGCTCTTCTGCCCAGTAAAGACCGTGGGGTGTCCCTGTGGCCCTCCAGCTGTGCCAGCAAACTGACAGTGCAGCCCGAGGCAGAAGGAAGGGAGAGAGGGCTGGGGGGTCCTGGCCAACCCCTTGAGCTGTGGGGTCTGGGCTGGCCCCCCAGGAACAGGTGGCTGTGGCCACCCCTGGGGACAGGAAGGTCCTTTGGCATTCGGAGGTGCTCAGAGGGGGCAAGGGCCCTGCCCCTCCTTTGCCCCCGTGTGAGCACTTTGCTGCCTCCAGCTGCAGTCGCTGTAGCCCCAGGCAACATTCAATACTGTAAAAAAATTTATTTTTTTGTATATTTTATTGCTGTAACTACAGGCTTTAACTTTCTCCAAAATAAAGGCGCTGGAGCGCTGTGCTCTGGGGGAGCTGAGTTGTCTGCTCGTGCCGCTGCCTCCCCCGGGAACGGGGGCCTCGTCAGAGAATTTGGAGCTGCGGTTTGCTCGGTACAGCCCCCGGCACGCGTGGGCCGGGGCCCGCGGGGGGCGTGGGAGCCGCGGGGGGACCCATCGCACCAGCCCAGCCCTTGGCTTCTGCGTCCCCGGGGGCTGCTCTACCTGCGTCAAGGAAACCCCGGTGCCAGCGGGGATAGGACGTGGCGGGGCCGGGGCCCTGCGGCTGCCCC
>NW_009952705.1:498633-501965 GCF_000747805.2 Chaetura pelagica
AGACTCGCCTCTCGCTGCCACCCCGGGCTGGGGCCGTGGGCATCCCCGACTTGCCCCCTGCAGAGCCACAGAGCTGTGGACTCGCTGCAGGGTTTGGGCACTGATGAGGCCAAGAGGGAGAGATTATTGCTCCGTCAGGATTAGCTGCGGGATTCATGCAGGTCATGCTCAATAAATCCCCCCTAACTCCTGCGGACCCGATTGCCCTGGCCGGGTTGAAGCCCCTGGAGGGCCTTGGAGCCTCCTGTGCCCTCCCCTCACCCTGGAGCATCCTGCCTGGGGTTGAGCTAAAGGCTGAGGCCATCGAGTGTCCCTGCTCTATGAACCAGCCCCGCCAGGAGCCCCTGTTTGACCATCAACCCGAACCAGGGATCTGTGCGGCACCGGCTGCAGGATGGGCTGGAAAACCTCTGAATAAGGAATTTTCTTACCAATATGCAAACCCCGGGGTTGCCACAACCGTTTGCTGTCAGGAACACAGCGTCCCGTCCCGAGCTCCTGCAGATAAGTGGTTTTCTTATCTCCCTGCACCAGCATGCCCTGTTGCATCCCTGTCGGAACCTGCCCTGCTCCCCGTGTTTAGCCGGCGGGGGGGGAGGCAGCCCTGGAATAACGGGGTTAATTGGCCACTGATCTGATCTCAGGGGTTGCTGTTCTGAACGCTCCAGTTGGCAGCGGTTGGCAAATGCCGCGGCCTGATTTGCAGCGGGAGAAAGAGCCTGGGGACGGTCCCTGGGCTGGGCGGGCCGGACCCTCCAGCACCGGGGCAGCCGGGGGCACCTGCCACCCCCCTCCTGCCCCTTCTGCTCCCCACTTGCTCCCTGTGCTCGACACTGCAGCGGGACGCAGACAGGAAGAATTAAGCTGTTTGTGGCTGCAAAAGGAGGTCACGGGGGTGGTTTTGCCCCTTACCCAGTGCCACAGCCCCCCCTCTGGCAGCGCAGTGGGGAGGGAACGGGGACGGTGTCTGAGCCAAACCTGCAAACGGATTAGGGGTTTCCAAATGCAGATAAGCCGCTTGGGACACAGACGCTTTCGTGATGGGGCCGGGGTGGCCCCACGGGGATGAGCAGCCACCTGCCAGTGTGGCCCCATGCCGTGGGGAGCCCAGAGCAAGGCAACTGTTGGCACAGGCGAGCTGGGGGCTCTTGCAGGGCCCCAGCTGCAGCTGGTTGAGCCCAGGGGCCCTGCTGACCCCAGGCAAGTCCACCCTGTGCAGTATTGATAGTTCCTTGGTGATAAACCCACGGATGGGGATTAGAGAGGTCGTGGCACAGCCAGGATTACAGTCCAGTCACCAGGGCCAAGTGACTGAACTGGTGGTGTTGCAAGGAAGGTGGGAGGCAGAACCCGCTCGGAGCTCATCTCTCTCCTCCCTGTCCACATCGACATCACCACAGGACTGGAAGGATGAAATGCTGCTCTAGAGGTACCTGCTGCTTTGCTAGGGGAGACAGGTGCTGCAGCCTCCTCCTCCATCCTTCCTCTGTCCAGTCATGTGTTGCCACCAAAGTGGAACTCAGTACAAGCAATGGGATGCTCTGAATGCTCATCAAAGCCTTGTCACACTCTCATTGAGGGCAGCTTTGAGCTGAGCTGCAGAGCATGAACCATTGCTGCCCAAGCCAAACACTGTCCCTGCCTCCCAATGCTCATAAAACAACAGTCAAATATTGCATCACTCTCATACTTTAATACACAGCAGAACTGAGCCAAGCAAGGTCTCGGTGCTAGTGCCCACTGCCAGCTGTGGCAGAGGTCAGGCCCCAAGCCCCTGTACAGCACAGTCCCCAAGTGCCACCATCTGCCAGTCCTACCAGTAACTGCCATGCTGGAGGGACACAACCTGCCTGTTTCCCTGTGAGCATCCCATCCTGGCTCAGGGCTCAGCACTGGGCTGTGCCAGCACCAGCACCGAGGGCTCACCTACCCCAGCGCAGGGTGAAGGGCCTGGGCTGGACGTGTCATAGTTCCTGCCTGTCCCCAGGGACTAATGCTGTCTCTGGGCTCAGCTGCTCAGCAGCCTGGTGGGGTTTGACCAAAACTGGTTTCCAGCTCTGCATGGGTCAAGTTTCCAGCCCAAGACGGAGAGCTTTGCAGGTGGGGTTTTTTCCCAGTTTCCTTCTAGAGGCATGGTTTCCTTGGTGTCCGTCAGCACGAGGCTTGGGCATTAGCACCACACCAATATTAGCTGGCTCTCTGCATCCCTGGTACCCTTTGCATTCCTCTGTCATCCTCCAGGCACATCAGCTCTGCTGGAAATTTGCCAGCACAGGGAGCGTGAGCTCTCCCCTCACTGTCCCCAGAGCCCGACCCCATGGGCAGTTCCCCACAGCAGCCCCCAGCCCCTGCCTTGCCCCTCTGCCAGGCAGGATGGAGTGGACAGATTTCCCCTCAGAGCTGCCCCATCACTATCTCTTCTAGCTCTGGCCACTGCAGGGGCAGTGCCCAGCCTTGGGGTGGACAGAGCTGCTCTCACTTTTGGGTTCCTGCTTTCTCTCCCCTCATGCTTCCTCCTCAGCTGCTGGTTCCCGTTCCTGCCATCTGGCCTCACCCCAGCCCGAGCTCAGCTGTGCTGTGCTGCACCACACTGCTCCCTGCACCGGGGGCCGGGACGCCTGGCTCTGCCTGCAGCAGCATGGAAAGGCCTCAGTCCCACTGGAGAGGGCACAGTGAGTGGTCCCGGCCCTGGTGCAGCCCCCGGGGTGACCCAAGGCTCCATGTTTATTGGGACCATGCAGTTACTGTGACAACCTGGCCTGGGCCAAGGGGAGCAATCCGGGGAGCACGGGGATGTGCAGGGATGTGTGGGGACGAGCTCCTGGTGACCCCAACCAACCCCGGCCCTGGGGTGGACATGAGGGGGTTATGCCCTCAGTCCTGGCTGAGTCATGGGTGCTGGCTGGACCCCCTGTGCCCCCTGGGTGGATGGGGGGCTCCGGTTCCCCTTGCAGACCCAGGCTGGCTGTTACTGCCCAGTGCTTTTCAGCAAGCAGAAACCTGGATGTTTTTCCAAGTTGGACGAATGATGCAAGGGAACAAAGAGCCTTTGCCCAGGCAATAACACTTGCTGACTGCTGAGGCTGAGCCTTTGCTGGGGTTGCTCCCACCCATATCGGAGTAGCTGAATGCAGAGATTTCCCATGGAAATTCTCCCTCGGACAAAATGCTATTTCCCAGGTTTTTGCTGGAGCAGATACTTCCCTCCCACTGGCACGAGACACCAAGGGGCCGAACCTGCGCCCCTGATGAGCTTCCACCGGTGACAGGCTCCCCATGTGGCCCCCCATGTGCTCCCCTCCTGCCTGGGGGGTCAGAGTCCCCGCGGGCCG
>NW_009952705.1:502232-506514 GCF_000747805.2 Chaetura pelagica
GCGTCTGCCCTTTGCGGCTGCCCGAGGGGCTTCCGCCCACCCCACGCTGGGAGCAAACGTTGCTGGGGCGAGGAGCCGGGGATGGCACCGGCCGGGAGCCGGGAAAGGCGCCAGGGCTGGGAAAGCCGCCCGGGGAGGTTCGCGGCAGCGCTGGAGCTCGCTCGGCCCAGCCCGTGACAGGGAAGGGCCGGGGTGCTGTGCTGGGGGCCACCGGGCTGCCCGAATTCACCCTTGCGGAGTTTGAAGCAGAGGGGGGAAACATGAAGCTGTGACTAATTTGGGAATTCATCTGGTTTTCATTCTCTGGGCTGGGCTGTCACAGCGGGGTTTTCTGGCGTCAGCACAGAGCTGGGGCTGCGAGGGACCCAGAGAAGGGCTGGGGAGAGGCTGGGGGCCCCGGCAAGACCTGCCCCCTCCCTGCTAAACCTGAGAGGATGGAGCAGAGGCTGTGTCCTGCCTGCAGGTGATGTGGTCAGGGAATCTGAGCTTTGGCTGAGCACCAAGCCCTGAGCCCTGCACGTCCCAAGAACAGCAGAGAGGGACGTGGGGGAGCCCCGTGTATCGGATGTGCCGGGAGGGCTTTGGGGATGGCAACAGCCAGCAGCCTTGGGACCTCTCCAGGGATTCCCTAAATAAATGCTTTCACTTCTGAGAAATAATGAAGACCCTTGAGATGCCACTTAGAGGAGAAGGCTGCTCTGCCTGTGCTCCTCATGCTCCTGCTCCAAACACAGAGGCAATTTTCTAGGAAATCAATTACGAAGCCCCATGCTCCCTCTCTGCCCTGAACGGCAGCGTCACTCGGCATCCTGGTGAGCTCATCTGAGATGACAATGTTTGGCCACAGCTCAGTCTGGGCACTCTTTACCTTCCCAGAGGCTTTTTGAGACTTTGAGGACCAATGCAAGAGAGGTCCCAATGAGAGCAGGGACACAGCTGGGAGTGGGCTCAAGCACTTTGCTGTGCTCTGTCAGCTGGAAAACCCACCTTTCCTGTCCTGCCCAGAGGTGCTGGTGTTGCCTGTTAGATCCCCTGGATACTGATGCACAGAATGAAACTCTGATTTTATTTTCTTAGCATGGAGCACTCAATACTTTTTCTCCCATCACTAACTTCTTCCCCCTTTTTTTCCCCCTTCCTACCAAGAAAGGGAGGGGAAAGGGAGGGGAGAGGCAACGGAGGATGTTTTGTGTACAACTTCCAGCCCTCCCGAGCACGTGTGGCTGTGTGGGTCTCTGACATGGGTAGTCCTGCATCCCTCAGACCCTCCAGGTCCACCTGGATCCACTGTGCCCAGTTGGAATCCTGACAGCTGCTGACACTGTGTGTGACCTTGATTTTCTCAGCTGGAGCAGCCACTGCCTGGATGGCTCTGCCGATGGGGAAGCCCCATGCTCCCTCTCTGCCCTGAACGGCAGCGTCACTCGGCATCCTGGTGAGCTCATCTGAGATGACAATGTTTGGCCACAGCTCAGTCTGGGCACTCTTTACCTTCCCAGAGGCTTTTTGAGACTTTGAGGACCAATGCAAGAGAGGTCCCAATGAGAGCAGGGACACAGCTGGGAGTGGGCTCAAGCACTTTGCTGTGCTCTGTCAGCTGGAAAACCCACCTTTCCTGTCCTGCCCAGAGGTGCTGGTGTTGCCTGTTAGATCCCCTGGATACTGATGCACAGAATGAAACTCTGATTTTATTTTCTTAGCATGGAGCACTCAATACTTTTTCTCCCATCACTAACTTCTTCCCCCTTTTTTTCCCGCTTCCTACCAAGAAAGGGAGGGGAAAGGGAGGGGAGAGGCAACGGAGGATGTTTTGTGTACAACTTCCAGCCCTCCCGAGCACGTGTGGCTGTGTGGGTCTCTGACATGGGTAGTCCTGCATCCCTCAGACCCTCCAGGTCCACCTGGATCCACTGTGCCCAGTTGGAATCCTGACAGCTGCTGACACTGTGTGTGACCTTGATTTTCTCAGCTGGAGCAGCCACTGCCTGGATGGCTCTGCCGATGGGTTATATAGGCCAGGGATTGTGAAAGCCATTTGTCCTCGTGATGCAACTTGCTGGAGTGTGAGTGTCCCCAGCCAAAGCAGGGAGGGCAGGACAGCAGTCCTTGCACTGATTTCCCCCTTCCTTTCCTTTGTCTAAGTAGGAGAAGATGGTGTGGGAGACTCTGGCCCCATGCCAGGCACCCAGCCTGGCCTGCCAGGGTCCGAGCTCACCTCCCTGCAGTGCCTGGAGTGCTGTGGGAGCACTGGGAATGGCAGCCAGGACACTGCTGGCAGCAGCTCAGCAGTGATGTGTCAGCCCTGGGTGCATGAGGTGCCTCCCAAGTGTATGAGCACTTGCAATGAAGTGTTTGGTGGGAGCTGGGAGCTGCTTGGGCTAGAGCTTCTCATGCCTGGGCTGTCCTGTTCATCCTGTGCTCCTCTGGGCACGTAGTGAGTGCTGGTAGGTGGGAGGTAAGCCAAAAAGCAGCAGTTTGTGGCTGGTATTTGCACAGAAGCAGGTGCTGCACTGGCGCCTGCCCAGCCCACAGGTATTTATCTCTTGGACTTGTGGAGCCAGACTGGGTGAGGAGCTGGAGAAGGGCTGTTTGGGGGTGTCAGGTGGGGCAGCAGAGCCCCGAAGTCCATGACACCCTGGGCAGGCCGTGGCTTTGCCAGTCAGAGAAGGGTCCCTGGGCATCTTCCCCTGTTCCTGCTATGGCCCTGGCTATCGGGGCTCACAGCACTGTCCCCTGGGCTCACTTCCCTGCCAGCCAGCTCCCATAGCTGCCTGCTCTGGAAGGAAAGAGGAGGACTTCAGTACAAAAGCAACAGATTAAAAAATGGACAGGTGAGAACTTGGGGCTGTGCTCATACGGAACTGCTGAGCGATCTGTAGTTGCTGGTGCATAAATTACCTGAGAATGATCCTGTCCCAGCACGGGCACTAGAGCAAGGAGAGCCAAGCCTGTCACTCCTGGCTTCCCAGGGCTGGCACTGGATGCTCACTGCCCTGGGAAGGGGTCACCCACACTTCTCCCAGGCTGGAGTGGGATGGCACCATGTGCCTGCTGAATTTCACTTCAGAGTTTTTTCAGGCCTCAGAAGATTAACTGGTAACGAAAGTGAAAGCCCCAGGAGATCCCATGTGGCTGGCAGGAGCACTCAAGCAGAAACAAGCACACCCAGTATTGCTTCCTGCCTGGCGACCTCGCCCTGCTGCCACGGAGCAGCCACTGCCACCTGGGGTGCCCCGTCACCCGGGGTGCCCTGTCACCTTGGGGTGCCCCCTTCACCTGGGATGTCCCATCATCACCCAGTACCACAGTGGTGAGAGAACAGGACACTGGGTTTCTGGGGAACCCCAACCAGGGGCAAGATGTCCAGGTCTGGCACAGCTGGAGCTGGAGCTGATAAAGCCTATGACCCCCCAGTACCAAGCCAGTTGCTCCCATCCTGCAATGGCTCCCAGCTCTGGCACCACCCAAATCCTGTGGCTTGGTTCTGCACCCCAGCATGGACGTACCTGTTTGAGCAGCTTCTGCACCCAGTGAGCACATGCAGGTATTAAGGAAACCTGATGGATCAGAGCCTTTCCCTGCAGGCCCAGCTGGAGCAGCCCCAGCCCCTCACGCCGACTGCCCTCATGTGCCCCTGGCTGAGTTACCAGGAGGAGATGAAGCCTGGGGAGCCAGAAGGAGCTGAGGCCATGATGTTGCTCATCCTGCACTTGATGGGATGGGATTTCCTTTCCCTCCTGGTGTCCACAATCCCTGGCGGAGCCCACACAGCTCCCATGGGAAACTGGCTCTCCTGGGTGCCGGAGCCTCTGGCCTGAGAGGTTCAGGGTAAGAGGGAGCAGCCAAGGGCTGCAGGCAGTGTGACACAAAGGAACCTTTCAGAAATATTACGGGGAGCAAGGGGCAACACTTGCACCTTTGCTGCAGCCCGGTGCTGTCAGGATGTGCCATGGAGGGACTGGCTGGTCCTGGTGGCTGGGGTGGCCATGGGGCTGTGGGGGAACAGCCTGTCCCGTGGGCAGGGACGGTGATGAGGGGGATGACAGGAAACCCGGGGCACCGGGGAGGATGTGGGACAATGGAGGGGTGCAGCCGGGCTCCTGCTGCCCCAGAGGGTCCCAGCAGTGCCTGGTGCCACGGACCTGATCCCAGTGCCTGGTTCTGCAGTGGACTCCACCAGAGCCAGTGCTGGTGTTGGAGCAGGATCTCCCAGCTGCAAGGGCCCCGTGCCGGTGTCTGCTGCCGGTGCTGGCTCCCCGCCGCCCCCCGGACTGCTCTTTTG
>NW_009952705.1:509057-511733 GCF_000747805.2 Chaetura pelagica
GGGGCACCGGGGAGCCAGCCCTGCCCTGCGGGAGCTCTCCACCCCCTCACCCCTGAGCGCGGTGTTTGGGAGGAAGGCTGGGGGCTGGGCGGGAGGGCTGGCTCCATTGTCGTGCTCTTGTAGGTGATTGTGAGCCCAGGTTTGTCAACATGCTTTGACGTGTTTGCACCAGTGCAGTGATCCTGTGCTGCAGCCAGCCATGGTGCTCCTGAAGCTGCTGGGATTGCAGCCTGACCTGCTATGGCTCCCAGGTCCCTGAGGTGCTGGACATGAGGACAGAGACCATCTCCTTGGGTTCTGTAACTGTCCCTGGAGGGCAGGGCTGTCCCTGGGGCTGTGCTGCATGTGCAGCTGTGTGGAGGGAGCAGCTCTGGTGCAGGTTGAGAGGTGTTGACAGTCTGAGCCCAGGAACATGGCAGAGCTGGGCTGGAAATGGGGAGTGATGGGCAGCTGTCACTCACTCTGCATTTCATGGCACTTCAAAAAGTGTCCTTTTTCAGGGGGTGTTTGTCCTCCAGTAGTTGTCACTAGAACGACCTCACCAGTCTTGTTGCACCTGCCTTGTTCTGAGGCTGATGCTTTGGGGCAGGACAAGGGATGCTGGCACTGGCTGCAGCTGGGGATGCTCAGTGCAGGGTTGCACAGAGCGTGTGGAGGGACCTTCCCCTCCTGCTGCAGGGGAAGTGCTGACTCCAAAGGGCCTGTGAGGTCTTCGCCGTGGGGTTTCCCAGCTCTCTCTCGAGTGATAGCAAAACCCAGATACTCTGCTTGTGAAAAATCCCTGCTCCTTGCACTCCTCCACGGCGTGGGTGGTGGGGCGACGGGTGGTGACTGTGCTGCACTGAGTTCAGTAAAGTGGCCCTGTCAGCTGGGAAATGACTGTCAGGTTTGCAAGGAATTCCCGTAAGCTGGGCTGTGCCCGACGGGCTTCGCGGCAGCCCTGGGGAGCTGTCAGGAGCCTGGGCACGGCAGGATGTGGGTCAGGCAGGATCCCCCCTGTTGGCATCGCTGTGGGTTGTGGCAGTGGGTGCTTCCCTGGCAGCAGCCGTGGCGCTGTGGGGCTGAATGCACCACGAGGGAGCCAGGACAGTGTGCCTGCTGGGGGCAGAGCCAGGACAGTGTGCCTGCTGGGGGCAGAGCCAGGGGCTTGCTGGTCCCTGCCTTGCTGGGACAGGTTTGGGCTGGGCTCTGGCCTGGGAGGCCATGCTGCTGGCTCTGGGGCTCCAGCGTGCTCTGAGAGAAGTAGCCTCGACAGCTGTAATGTTTCTGTGGCATGCCTTTCCTTTCATGGGGTGTCTATTTTGCAACCCCCAAGTGTTTTGATCCCAGGAGGAAGGGGGTGGGGGTGTTTACCCTGGCACCGCATGGCTGGTGCAGGGATCCAAGCAGTGCTGGGCATGCCTGAATTTTACATGCAGCAACAGTTCTAGCAACATCTGCTGGCTGATAAAAGGTAGGCTGCTGTGAGCCGCTTCTCCTGCCGCGCTAGGAAATGTCGACTGGGAGGCACACTTGTGAACACGGCTTCCTGGCTGATAGGGCCAAGCTGACATGCTGATAAAGCAGAATCCACCCATCTAGTTGCACCAGAGGGGTCGGGAGTGCTCGCTGCTCGCACTGGGTGCCCTGTGCTGCCCCCAGGGCCAGCGCCTGCTTCCCGCCCGACTGGGCACAGCCATGTGCTGTGCAGCCTTGTGGGGCTGGGGCAGCCACAGAGCTGTAGCCAAACCCTGACATGGTCACAACCCACTCCTGCTTCAAACAGTTGCTGGTGAGTTTTGCAATCTCCATTTTCGCTGCAACTTCGTGTCTTCCTGTTGTTTTGAGATGTAAACGCTGGTTTACAGTGCAGCTTTGCCAGGGAGGGAATTGGGGAAAAGGCTGGTGCTGGGGCAGAGCTGGATGGGCCGGCAGAGCCCTGCAGCTGAGCGCTGTGTGTGTGCCCTGCCTGGCTTCTTGTCCCACTGGCTCAGTGTCTGGCTGCAAGGCTTTGAGCAGAGAAAGGGGCAGTTCTCACTGGCAGCATGTCTGAGCCCCTCATCCTCTGTCTTCTGTCCTCTTTGGTGGTGTTAACACACAGCCCTGGGCCTTGAGGCTGTTGCTGGCCCGGCATGTTCCTTTTATAACCCAGTTAGTCACTTGTGCTTTTTGGAAACCCTTTGGGGTCAGTGCACGGAGCAGCCCGAGCCCTGGGCTCCCCTTGGCCCTACCAGCAGACACACCTGGGGCTGTGGAGTGTGTCCTGGGGGGAGGAAAGCCAAAACCCAGGTCTCCTACCTGGATGTTTTTGTGTGTGTTGGGGCTGAATGTGTGGTTCAGGTTCAACTGGAAGGTTTACCATCTCAGAATGAGAGTTTTGCAGCAGAAACCATTGGTGTTGTTTTTTTTTTTTATTCCCATTCTGACTAGTCCTCCCTCCTGCCAGTGTCCCTGGGTGTCTGGGTGCCCCCTCTTCTGAAGGCAAGGCTTTCCCCTCCCTCCCTTCTGCTCTGCTGACCAGATGTGAGAACATCTCCCTGTGCAGAGCTGCCAGGGCTGCAAGCAGCCTGGGGGGGCAGAGCATGCTGGGGGTGCGGGGGCTGCTCACAGGGACCTCCCCACCCAGCACCTCCTCCTCTGAGAGCCTGACAACACAGGGCTTGGGCCCTGCCTGTCCCCGTGGCCAGAAGCTGTGAT
>NW_009952705.1:511756-512049 GCF_000747805.2 Chaetura pelagica
CGTCACTGGGCTGCCAGCCACCAGTGGGATCCCAGTGCTGTGCTGCAGGGTGCTGTTGCCTGCCCTCGGCAGGGGCATCCGCAGGGGCTGCTGAGGCAGAGCCTTGCCAGCATTTGCCCGGGCACTGTGTGGGCTCCACGTGGCTCCAGAGCAGTGTCCAGCATCCCCCCTTGCCCAGTGTCCTCATGCACAGCCCACGTGCTCAGTGTTGGCTCCTGAAGACGAGGGTGTGAGGGGTCCTGCACGTCCCCTGTGCTGTCTTCTTGCGTGGCCAGGGCACCGTGTCCCCTGCC
>NW_009952705.1:512633-514269 GCF_000747805.2 Chaetura pelagica
GGGGGTGGGTGCAACCCCAGTGCCTGTGCTGCTGTGTCTCCCCAGCCCCCCGAGTCCTGCTCTGCAAATCCGGCTGGATTAGTGCCATTGTGTGTGCCCGCTGGAGCGTGGCAGATAAAATGAAATTGTGTCTCCAGACCCCAATCAGGACTAATTCGATGCTGAAATGAGCTTAATCCTCAGGACCTTCCAACCAGCCCATCACTCCTGGGCTGGTGCTGGTCTGAGCAGGGATTAGCAGTGAGCTGGGGGCTGTGCTGGAGGCGGCCTTGGTGCTGGGGGCTGGTGTGGGACCCATGGGACTCTGGGGTGTCTGCAGAGTCCCTGGGTGGCAGCTGCTTTGCTTGGCATGGTGTTACCAGAGCTGGGGTGGGTCGTTGTTACTGTGGAGCCAAAACACCTTTACCAAGTACCCAGCACGTGGCACCTGTGCATCCCCTCCCAGGTGAGGGCTGGTACCTGCCCACAGCTGGTGGCTCTGCACCCACGCTGGGATCCCCCAGTGGGGAAGCCCTGGAACACTGAGGCGCTGGAGCCCTGCCAGCCCTGCAGCAGGTTAATTCAGCTGATTGGCCCCAGAGAGCCAGGAGTAATTAAAGCTCTGCCCAGGTCTCTCTAATCCCGCTTGTGGGTTTGTGGCGGGGGCAGCACCAGTGCTGGTGAGGACTGGGGTCCCTGCAGTGGGTGTCCCAAAGGATCCAGGCTGAACTTATGCCCATAGGGGCTGGGTGGGTGCTCGGCTCTGCTGGTGTGGCTGCACGGTGTGTCCTGCCTGCCAGCACCTGGCTCTGGCACTGGCCACTGGCATCTGTCAGGCTGGGCTCTGCTCATCCCCTCTGGAGCCAGACAGGCCCTGTTGTTCCTGAGCTGCCGCAGCCTCCAGCCCTGCCTGCTCGGGTCTGGCACAGCTGGCTCATTGTGCTGGGCTTGGGGGGGTGATCCTGGGCACCTGGTGCCCCATGTGGTGGGGCAGGCTCACCTCAGGGGAGTGGGGGACTGGGGGTTGGTTACCCTCCTGTGAGTGCTGTGGAAAGCTCAGCCGGGGGGTGGCAGCGTATCGATGGCCTCCTGGCTCTTCCACGGGGACCAAGGTGCTGCCAGTGCCAATCCTGATCCATGCTCAGCATTTGAGGGAATTCTGCTGGGGCAGCACCTGTATCTGGCTGTGGCTGCACCAGGGCAACGCTTGGTATACCAGGGTGGTTTTCTCTCTCGGTCCCAGTCCTTGGATTCAAGGGATTTTGCTGGGATTTCATTGGGTATTTTGGTGGTTTTGGTGTGATGCAGGTTTCTGTGTCTCTGTGGTAGGGATGGAAAATCTTTAGAGAGGCGAAAAACTGTTCCCGAGGGCAGCAAATGGCAGAGGGCAGGTACAGCCCCGGGCTACAGCACGAGCCCAGCTGTGGGTAGTCCACCCACTCTGAGCCCCCTGGCACTTGTGGGGCATCTCTACCTGCGTGTGGGGCTGGTTTCTACTTGGACAGCATCGGGCCATGCTTGAGGTTTCCTTGTTCCTGTAACAGTGCAAGTTCTCTATTTTTGGCTCCCAAAGCGGCCAGGAAGCCTGGCTGGTGCCAGCACTGCCAGTCTGGGCTCTGCCTGCTGGCTGCAGGGCCTTTCATCTCTGCCCTTGGGG
>NW_009952705.1:515672-517465 GCF_000747805.2 Chaetura pelagica
GGCGGGCGTGCGGGGGCGGGCGGTTATGGACAGAGCCCCTTGGCCGTGGCCCCCCAGAGCTTTGCCAGGCTCTCAGCCCCTGCCCCGGCACTGTATGACATGGGACTGGGCAAGGGGCTGCGGCCAGGGGCCACGTAGCACTGGGGCGGGAGGGGTTCTGTACCAGGGCAGGGGGTCCTGGCTACGGGGAGGTCCCAAGGTGGCTGTGCACTGTGAGGGTCCCACAGCTGCTGCTCTGAGCATCCTGCGAGCATTCCACCAGGTGCACGTGCTGGCCCCTGGGCGGGCACTGCCCGTGTTTGGGCTTTGTCGTGGCAGCAGCGCATGAGAAGGTGCTGCTGGCCGCACCCACGAGACATTTCCCTCCTTTTGAGGCCCTTGGATGTGCTCTGGCTCGCTCTGGCTTTTCTGCAGCTCGTGTTCCAGTGCTGGCACAATAAGGAGGTGCCATCACTCCTGCCCCTTGGGCTGCCACTGTGGCCTGTCCCTGGTGTGGTCACATTTGGTCTCCTGGCCTCAGCAGTGCTGCCGGCCTCCCCATGCCTGTCCCCTCCCCTGCTGATGCCTCTGGCCCTCTGAGAGCCCCTTTTGGATGGGTTTCATCCATTTTGTGGCCATTTGGTAGTGCCTCCCCATTAAGAGGAGGTAGTGGGACTGTTGGATGCAGAAGCAATGACTGCTGGTGACTCCCCTGCCTGCAGTGCTCCCATGGAGCCGGGGTCCCTCTCCATGGCACTTGTCCTACCTTCAGGCAGTTGCTGCGTGTGCCAGCGATAAGTCACCGGTGAGCACGTTGCTGTGGCTTGTTGAGTTGCTGCTGGTTAACCAAGCTGTGGTAATGGGTGGGTTATAGCTCGCTGCCAAAGAGTAAATGCAAAGTAGCTCAAACCACTGCAATTATGTCTTCTGCAGTTGTTGGAGTCTGCGTGCGGCCGGTGGCTGCGGCACAGCTGACCCGTGGCCACGCGTGGCGCTGTGGCTGCCCCTGCCGGGGTGCGGGAGCTGCGGCGAGTGCTGGTGGGCTGGAGTGGGCCCTGGCCTGGACCAGTTTGCTGAGCTGAGTGGCTGTGGGTCTGGCTGCAGGAGCTGCCTGGAACAGCCCATGGCTCCAGTTGCGCAGTGGGACTGTGGTGCTGTACCTGTTGCCAAAGCAGAGCTGTTCCCCAGCCCTGCTGTGTCTCATGGCTGGAAAGCCTTGTTTGCTTGTGGCAGGCAGCACTAGTGACTTGTTCTGGGGCACTCGGGGTGCTCTGGCCCCTTGGAAGCTGTCAGTTAATGAGTGAGATATGGGAAGTGAAGAGGAGGCGCTTGGAGAAATGCCCACTGCTGCATTGGTGATGCCCATGGAGGTCTGGCATGAGTGTTTTTTTGGGGCATGCAAATCCACCAGGCTGGTATAGCCTGGGGATGGCCCTGCCTTTGGTTGGGGGCACACACCAGCTGAGTTGTGGTGCCGTCAGCTGCTGTACAATCCCTGTGTAGAGGTTGTGATGCTGGCTCCCCTTCTGCCAGGTGCCCCCGCAGCGATGCTGCGCTCTGGCTCCCAGGCTGGCGCTGGCTGAGCACGGTGTCTGCCAGCTCACCGCAGCACCAGCCAGAGACTCGTTGCTTGACAACACACTGGAGTGGAATAGGAAGTGTTTTGTCACCATGAGATGGGAAGAGATCACCATTTTCTCGATAGGCAGGGCAGTGTTTGTTTGCTCTGTGTCCATGTGGCTGTCCCCTCTGCTCCAGGGACCTGGGCTGCCCGTGGCGGTGGCACCGGCGCGGCCGTGGCTGCTCTCCCCTCT
>NW_009952705.1:518403-519148 GCF_000747805.2 Chaetura pelagica
GTGGCCCCGGCGCGGCCGTGGCTGCTCTCGGCTCTGCCGGGGCAGCAGTTCTCACTAATGGCCCTTATCAAGCATCCGCAATTTCTAACTGCCAGTGCATGTCCTTCTGTTGACCATCCCACCTTCCCTTCCCCTCCTCGCCTGCCTTTTTCTGCCTCCCCAGGCTCCTCCTTGTTGGCAGAATTTCCCATGTGGTGATTTCTGTGAATGTGGAAATGTTCCTCCCTTTTTATAGGGGAAAAATTCCTTTTTAGCGAACTCTCGGTTATTGTTCCTCTTCCTGGCAGGGCTCAGGGGCTCTGGCCATTGCTGCTCTGCTCAGATCCGCTGCCGCCGACGCCTGACACGTGCCCCTCCCTGTGGGATGGCACTTAGAAATAGCCCTTCGTGTCACCAGGACTATTTCTAAGGCTGAACAAAGCACTTTGGGGAGGGTGGGAGGAAGGCATAGCCCCTGTTGGCGCCATCCCTGGCTCCGTCTGCTTGTCACTGGATACCATCCTGGTCACCCAGCCATGGGACACAACTGCAGGCCTCATGCCCCTTCCCGGCTCCTCTGCATGATACTGATTCCCAGGTGGTTTGGTTGTGAGTGTCTGTAAATGCTGTTTGTTGCTGCATCCTCAGCTCAGAGGTGCTGCCAGCCCTCCTTCATCACTTGCCATCGCTCTGCCACGTTGTTTTCCCAGGCAAGGGACTCTGGCTTTTTTTGGTTCTTTCCCTGCCTGTCCCTTCTCCCTGCCTG
>NW_009952705.1:519805-520068 GCF_000747805.2 Chaetura pelagica
CACTACCTGTCACAGTGGATCGAGAGCCAGGCATGGTAGGTCAGGGAGTCCCTGTTCCCGTGGGGGATGCTGGGCTTGGCAGCACCCTGGGCAGCTGGGTGGTGCCCCCCTTTGCTGGAGACCCCCTGTGCATGACTGGGGTTGCCCTGACACTGCCACTCTGCTCATACAGGGACACCATCGACCTTGACAACCCCCAGGAGAATGTGAAGGCGACGCAGCTGCTGGAGGGGCTGATCCAGGAGCTGCAGAAGAAGGCTGAC
>NW_009952705.1:520102-526088 GCF_000747805.2 Chaetura pelagica
GGGCGCTATGCCACGCAGCTGCAGGTGAGTGGAGGGCTGCAGGTGGGGGCTGTGGGGCTGCAGGTGTGGGCTGTGGGGCTCCCGGGCCCGGCTCATCCTGTGCTCTCCCTGCAGAACACGTACGACCGGTGCCCCATGGAGCTGGTTCGCTGCATCCGGCACATCCTCTACCACGAGCAGCGACTGGTTCGGGAAGCAAACAATGTGAGTGGGTTCATGTCCTGGGCTGAGGGAAGGGGTCCCACAGGGTGGGGAGATGCTTGGGGTCTCCAGCGTAGGAGTTGTGGGAGCAGCCCTGAAGCAGGGGGATACCTGGTCCCCGCTGCACTTGGGGGCCAGGGAGGGTCCGATTGCTGAGCTAAGCACTCCCCATGGCCCATGCAGAGCCCCTCACCAGCTGGTTCCCTGGTGGACGCCATGTCCCAGAAGCACCTGCAGATCAACCAGACCTTCGAGGAGCTGCGGCTCATCACGCAGGACTCGGAAAATGAGCTCAAGAAGCTGCAGCAGACACAGGAGTACTTCATCATCCAGTACCAGGAGAACATGCGCCTCCAAGGTGGGCGTGGGCCAGGGGGTGAGGTGTCCCTTGGTGCTGGTTATGCTGGCCCTAATGCTGTGTCCCGTCCTGCAGCTCAGTTCTCCCAGCTCTCCCAGCTGGGCCCACAGGAGCGTCTGTCAAGGGAGACCACACTGCAGCAGAAGAAGGCATCTCTAGAGGCCTGGCTGCACCGGGAGGCCCAGACACTACAGCAGTACCGTGTGGTAAGAGCCAGCACCCTCTCCTGCTGTCCTCATGCCCCACCATCTCCATGTCCAGTAACACTGTCCTGCCTTGCAGGACCTGGCTGAGAAGCACCAGAGGACGCTGCAGCTGCTGCGTAAGCAGCAAACGACCATCCTGGACGATGAGCTGATCCAGTGGAAGCGTCGGCAGCAGCTGGCAGGGAATGGGGGCCCCCCTGAGGGCACCCTAGATGTGCTGCAGACCTGGTGGGTGCTGGCACTGGCAGTGCCTGGTGGGGTGGGAAGCTGGGCACCGGTGGTGCTGGGCCCCAGTGGTGCTGAGCCCACTCTCCCCAGGTGCGAAAAGCTGGCAGAGATAATCTGGCAGAACCGGCAGCAGATCCGGCGGGCTGAGCACTTGTGCCAGCAGCTGCCAATCCCAGGCCCAGTGGAGGAGATGCTGTCGGAGCTGAATGGCACCATCACTGACATAATCTCTGCCCTGGTGACCAGGTAGAGGTGGGGACTTGTGTGGCTGAGGCTGCTGGCAGGCTGGGGGGGCTGGTTTGGGGCTGCTCTGCCTGCCTGCCCCTGATCCCCATGCTTCCCCAGCACCTTCATCATTGAGAAGCAGCCCCCCCAGGTCCTGAAGACACAAACCAAGTTTGCAGCCACCGTGCGGCTCCTGGTGGGGGGGAAGCTGAACGTGCACATGAACCCCCCCCAGGTGAAGGCCACCATCATCAGTGAGCAGCAAGCCAAGGCCCTGCTGAAGAACGAGAGTACCCGCAAGTAATGATGGGAGGGGGCTGGGGGTGTGCTGTGTGGGGCTGGGGCTGCCCAGGCAGCAGGGAGGAGCAGCTGGAGCTGGAGGCACAGGGGGGCTGCATCCCACCGGGCTGCCAACCTTGCCTGACCCTGACCCTGACCCTGACCCTGACCCTGACCCTGACCCTGACCGTTCCTGTGGCAGTGAGAGCAGCGGGGAGATCCTCAACAACTGCTGCGTGATGGAGTATCACCAGGCCACCGGCACACTCAGCGCCCACTTCCGCAACATGGTGAGCACTGCCGGCTCCCCCTCCTGTGCCCGTGTGTCCCCATCTGTGTTGCATCCCCCCATGTGTTGACCCTGGTGTCCCCATCTGTTCCTCCCTGCTCACACCTCGTGTCCCTGCAGTCCCTGAAGCGGATCAAGCGCTCGGATCGCCGCGGGGCTGAGTCGGTGACCGAAGAGAAGTTCACTATCCTCTTTGAGTCACAGTTCAGTGTTGGTGGCAACGAGCTGGTCTTCCAGGTGAAGGTAATGCCACTGGCCACATCCCCTCTGCAGGGCCGTGGACGCTGTACCCATGGGTGTGGGGCTGTGCTTGGGCCATAGAGTGTCCATGGGTGATGCTCTCACTGTGCCACATGGCACATCCCCATCTCCTTCTTCCCGGCAGACACTGTCCCTGCCTGTGGTGGTGATTGTACACGGGAGCCAGGACAACAATGCCACTGCCACTGTGCTTTGGGACAACGCCTTTGCTGAGCCTGTGAGTGCTGGCAGCATGGAGTTGTAGTGCAGGCCCTGTCTGTCCTGGGGGGCTGTGGGAAGTGGGCTCAGCCTCCCAATGGGGGTGTAGAAGAGGGGGGTGGGCAGAGCTTGGCACTGACCCTGCTCCGTGTCCCCCAGGGCCGCGTGCCCTTCGCTGTGCCTGATAAGGTGCAGTGGCCGCAGCTCTGCGAGGCACTCAACATGAAGTTCAAGGCAGAGGTGCAGAGCAGCCGTGGGCTAACCAAGGAGAACTTGGTGTTCCTGGCACAGAAACTCTTCAACAGCACCAGCTCCCACTTGGAGGACTACAGCAACACCACAGTGTCCTGGTCCCAGTTCAACCGGGTGAGTGGGCTGGGCTCTGTGCTGGGAGAGCTGCAGAGCCCTGGGGTCCTGCCATGGTTTTGACAGGGGCCAGGAGAACTCATTTTCTGGCCATTTCAACAGGAAAACCTGCCCGGGAGGAATTACACCTTCTGGCAGTGGTTTGATGGGGTCATGGAGGTGCTGAAGAAGCATCTGAAGCCCCACTGGAACGATGGGTAAGAGCCGCCCTGCCCCGCGCTGCCCAGCCCCCAGCCCCCGGCCCTGACGCCCCGCTCTGCCTAGGGCCATCCTGGGCTTCGTCAACAAGCAGCAGGCGCACGACCTGCTCATCAACAAGCCCGACGGGACCTTCCTGCTGCGCTTCAGTGACTCAGAGATTGGTGGCATCACCATTGCCTGGAAGTTTGACTCCTGTGAGTGTGTGCTGGGAGCTGGCACCCCCTGGCACTCGGCCATCACCAGCCCCTGGGCCTGGTGCTGCTCCTCTGGCACCTCCTGTCCTGGCTGGGCACTGGCAGCGTCAGGGCTGGACATGCAGGAGCCTTCCCCTGGGAAGGGAGGAGGGCGGGAGCTTGTGGGAATGTGTCCAGCCCGAGAGCTGGCCTTGGTGAGGAGGGAGGATGGGGCTGAACTGCCCGACATAGCCACGGGGTCTGATCCGTGGCTGAAACATGTTGACTTTGTGGCGCGTGATGGTGTTGCATGGGTTGCCCAACCCCGTGCGGCCGTTCTGCTCATTACTGTTCTTTGTCAGAGGGTCCTTCGGAGGCTTGTGTGGCTGAGGAGCACCACGGAGCCCCCACGGCCAGGGGGCACCTGCCCCCAGCATGCCCAGAGCAGGACAGACCTGCCTCGGGTTCACTGTTGCCTCCTCCTGTTTTCTGATGACCCGTGATTTGTCCTTGAATGTTGCCAGGGGAGGGATGTAGAATGGGAAATGCTGTCTGGTGTTCGACATGATCTTGTAGCCGGTATCTGGAGCAGGGCTGGGAGCCACTGCCAGCTCTGGGCATCACCATGGTCCTCACTCTTGTTTTTCCAGCTGAGAGGATGTTCTGGAACCTGATGCCTTTCACCACCAGGGACTTCTCCATCCGCTCCCTGGCCGACCGCCTCGGGGACCTCAATTACCTCATCTATGTGTTCCCTGACCGGCCCAAGGATGAGGTTTTTTCCAAGTACTACACGCCGGTTCTCTGTGAGTCCACGCCAGGTAGCGCTGCCCTTCACCCTGTGCATGTCCCTCTCCTTCCTGCAGCCCACCCGGGATGGAGCTGGGGCTCACAGCATCCCCCTGCCCTGGGGCTGCATTCAGGGCCATCCCCCTGCGGGGCTGTGCCGCAGGCCCTGCCCCAGCCCCTCTGCGGGCGTGTGGCACCTGCCAGCAGCTTGTCTTAGTGCTGCCTTCTGTCCTCTAGCTAAAGCCGTGGATGGATACGTGAAGCCACAGATCAAGCAAGTGGTGCCAGAGTAAGTGTGACCCTGCACACAGGCTGCGTGTGATCCCACGGGGTCATCCCCAGCTTGGGATCAGCATCTGCTCTCGGGCTCTGACACCACCAATGGCTACATCGGTGTGGAGCTGGTGCTGGGAGCTGAGGAGTGGGGACCCGTAGCCAAGGCAGGGTGGACACTCCCCCTCACTGAGCTGCTACCCAGGGGGCTGAGGACCCTGCAGGTTATCAGTGCTGGTGGGTGTGGAGTTTGGGTCCCCTGCCTGCCCCCACCCCATCTAGGGAGACGCTGGTCAGAGGTGATGGGAATTTCCAGAGTGCAACTTCACCCTGAGGGAGCCCATCCCGTGCCAGTGCTCATGAGCTTGCTGTACCTGCAGGTTTGTAAGTGCATCAGGTGATTCTGCCCCTGGAGGGGCCACCTACATGGACCAGGCTCCCTCACCTGCTGTCTGCTCCCAGCCCCATTACAACATGTACGCCCAGAAGTAGGTATTGTGTCTCCTGTCCCTGTCCTGCTGTGGCCTGTCCCCCCCTCACCACCTGCCTCCCGCAGCCCCGACACTGTTCTGGACGCTGAGGGTGACTTCGACCTGGATGACACCATAGACGTGGCGAGGCACGTGGAGGAGTTGTTGCGGCGCCCCATGGACAGTCAGTGGATCCCCCATGCCCAGTCATGATGGGCAGGCGCCCTCTCCCCCCGCCCCAGCTCTGGGGGGACTGTGCTGTGTTTGTGTCTCTGTGCCGGGGGGGCCGTGGGTGGGCCCAGCCCCGGAGATTTGCTCTGTGCTGCCCCGAAACGCAGGCTGGCGTCCGGCTCTTTGGTGTTTATGCCCTTGTATAAACGGCAGCGGATTTGTCGCATGGTTTTTCTGTATGTTCCTTTCAAGAGGCCCAGCTTCGGCTTTCTGCTTCTGCAGGCACCAGCCCCCAGGCCCCCCACTCCCTGCCGAGGGGCTGCTCGGGGCAGGGGCCAGGCCTCAGGCTTTTGCTGTTGTCACTAAGAATGTACGTCTCGCCTTCTTGTCCTACCCCGTGGCTCCATTCCCAGGGGGTGTGTGGGCAGACCGGGCTCCGGGGCAGAGCGGGGTCGGCTGGGGCTCCCCCTCATCCGTGCTGCCACTCTGCTCTGCAGTGGTGGGATCCCCTCCCAGACCTCCCCAAGGATGCAGAAGCTGCCTTGGCATCCCCCCCGGGGCCGGCGCAGCACAAGGGAGACAGTGTTGAGGGCAGGTGGCAGGGCGGGCAGCCTGGGGGGTGCAGCCCTCTGCCCCCCGCCCTGGCCCAGCAGCTCTGGGGCCCTGGCCATGTTATTTTTCTACCACAGAGTAAATAAAGCACGGAATATTTTTGTAACACAAAAGCTCCGGGTTTCACGTGTGTCTTGGGGAGGAGGGAGGTCCCTGTCCTGGTAAGTGTTGGGGGGAGGGAGAGCCCCTCGTTTGGGGTGGGGCTGGCCCAGTTCTCCCCCATCTCTGGACAAGGCACAGCAGGAGCTAAGTGCCCTATGGCCAGAGTTTGTGTCCCCACGTCCCCCCTTTTGAGTGCAGGGGGATGAGCAGGGCCTGGTTCCCACCAGCAAGACAGGACCTGGCAGGTCCAGGTGGTGGCCCTGGGGATGTTTCCCCGAGGAAAAATCAAAGCAAAATGGACAAATTGCACTATTGTTTTAAAAGCAGGGGCTTTCTCTTGCCCAGGGGTGGAGAACGGGGAGGTTTGCTCTTGGGTGTTAATTGTGATTTAATTCTCTGCTGGGCGGGGGGAAGCGGAACTGCGTCGGGTTTTTTTGTGTTTTGGGGGTTTTTTGTGTGTGTTTTGGGTTGTGTTTTTTTTTTTTTTTAGAAAGTGAAAATAAAAAATCGAGGCGGAGCTGGCGGCGGGGGCGGCACCGGTCGCGGTCATTCGCCGTCATTTCTGCCGGAGGCGGAATAGCTGG
>NW_009952705.1:527165-528363 GCF_000747805.2 Chaetura pelagica
AGTTCTGCCGTGTCCTGCGCCAGACCGACTGCGCGGGGCTGCCTGTCTACTGCCCCTTCTACCGGGCAGCGGGAGGTGAGTGACCCTGCGTGTGCCTGTCCCTGTGCCCGCTTATGGCAACACCACCCCTCGCCCGCTGCATGTGGGTGCATCTCTGTGCCATGGCCCTCCCTGGGGAAACCTGCCTGCTCTCCACAAGTGGCTCTTCCCCACTATAGCTGACAAGGTCCCTCTTGTAGGGGCTAAGGCCCTGTGGGCAGGGGCAGGAGGGGCCCGGGGGGGCTCACACTGACCCATGGTGTCCTCTGCCCAGCCCTGCTGGGTGTGAACCTGTGGCCGGAGGAGCCAGTGCCCCGATTCCTGCTCTGTCCTGACTGGGCTTTCTATGAGTTCCTGCCCTGCCCGGCCGAGGTGGAGCCACAGACGGTGCTGCTGGGCGAGCTCTGGGAGGGACGCGAGTACCAGCTGGTCCTGACAGCCCGGTCAGGAGAGTACAGGTGCCTCCTCCCTGCTGGGGTGGTCCGAGGAAGGGGTGCCTACCCCAGCCCCATGTGCCTGTTCTCTTCCCCCATCACGGTCCCTCTGCACGCGCAGGTGCCCTGCCGGGGAGGTGCTGAGGGTCACTGGTTTCCACAAGCAGTGTCCCTTGGTAGAGCCTGTGCGTAGGTGAGGACACCCCAGCCCCCGACCCTCACCTAGGGGGGTTCTGTGTTGGGCAGGGTCCGTGTGGGACGGTGCCAGAGGCACCCCTAAGTACCTAACCCGACCCCCTGCAGGGAAAGCCAGACACTGAGCGTGAGGGGCGAGAGCATTCCTGAGGATCGGTTCTGTCGGAGCCTGTGCCGCGCCGTGGGCATGTGGCCGGGCGCTCGTCTGCTCGACTATGTCTGCGTGGAGAGTGACCTGCTGGGTGAGTGCCCCCAGGAGCTGCCCGACCTCCCCCGACAGCATGGCCAGGGCTGCCCGGGGCTCCGCCAACCCTCCTTATGCCCAGTGGGGCTGGGGGGCTGCAGGTGCCTTTAACACGCCCGTGGTGCTGCTGCAGGCGCCTCTTCGGGGATCTGCGCCCCGCACTACGAGGTGTTCGTGGAGCTGCAGGGCTTACGGGACCTGTCGGAGGGGCAGCGCTACAAGGTGAGGGGACTACGTGGGGTGGCAAGATCGGAGCCTGCCCCGTGCCCGCTGCCTGCCCCGCTGC
>NW_009952705.1:528413-530566 GCF_000747805.2 Chaetura pelagica
GGCCGTGACGGCTGCTCCCCCCGCCCTCTCTCCGCAGCTGGACCAGTGCCTCCAGGAGGATTTTCCTCTCTATAAATCCTTCCGCTTCAAGGGCAGCATTGGGCCCCTGCGCCTGCACCTGGTGGGGGCTGGAGCCTTCGCCCGGCTGCGGGAGGCACGGGGGCCCCCTGGTCTCATGCCCAGGGTCCTGCGGGAGGAGCGGCTGCTGCAGCTTGTCCAAAGCTCTGTCATCTCCTAGGGCAGGTCGAGGGTCCATCAGCCCTCCCCCCACTCCTGGAGTTTGCTTGGCCTGCCCCCCCCAGGAGGGCAGTGGGACAAGGGATGTGGGGTGAGGGTGCCCAACCCCAGAGGGTTTTGCTGAGTGGAGCAGACAGAGCTTGACCATGCCCATGCTCCGCGGTGGCAGCAGGTGCCAGTGGGCACGTTGCTCAGTGCTGCCCATGGGAATGGAGCAGGATGTGCAGCATATCCCAACCCTGCTCCAGGCCCTGGGCACTCACTGGCAGACCCATCCCTTCACAGGGCTGTTCTGGGCACAGGGTGGGACCAGTGAGTGTCACGGGGCAGCCAGGTCCTGCGCCAGCAGCCACAGCTCATCCTGCTCTGCTCAGGGCCTTGGCAGTGCCCACAGGCAGCAAAGTGAGTGCTTGTGCCTTGCCTGAGGGACACCTCGACCACACAGACCACAGGCAGTGTGAGTAGGACAGTGGAAACCTCCCCACGAGCAGGATGGAGCAGGATCATCCCTGTGCTGAGCTCCAGGGCCCTGTGGCATTCTGTCCCCTGGCAGGGACACCATGGGCAGGGGCAGTGGTGGCAGGTGCCAGTGCTGTGGGGTAGCCCCTCCACTGGGCTCCAGCACATGTCCAGGGGTTTAGGAAACAATAAGCTCCAAAAAAGGCCACTTTCAAAGTTTAAAAAAGCAGGAGCAAAATAAAGGGGGATTATCTCTGAAAAAATAAAGGGCAGTGCTCCGGAATTGATTTTTTTATACTATTATTTTTAATCTTCATTAAAGAGATTGATGACAGCCCTGGCTCTGCTCTGGTGGTTGTGAAGTTGCTGTTTCATCGGGGGTCCTGGGGAAGGGGTAGCCATGAATATTGAACTGGCTCAGGGGGCCTGGGGCTCTGGGAGCAGCTGTTTGTGCCTTTGAGGCATGAATGTACTGGGCGAGAGGAACGAGTCCTTTCCCCTCCTGCTTGTTAAGGTTTATTTTAAGGACTGGGGTACTTGCTGTGCAGGCAGCTGCTGCCAGAGTGGGGGTGAGCTAGGCCACAGGCAGGGGACAGTGACTTGAGCAAGGTCCACACAAAGTATCCCCCTGCACAGCCAAAGCCTCCAGCAGAGATGGAAACCAGGCTAAGGCCCCTTCGCCTCATCCCTGCTAGAGCAAAATTAATGCTGCAAGTAGGGTAGAAGCAGTGCCTGTGGCACAGGGGTACCTGTGGTTGGGGGGTGGGCTGCCTGGGCGGGCCGTAGGTCTGTATTTCTGCCAGTGTGGTGGGGACACTGGTGCTGGGCCAGCTGGCATTGGCTGTGCCAGGCACCAGCAGGGCACAGGTGGGGGTTTAGTGGTGAGCAGAGTGGGTGGGTGCTGGGTGAAGGCTGGGGTAGTGAAGCTGGGCTCTGGGGAGGTCCATGGGGGCTCCTGTGCTGGCAAAGACCTGCACAACTGGATCCGGCCCAGAGAGCCTGGGGCAGCTGCTGGTCCCTCTGCCTTGTGTGGCCCACAGTTGCCTGCACTGGGGTCAAGTGCAGCTCTTCCTGGAGGCTCCACAGTGATCTGGACCCCAGCAAAAGCCTCAAGACCCCCCGGGAGAGCTGTGCTGGCCCAGGGCTTCACCCGGGGCTCTGGCTCGGCTCAGCCTGGCAGCACCAGCTCCAGGTGTCCCTGGCCCTCCCTGGGCACTGGCCCCGTGGCGGTGCAGGCTTGGGTGGAGATGATGGGTGCCCCACTGAGCAGGGCCAGGCAGGGTGCAGGGCGGGTTTGGTGCTGCGCTTCGGGGTTTCGGGCACCGTGCTGTAGGATGCAGGCTTGTTTTGGGTGCCAGGCTGCGGGGCGTGGGCTGGGTGGTGGTGCCGGGTAGCAGGATGCCAACTTGGCCGGGGTCCCACCGGGATGGGGAGGCCGCCGGGACCGGGAGCTGCGG
>NW_009952705.1:531095-533954 GCF_000747805.2 Chaetura pelagica
GGGGGGGGGTGGTGGGGAGCCGCGGGCAGCTGCAGTCCCCCGGGATGTGCGGGGATTGCCTTCCCCCCGGGGCCCGGGGTTTGCCCCTCGCCCGCGGGTCCGGGCTTGCCGGGGCTGTCGTGACATCCTCCAGCCCTGCCCGCACGGCGGGTCCGCAAGGGCAGAGCCTGGCTCGGGCTCCGAGTGCTGCCAGGCCTGGCCCCTCTGGACGGCCGTGGGTTGTCCCGTCCAGTCCCCGCGAACCCCCTGCGCGGTCACGCCGCTCCTGCCATGGGATTCACACTGAGACATCACCCTGTCCTGCTCGGGGCACCCATGGGTGCTGGAGAGGGATGCCAGCTCCTGGCTCCCGAGCACCTTCACTTTCCCGTGCTCCCTCCTGTGAAGGTGCCTGGGGCCAGGCCTGGCTCCCAGCACCTCTCCAAAGCGGTGCCGTGGCCGGGGCAACGGCGGGGCCGTGGGACACGGAGGGTCTTTAGGGGCCTCCCACGCGGGTGGGCAGCAGGGCACAGGTGTGCTTTCCTGAATGACACCCCCCCCGATCACACTCACGTCGGCGTTGCTTGCTGACACAATGGGTCGTGTCCGGCGGGACCCGCCTCCCCGCTCCCGACAGACTATTTTAAGCCGGGATTGCTCCAGTGCTATTAATACCCTGCGTGGGGGCTGTTCCTGTGGTCCAGCCTGGCCCTGCTTTCCTGCCCCTGGGATCCTCCTCAGGGAAGCTGGAGGGACCCTGTGCTCCTGCCCACACCCAGGGATACGAGGAGACCTCCTGGCACTTCGGTGCAGCTGAAGGCCAGTGCCAATGTGCCATCTGTGCCCGGTTTCCTTGGGGACCTTGTCAGGGTCTCCTGCTTCTCCCAGGACCTGGCAGCATGGCTGCCCTCTGCTCCTCCCCCCAGGGACCAGCTGGGGGCTGTAGGCAAACCCCTCACCTGCCCCTGTGCTGGGCACATCCCCTGTCCCTGTCCTGCATCGCTGTGGATTTGGCCTCACGTGAAGGTCAGGTGGCCAAGGGCCAGTGCTGGAGGGGGAGGGCGCAGGAAGTCAGACCTGGCCGGTGTCCCCAGCCTGCACTGGCCTGTCTGTGTCCATCTGGAGCCTGATCCTGCCCTGCTGCAGGGCCTGAATCCCACAGCTATGGGTTCCCCTCAGTGGTGGGTGGGAGTCTGGGTCTGCACCCACAGCTTGGCCACAGTGCTGGTGTGGGGGCTGCAGAGCAGGGAGGGTGCCCGGGGCCATGAGCTTGGCTACAGCTTGGAGCAAGGGCACAAACAAGCCACCAGCAGGGGAGCAGTGGACCAGGCAGGGGGCAGCTGCTGCTGCTGATGAAGTGGAGGCACATGTGGGAAGAGCTGCCAGCTCTGTTATTTCTTGAGATTTCCAGAAATGGCTGGAGGAGTGAATCTGAAAGAGAGAATTGGCTTGTGCTGGGGCAGGGGAAGCCCAGGAGAGATGGCCCCACTGAGGAGGCTGGAATTGGCCACACTCTGGCCAGAGGACCCCCTGCTCTCTTACAGGCCAGATGAGTAGGGTGCTGGGTGTCCAGTGGGCTGGGAGGATGCTGGAGTGCAACTGGGGGGTGGTGGGTCTGTTCCACTGTGATGCAGGAGGTGACCCTTCCCAAGCATCACACTGTCCTGTTCCCTGCATGAGCCCCCTCCCTGTCCCATGTCCCCAGTTGTGCAGTGGCTCTGCGCGGGCCCTGGCTCCATGGCCCCTCACTGGGTAGTGGCAGCTGGTGCCACAGGGAGTGGATGTGTCACTTGCTATCTTCTTGGCAGGGAACAAATTATGGTAGAAAAGCCCTGGCTGTGCCTGGCATCCCCACTGCCTGTGCTTCAGTGCTGCTGCCTGCATCCCTGCTCACGCTGCCCAGCCTGGGATGAGGGTAGTGGGAAGAACCAGGACCCGGGGAAACCAGCTGCAAATGAGTCACATCACAGCCAGGCTGGGGAAGAGCCCCATCCCCTGGGCAAAATGTGGCCCCATTGTATACCTGATGGCTGGGAGACAGGTCCCACTGTGGGGTGGCTGCAGTCCTGCTCCCCTGGCTGGGCAGGAGAGCTGTGGATGGGCCCAGATGCCTCAGCCCCAGAGGCTTTTGATTCCTCTGTCTTCTGCTGCCACGAGTTGCTGAATGATGGGGACCCTGCTGGGTGGCACTGGGGGTAATGGGAAGGGAGGGGCAACCAGTGGGCCCTTCCCCATCACCAGCAGATTGGGAGCAGGTTGCTTGGCCAGATAACAAGGGGGATCACGTGGTGGCTGAGATTAGGGCTGCTGCTCTTGCCAGGGCACTAATTGTAGGAGTTAATTGGCTTAAGAGATACTTAGCACATGCATCAGAGTCAGGCAGAGTGTGGGCAGCTGGGTTTGGACGTGCCCTCCGTGCCCAGCCAGGTGCCTGTGGCTGCCATTGGGGTTGCCATTGGTCTCTGCCCCTCCAGAGCCCGGCAGAGTGGGTTCTGTGTGTGGCAGCGCTTGCAAGAGCCCTGCCTGCTCCCTGCCAGCTTGGCCCTGTCCTACTGCCAGGGATGCTCCGTGTTCCCGCAGCCATGGGTGCTGTGTCCTGCCCCTGCTGCTGGTCAGCCCAACACCTCATGGGGCTCTGTGGCCTCAGCTGCCTGCATCGCTCCTGCCTGTGCCTCACAGGGCACTTACAGGAGTGGGGTGTCTCTGGGGTGCCTGCCTGGGGCAATGGGCTACCAGGGACCAGTGGCTTTTCCCTGCTGGTCGTCGGGCCAGGTTGTGAAGCCAGTGGGAGCTGCATGCATGAGGCCCCACTCCGCTGCTGGGAGCTCCTGGAGTCGGGAGGCAGTTGGGATGGGGAGAGCAGGGCCCTGCTGCCACAGG
>NW_009952705.1:534353-539098 GCF_000747805.2 Chaetura pelagica
GATGTGGGACCCAGTCCCCCGTCAGGCGGCTGAGCAGGGCCCCCCCGGGACCGGCTGGCACGGAGGCAGCGTCCTGGCACTCCCCGGAGCAATCTGGCAGGGACAGGATGCAAACAGCTCCTGCATCGGAGCCGCGGGATGGGGGGAGATAGCCCTCAAGTGGGGCTGAGCAGGGCTTGCCTTGGGCAGCCAGGAATGGGGCTGCTACCCCCGCTCAGGAAGGCATCTTCCCCTGGCTCTACCGTGGGTCTGAGGGCTGGGGCCAGGTCCCCCTTCCCCAGGCAGTCCCGCCATATGGAAGCTCTTGGGGCATTGGAGGGGAACACCTCTTGCCCCCAACCCGGGCAGCTGTGCAGGAGCTGCCTGTGCTAGAGATACCACCAGATTAGAGGTGACTCACTATAATCTTGAAGAAGTGGATTAAATCTCCTCCTGCTGCACTGCTTAATGAAATCCATCCCATAATACGCTCCCGGCCCTGCTGTTCCCCTTCATCCCCCACCCCCTCCAGCCCCTTGGCAGCAGGATCCTCTCTCCCTGCTGGGGGGCTGCACACAGGCGTGGGGTGCAGGCAGCCCATACCCCCGTGCCCCAGGGAGCAGCTCTGCCCATGCATCGCATTGGGGTGCCTGGGGTAGGTGCCCAGGGTGCTGCCACCTCCCGAGGGTGCAGGGGAAGGCTTGGGGGGCCTTGGCATGTGCCACCCCCCTCACCCCCCGCCCCAGGAGTGGGGCTGCTGTGGGCACTGGCTGCTCCTGCTGGGAACCTGTTTTCCCAAATGTCTGCAGATCAGGGGAGATGGAGACCATGCCAGGCTGCCTGTGCCTGGCTGTGCCTCTGAGGGTGAGCAAGTGGTGGGGAAGGATCCGGCTCAGGGCTGGGAGCAGGAAGGAAGGAAGGGAAGCGGAGTTAAAATAAGCCAGGCAGTGAGCAGTGGGGGAGGCCAGGGCTGGAGCTGGCGCCCAGCCCCCGGGGAGAGGGTCAGAGTCGGGTGGACTGGGCTTGGCACCGCACTGGGGCACCCCGGGGTGCTCTGCTGGGTGCTTCACAGCAGGAGGGTTCTGGGCACTGGGGGAGCACACGCTGCCTGCCCCAGCCCTCCCAGCTCTGCCCCATTCTCCCACCCTGGTAGGATGGCTCCCGGCAGCGGCCGCCGCAGAAGAAGAAGACCGTGTCCTTCAGCACCATGCCCAACGACCGCAAGATCAACAGCACGGCTGCCTGCATCTCCTTCATGCTGGAGGGCTGCGAGCTGAAGAAGGTGCGCTCCAACTCCCGTATGTACAGCCGCTTCTTTGTGCTGGACGCTGACATGCGCTCCCTGCGCTGGGAGCCCTCCAAGAAGGACTCAGAGAAGGCCAAGATTGAGATCAAGTCGGTCAAAGAGGTGCGTGTGGGCAAGAAAACGCCCGTCCTGCGCAGCAATGGCCTCTCTGACCAGTTCCCAGATGAGTGTGCCTTCTCCATTATCTATGGAGACAACTATGAGTCCCTGGACCTGGTGGCCAGCTCGGCTGACGTGGTGAGCGCCTGGGTGATGGGACTCCGGTACCTGGTGTCTTACGGGAAGCACACCCCTGAGGCACCTGGGACTGGCCACCCCAGTCTCCGGACCTCCTGGATCTCCTCAGTCTTTGACCTTGCTGACCTGGAGAAGTCTGGCCACATCCCTGTGTCCCGGGCTGTGCAGCTGATCAAAGCACTCAACCCAGGCATGAAGACCTCCACCATTGAGCTGAAGTTCAAGGAGTTGCAGAAGGCCAGTGAGCGTCCTGGTGCAGAGGTGGCCTGTGACCTCTTTGTAGAGGCATACTGCGAGCTCTGCACCCGCCCTGAGATCTTCTTCCTGCTGGTGCAGTTCTCCAGTAACAAGGAGTACCTGGGTCTGAAGGACCTGCTGATGTTCCTGGAGGTGGAGCAGGGCATGGAGGGGGTGACTGAGGAGAAGTGCTTGGAGATTGTCAGCAAGTACGAACCCTCCAAGGAGGGCCGGGAGAAAGGTTACCTGGCCATCGATGGCTTCACACGCTACCTGCTCTCCACTGACTGCTCCATCTTTGACCCGCAGCACCGCAGGGTGTGCCAGGACATGGCACAGCCCCTCTCCCACTATTACATCAGCTCTGCCCACAGTGCCTGCCTGCTGGAGGACAACTTCTGGGGCCGCTCGGACATCAGTGGCTACATCAGCGCCCTGGGCCTGGGCTGCCGCAGCATCGAGCTGGTGCTGTGGGATGGCCCCGAGGGGGAGCCCGTGGTCTACACCAGCCCCTCGGCCACTTCTTGCGTGCCCTTCCGCACCGTGGTGGGGCTGATCGACCAGCACGCCTTCACCGCCTCCACCTACCCCCTCATCCTCTGCCTGGTGGTGCGGTGCTCGGCCCCCCAGCAGCGTCTGGCCGCCCAGTGCCTGCGCAAGACTCTGGGGGAGAAGCTGTACCTGGAGCCCCCCAACCCCGCCGCATCCTACCTGCCTTCCCCAGAGCAGCTCAAGGGCCGCATCCTCATCAAGGGCAAGAAGCTGCCACCCGGCTGTGAGGACAGCGAGGGGGAGGTGTCAGACGAGGAAGAAGGCTGGGAGCTGGCGCGGCGGCTGGGCCAGGAGGACCGGGAGGTGCCGGAGGGGGGTGGCCCGCGGCGGGTGCGCCTCAGCCGGTTTGGAGAGCTCGCGGCGGAGCCAGCTCTACTGGGAGATGTGCTCCTTCAGCGAGGTGGAGGCGGGACGCTTTGCCAGCGAGTGCCCGGCTGAGCTGGTGAGCTACAACAAGCGGTTCCTGTCCCGCATCTACCCCAGCCCCATGCGCATCGATGCCAGCAACATGAACCCTCAGGACTTCTGGAAGTGTGGCTGCCAGATGGTGGCCATGAACTACCAGACGCCGGGGCTTATGATGGACCTGAATGCAGGCTGGTTCCAGCAGAATGGGGCCTGTGGCTACGTTCTCCGCCCTGCCATCATGCGGGAGGAGGTCTCCTACTTCAGTGCCAACGCAAAGGACTCCTTGCCTGGGGTGCCCGCCCAGCTCCTGCACCTTAAGGTCATCAGTGAAGAGAACCTGCCCAAGCCCAAGGGCTCGGGAGCCAAGGGGGAGGTGGTGGAGCCCTATGTCTGTGCTGAGATCCATGGCATCCCGGCTGACTGCGCTGAGCACCGTACCAAGACGGCCCTGCAGAGCGGGGACAACCCTGTCTTTGACGAGAGCCTGGAGTTCCAGATCAACCTGCCGGAGCTGGCTGTCCTGCGCTTTGTCGTGCTGGACGACGACTACATCGGGGACGAGTTCATTGCCCAGTACACCATCCCCTTCGAGTGCCTGCAGCCCGGCTACCGCCACGTCCCCCTCCAGTCCCTGGCTGGGGAGCCCTTGCCCCATGCCACCCTCTTTGTGCATGTGGCCATCACCGACCGCCGTGGTGGGGACAAGGGGCACCGCCGGGGGCTGGCGGGGCGCCGGGGCCGCCGGGTGCGTGAGTACACCTCCACCAAGGCCACTGGCATCAAGGCCATCGACGAGGTCTTCCGGACAGCCACCCAGCCACTGCGGGAGGCCACCGACCTGCGGGAGAATGTGCAGGTACAGAACCCAGAGAGGCACTGGGGGACCTGGTTTATGTGGGGGAGGACAGGGCTGGACTGTGAGCTGTGGGGAGCCCAGGCATCCCCCTTCTTCCTGGAGGATGCAGGCAAGGAGCCTTGTCTGGAGCGGAGAGATGGGGAAAATGGGGCCATTCCTGGCTGGGAGGCTCTCAGGGGCCCTCCCAGGCTGAGGCCCTGACACCGGTCTCTGCCCACAGAACGCGCTGGTCTCCTTCAAGGAGCTGTGTGGGCTGACGCCCGCTGCCAACATGAAGCAGTGCATCCTGACAGTGGCCACGTGGCTGCTGCACAGCGACAGCGCACCCAGCGTCACCCTCAACCTGGCAGAGCGGTACCCCCCCATGGAGGCCCAGGGCCCCATCCCAGACCTGCTGCGCAAGGTCCTCACTGCCTACGAGACGGTAAGTGCTGTCCCACCTGGGATGCTCCGGGGGGCCAGCAGCACATGGACCACTGGACCTCAAACTTGCTGCACCCATCCTGGTGCAGGGGATGCTGGCAGGGAGCTGTGGAGGAGCTGCCCAGGGAGAAGTCAGGCTGAGGTAGAGTCTCGGTACAAGCCTTGGGATCACACAGCCTTGATCCCCTTCCTGTGTTGCCTTCACCCTGTGCTGGTGCTGGCTGGTAGAAGAAACTCCATTAATAGCTGGAGCTGGATCCACATCCTTCCTTTGTGTTGGATGGGAACCCAGTCACACTATACCTGGCTGCCCCTGCTCAAGCCCCTTCTCCCCATCGGCTGTGCTGGGGGGTGGGTGGGGCCGGGGGTGCCCACATCCTCATGACACCCCTCTCCCCAGATGATCCAGACCAGTCGGACGCTAATCGAGTCGGCTGACACGGTGTATGGGAAGCTCATCCAGGCACAGCAGGCAGGTGGGTGCTGGGGGGACAGGCTCAGGGTGTGCTGCTCTGTGCTGCAGACCCAGGCATGGTCTTGGGGGGCCAGGTTTGGGGGGTTCCCTGCCTCTGGGCTGGGGGACGTTTCCCTGCAGGGCTTGGGTTAGGAGGGTTTGCACTGTCTCTGAAGCAGAGCACAGGCATGGCCAAACATGCTGGCACTTTGGGGCATGCACTTGCATACCTGTGGTGTGCAGAGAGGATGAGGGGTGCGTGCTGGGGCTGGCCAGTGTGGGAGAGGGAAATC
>NW_009952705.1:540327-540941 GCF_000747805.2 Chaetura pelagica
AAGGTGTGTCCCTCAGTTCCGTCCCCATCCATGGCAGGCAGTGGCCATCCCCGTGCCCACTGAGTGCTGCTCCCTCTGCACAGGGATGGACTTCCACAAGGAGCTGCCCCGCATCGAGGCACAGGAGGGGCTACGGGGCCGCAAGCTGCAGAAAGCGCTGGAGAGCTTCGCCTGGAACATCACCGTCCTGAAGGTGAGGGGTGAGGGCAGCATGGCATCCTCCCCACCCCACCACCCCTGCCCTGCCTGGGGCTGCTCTGCAGGATGGGCCAGGCTTGTCACGGGGCCCCCAGCGAGCCCCCCGCAGCCCCTCACGGTCTGGTGGCCAGCGGGGCAGCCCCTGACCCATGGGCCCCCACCCCCCTAACAGCCTGTCCCCTGCAGGGCCAGGCTGACCTCCTCAAGCACGCCAAGGCAGAGGCACTGGACAACCTGTGCACGTGCCCTGCTGGAGCCCATCCCTGAGACAGAAGGAGGTGGTGACACAGCGTCCTGCTGACCCCGGCCTCGGGCTCAGGGGCCCAGACTGAGCACCCCTTCCAGCCTCAGGGCTGGGAACAGGGAGCCGCAGCCTGCCCAGGGATGGGCAGCTGCCTGCGCCTTGGCTCACCGTC
>NW_009952705.1:545315-547255 GCF_000747805.2 Chaetura pelagica
GGGGAGTCCCTGGTGCATGGGCGGCAACTGCCCAGCCTCGCCAGAGCTCTCCCGGCCACGTGCCCTGCTGGAGCCCATCCCTGAGACAGAAGGAGGTGGTGACACAGCGTCCTGCTGACCCCGGCCTCGGGCTCAGGGGCCCAGACTGAGCACCCCTTCCAGCCTCAGGGCTGGGAACAGGGAGCCGCAGCCTGCCCAGGGATGGGCAGCTGCCTGCCCCTGGGCTCAGCGTGTGTGGAGGGAAGCATATGGGGCTGGGTACCTGCACTCAGTCATGCTGAAGGGCTGCAGTGGGACCCAGTGGGGAGGTCGGGGAGGGGTGTCCCCACTCCTGCTTTACCTCCTTCCCCCCCTTGCTCCTAAGGCCTCATCCATCCCCTCCATCCGCTTCCAGAGTGAGCACCCTGCGGCAGGGCCGATGGGGATGCTGGCACCCCTGATGCACATGTACCCCCAGCCTGCTGGGCAGGACTCCTTGGAAAAGCAGTGCTGGGACTGGGCTCTTGCTCCTGTCTGGGGCTGCAGGCTTTCCCTTTGCCAACCCTGGGGAAAACCTGCCTGGTGGGAAGGGTCCTGGCTGGTCCCTGTTCCCTCTCTATGGGGCAGCGTGTCCCTTCCCCTCCCTGGTATCCCCAGGCTCCTTAATGTGCAGAGGAGCTAGAAGGCTCTGGGGGGTGGGGGGTGGTGGTGCAGAGGGCTGCTGTGGACCAGCCTGGGCAGCAGATGTGGCTCCTGACATCAGGGAAACGTTGGGGATCACCCCCCAGGGCAAGGGGCTGCTGGGTGTGGGCTATGGGCAAGGGGTTGTGTGGGGTCAGACGAGGGCTGTGCAGCATTATAAACAGTGTGAGACCCACCCTGGTGCCCTGCTGCTCCCCCCACATGCCTGGCACAGTGCCAAGGTGGGAGGTGATCACCAAAGGGGATGGTGGGTGGCACTGGACACAGGGACCCTGTCAGCACCATCCCTCTCCTGGCACCAGCTGAGTGAGGGTGACGGCTCCTGCCACACACCTACCCAGTGCTCCTTTGTGCAGGGAGGTAATTAGCCTAATGGGGCCGCGAGGAACAGACCCATGTGCTGCTGGTCGGGAGTGAGCCAGCACTGACCTTCAGCCCCTTTGTGCTGGCCTGGCTATGGAGCCCATGGGCAATTATGGCCTCATTAGTGCCACTGGCCACCGTCCCCAGCCGTGAGCACCTGCACAATGGGGACCTGCAAATGAAGGGAAAGGCCTGACCGGTCTCCGAGCTACCGGCCACGGTGCTCGTGTCTCCCAGAGACCGGCTGCTCCCACCTGGCCCTGGTGGTATTTTTGGCAGCCCTATTGTGCCAGGCTCTATAAAGCATCAGCTGCAGCACAGGGCACTGTGCTCTTGGCTGCCTGGCAGGACATGCCCCAGCACCACTCAACCACCTGAAGACCCCAGAAAAGATGGAGGTGCCCAATGCCAAGGTGGGGCTGGGATGCTGCAGCCTGTGGAGTGGGGAGGGCAGCGATGAGGGGGGGAAGCCAGGACTTGGGGCAGGAGGTCTGGGGGTGTGGGAGGGCCTTGCCAATTCTTTGGCAAACCCTGAGCATGCAGTTCCTCCCTGTGGCTCCATAACCACAACCGGCAGCCTAGCAGGGGCTCAGCCCCTCGTGGGGTCCTCAGGAGGGAGCTGGGTGCTCTTGCTGCTTGTCCTGTGGTGTTTGGCCATGAGGGGAAGGTGTTGACCACGGCTGGAGTAGGTCAGGTATGTGGGTGAGGGCACCCATGTCTGGCTGCTGGTCAGAGTGTGGCTGGGGGCCATGGGGCTGCAGGGGACATGGAGAGCCATTCCTCCTCTCTGGCACTGCTGGCTGCTCTGTGCTAACACTGCCTGTTGCTCTGGCAGCACCAGCGAGCCACCTGCCTCCTGCTCCTGCTCCTGCTCTGCTCCCTTGCTGCTGCCCGGC
>NW_009952705.1:547677-548003 GCF_000747805.2 Chaetura pelagica
CCGGCAGCCTAGCAGGGGCTCAGCCCCTCGTGGGGTCCTCAGGAGGGAGCTGGGTGCTCTTGCTGCTTGTCCTGTGGTGTTTGGCCATGAGGGGAAGGTGTTGACCACGGCTGGAGTAGGTCAGGTATGTGGGTGAGGGCACCCATGTCTGGCTGCTGGTCAGAGTGTGGCTGGGGGCCATGGGGCTGCAGGGGACATGGAGAGCCATTCCTCCTCTCTGGCACTGCTGGCTGCTCTGTGCTAACACTGCCTGTTGCTCTGGCAGCACCAGCGAGCCACCTGCCTCCTGCTCCTGCTCCTGCTCTGCTCCCTTGCTGCTGCCCGGC
>NW_009952705.1:548206-548747 GCF_000747805.2 Chaetura pelagica
ACCGCCTGCCACAAGGCGTCGGGCTGCCCCGGGGGTGTAGATGCCCAGCCAACACCTGCCCTGTGGGGCACTGACACCAGCTCTGCCAGCCCCAGGGAGTGCCAGGGACACTTGGGGAAGGACCTGACCAAGAGCCAGGCCCAGGGAGCTGCGAAGAGCTTTTACTGAGAGGGGAGGGGGTAGGGGGGAGTGGTGATCAGTGGGGGGACAGAGCCCAGGGCCACCCGCCTGGAGCTCTCTGTAAATAGCACTTTTACATACCTCCTCCTGGCCCCAGCCGAGCCTGCTCGGGGCACCGCAGGCGCTGCTGGCCTTTTACAATAAATGGTAGCCCAATGTTACCCAGCTCTGCCTTCTCTCTGGGGAGGGGTGGGGGGCACAGCTCTGCACCGGGGTAGCCAGTGAAGCTGGTGCCTTCTGCTGTGAGTGGAACCGGTTGGGTGGACGCAGGAGCAGAACTGGGCCTCGACGCGGCTGCCTGGGAGCAGGGCTGTTTGTGAAGCCCCTTACACAGCCCCGGGCGCAGCCGGTGCCTCCCGCG
>NW_009952705.1:549267-557341 GCF_000747805.2 Chaetura pelagica
GCCGTGCCCGCCGCGCTCAGCACCAAGGACAGAGCCCGGCACGGCGGGCGGGGCCCCAGGGGGTTCCGGGGGAGACACGGCCAGGATCACCCTCAAGGCTGCCCGGGAGCCCCCACGGGCCAGACTTTTCCCCATCCGGTGTCTGGTCCCGGGGGGGACCTGCGGGTCGTGCCTGAGCCCGTTGCGTGCAATGATCAGGGTGCTGTCCCAGTTAGTCCCCCGAGCCGAGACCCCCGGAGCCATAGGGTGGCCGTGGGGGTCCCGTGTGTCACCTCCGCGGCATATAGTGCTGTGAAGGACATCGCAGGGCCCTTGGGAATGCAGCACAGGACAGCCTACCCAGAGCCCCTGGGTAACAAAGCACCTGCTGGTGTGTGGGGTCCATCCCTGGGAAGGTGGGTACCAATACTGGTGTGTTTTGGCAGGAATGGGGAACAGAGCCTGTGCTGTCACAGTGCCACCCATTCTGGGGACACTGGAGGTGATGGCATGTCCTCAGGAGCTGGGCCCCTGTCTGTGTCCATGTCTATGTGCTGGGGCCAGGAGGGATTAAGGCCTTGGCTTGTTGGGGAGGGGATCATGCTGGGATGCCACGTGCCAGCTCCCAGCACCACTGGCACCATGAAGCCATCCAGGGACAGGTCGTGTTCAGGGCTGACCCTGCCCCCCAGAATCCCCTGGAGCAGGGGCTTCTTATGCCATCTGCCTGTGGGGCTGGACACCTCTCATCTTGCTGGGGGGGACCAGCATGACGATGGCACTGGGAGCCAGCAACTGCATCCCATGGCATTGCTGGGGCACCAGAAGCACTCCTGGGGCTGCTCTGGCTGTGAGACTGGGCTGGGGCCTGGCCTAGAGCGATGCAGAGCATGCCAGTGGGCACACGGTGTTATCTACCTGTAGGAGCTCTCATTTGGAATGTTACCTTGGAGCCTGCAGAGCTTGAGGAGGCAACCAGCCCCTGATCCTTCCCAGCTGCATTCAGAGATACCAGGGCAGTGCCTGTGTGCTTCATGCTGGTGATCC
Source organism: Chaetura pelagica (assembly GCF_000747805.2). Taxonomy (NCBI): domain Eukaryota; kingdom Metazoa; phylum Chordata; class Aves; order Apodiformes; family Apodidae; genus Chaetura; species Chaetura pelagica. The sequence goes on from NW_009952705.1 coordinate 550,294, forward strand.
TAAGACTGTCCACAGGGGCAGAGACCAAGCATGGCACGAGGATCTGCCTGTCCCTCTGCTGAGCTGGCTGGGATTTCCCCCAGCTCTGCTGTGTTGTCTGCAAAGCCCTCTGAAGCAGCAGGGACTGGGGTCCCAAGCTCTGCTGGCCCTGGGTTCCCCAGGGCTGGATCTGGCTCTTCAGGAGGAGGGCCCCTGGGGGAGCTGCCTGCAATGCCCTGACACAAAGCTCTGGGAATCTGCCCCAAGGAGATGGGATTTGCTCCTCAGCCTCCTGGTTGCATCCTCGTTTCAGCTGCACCTTCCAGGCACTTTTAAACGGTGTCTGGCTTTTCGAGTTTGATGAGACTCTTATCGGCTTTATCTGCCATGGAGAGAGGCTTTAGCTGCAGTGATACCCCGGGCAAGTTAACCCTGACTGTGCCCAGCGGGACTGCCTGCTGGGCCAGGGGTGTCTGTCCAGGCAGGGCTGCTGGGGAGGGGGCTGCCAAGCCCCCAGGTCCACATCCCCCTGCTCAGCAGAGCTGCACCCAAATGCAAGCCCTTTTTTTCTTTTCTAATAACACATACTGGACAACACAGTAATCCTGGCTCCCCAGAGCCAAAATCTGGCCTTAGTCACAGCTTCGAGCTATTTTTGCTTCTCCAGCTAATCCCGGGTTGAGCTGTGCTGTGGTGGCCCCACTGCACCCCCATTGCACCAGCGCTGCCCGGGCTGCGTTCCCTCCTTCCCGCAACCTCCCCTGCCCTTGCCCTGCCTGCGCTGCCCTGGAGTGGCCCTGGGATCTGCTGCCAGCTCCTGTCCTTTGCTGAGAGAGGACATCCCTGTGGCAGGGAGCCGTGGTGGCAGAGCCTCTGCCCAGCCCGGGGCTGGGGGCTGTGGGGGCAGAGCATGGGGCAAGCACAGGGGCTGAAAAGGACTTTCCTCTGCCTGGTGCCATCTCCCAGCTGGGGCAGGGGTGATGCTGGGGAGTCTCCTCAGTGCTGTGGCAGATCTGCTTTTCCCCTGCGCTTCCAGCTGGTGCTGTGGGATCCTGATTCACTCCAGCTCGTGGCTTTTCTCCCACCCTCTCGGCAGGTGCCGCCGTGGTATCCTGGTGCCAGGCCTGGGGCTGGAGGTCCCAGCACTGCATCCTGGCACCTCTGGGCTGGCAGTGCCTGGCTGGGTTTGTCATTGCTCTGGCTGAGCTGCCTGACCCCTGGCAGGAGGTGGGAGCAGCAGATGGTAAAGGGGAGGCATGAATGGCCTGGCTTGAAATCGTGCCTCTGGCAATGGAAGCTGGACCTGGGCTCTTCCCGTGGCATGGAGCTGGGGTCCTGCCTGGGACAGGGCCTGGAGGGTACGGGGCAGGGAAGGGGTGAGCTCTGGCAGCAGCTGGCAGCAGCTACACACCTGGCTCCTCTTCCCAGAGGGATGTATGCGGGGCCAGAGGGTTGGGCTCCCTTTTGTGTCCACCGGGGTGTCCTGAAGCCCTCAGGGGCAGCTGCGTCTCCTTTCAGACAGCAACTTCATCCTGGCCAACGCGCAGGTCCGCCGCGGCTTCCCCATCGTCTACTGCTCCGACGGCTTCTGCGACCTCACCGGCTTCGCGCGCACCGAGGTCATGCAGAAAAACTGCAGCTGCTGCTTCCTCTACGGGGCTGAGACCAGCGAGCCCGTCCTGCAGCGCATCGAGAAGGTGCTGGATGGCAAGCAGGAGTACCAGACTGAGGTCTGCTTCTACAAGAAGGGTGGTGAGTGGTGCAGGGGGCTGGGGCCCTGCCCGTGGCTCCCTGGCTGGGACTTGGTCCTGTGCTGGCCCTGGGTGAAGCCACCAAGCAGCCAGGGGGGCTGTCCTGCCTTCATCACCTCTCTCCCCCACACAGGAGCTGCGTTTTGGTGCCTGCTGGACATCATGCCCATCAAGAACGAGAAGGGGGAGGTGGTACTTTTCCTTTTCTCCTTCAAGGACATCACAGAGAGCCGGGGCAGGAGCCATGTGGGTGACAAGAAGGAGGGTGAGCAATGGCTGTGGGATGGGGCTCGGGGAGGGGGTGTGCACTGGGCATGTGGCAAAGAGTGTCCCAATTGCTGCTGGTCCTGCCCACCTGTGTACACCTGTGCAAGGAGGGGTCCCCGTGGCAGCTGTGGCACTCCCACTAACCCAGCATGTCTTGTCCACTGCAGAGAAGCAGAGGAGCAAGAAGCCCGGGAAATCACGCCTGTGGGCAGCGCGGAGGCAGGGCCGGACAGTGCTGCACCAGCTCAGCAGCCAGTTTGCCCGGCGGGACCGCAGTGAGATGAAAATCAACCGTGTAAGGACCTGGGGGAGCCCTGCACATCGCCCGGTGCCCCGGGCAGCCTGGCAGTGCTGCAGCTTTCCCGGGACTGGCCGGCAGCAGAGCCCGGTCTAGCCAGAATGCTGCTCCCACACATCACCTCCCTGACCGCCCCCCCAGGCACACAAGTGCCCTCCAGACCCATTGGATGCACTATGGTCCAGGCTGCAAATGTGGTTTGCTGGAAGCAGCAGAAACCAGTGGGACCCCAGAGCTCACTGTAGGCAGAGCAGATCTCCTGGCAGGGCTGTCTCTGCTCACATCTTGGCTGTCGGGAACACCCAGCCGTGCCCCGGGGGAGCTGTTACCAGGCTGCGGCAGCCGCAGGGGCTCCAGCACCGGGGCTCCAGCAGCCGCAGGAACCGGCACCGCCGCTGTGCCGGCTGACCCTGGGGGCACTGCCTGCAGGCACGGGGCCAGGACAGGGGTCTGTCACCAGCCGGGGGCCCAGAGCTGGCAAGTGGGCAAAGGGGTTCAGTGTGCCAGTCTTGAGCCTTGGGGCATGGACCTGGCTCTCCCCTGGTTCCAGCTGCTCCTTAGCAACGCTGCGTCGCTGCAGAGGGTGGGGGTGGGCTCTGCCCCAGCACATGAATGGGCACCTGAGACAGTTCTGGGCAGCAGCTGGCAGTGCCAGTGGATTAGGGTTAATAGCATTAGCACAACGTTAATTTATGTGCTGTAATCGGGGATTCTGAGCCCATCTCTGAGGGTGACCTCAGTACAGCCCATGTTCATCCACCTCCCTGGCATTGGGGGGTGTCAGCCAGGCTGCTAGGGCCTGTGGGGGTGGGATTGTGGTGCTGTGGTGGCCCCTGTGCCATCCGTGTGCCGCCCTCTGCTTTGCTTCTCCTCTAGAACGTGTTTGAGAACAAGCCCTCCATCCCTGAGTACAAAGTGGCCTCGGTGCAGAAGTCCCGCTTCATCCTGCTCCACTACAGCATCTTCAAGGCCCTCTGGGACTGGCTCATTCTCCTGGCCACCTTCTACGTGGCTGTCACTGTCCCCTACAACGTCTGCTTCACGGGCACAGAGGACAGCCTCTCAGCCGCCCGGAGCACCATCGTCAGTGACATCGCCGTGGAGATGCTCTTCATCCTGGGTAGGTCCGAGCACCCTGTGGGATGGGGCCGTGGCAGGACAGGGACGCCTGGAGCAGCCAGAGGAGCAGCCCTGGGGGGTGGCGGAGAGGGACACTGGCACCACTCTGCCCCTGCTGCTGGCACCAAACACCGTGGGAATGGGACCTGGCTTGGCTGCAGAGCCCAGCCCGGCTGATGGCAGGGGTGGTGAGGGCTGGTCCTGCTCTCCGGAGCAGACATTATCCTGAATTTCCGGACAACATACGTGAGCCAGTCGGGGCAGGTGGTGTACGAACCCCGCTCCATCTGCATCCATTACGTGGCCACCTGGTTCTTCGTGGACCTGATCGCTGCTCTGCCCTTCGATCTGCTCTACGTCTTCAACGTGACTGTGGTGAGTGTGGCTGGGGCTGCAGGCAGGGGGCAGTGGGAGGGAGGTGACTCCTTTCACAGGGACCCTGTCTGGGAGCAGCGGGCAGCCAGGGGAAGCAGCGGTGGCATCTACAGTGGGAAACCTCCCACACCTCTTAATTTAACTGGAGGCTGCCAAAAATTACATTAACAGCCAAGGCACCACTCCAGGAGCTGCAGGTACCCGCACAGCTCCCAGCACCCAGCAGCCTGTGCTCTGCCCAGGGTACAGAGCAGCTCCGTGTCCATGTGCAAGTACCCTGTGCACACACAGCCCGTGGCAGCGGGGGGCAATTGCACGTGTCCCACTCCGGTGGGGGGTGACCACACATGCAGGCACACAAGGCACATACTAGTGACAAAGGCAGGTCCCAGTTGGGGCCTCCTGGGCTCTTGGGGGCCCCGTGGTGCAGCAGGTGTGCTGAGCTGTGGAGTGCACTGCTGGCATCAGCCCCTCCCCACCCGCTGCTAATTGGCAGTAGGGAGGGGAGGGCACAGACTTTAATTAAGCTTATTGGAGGCAGAGCAGCGTGTGGGGAGGACAAGGGCACTTGGGGCTGGAACTGCCCCCCTGAGCCAAACCTGGGGCCGCTTGTGCTGCCAGTAGGAAAACAACCATGACCGAGGCAGGGGCACTTTCACGGTGCTACAGGGTACACCTCTGCTGGGGCCAGGTGACCTGAAGGCACAGAGCTGTGCGGGGCAGGACAAGCAGGACAGGCAGGGACCCTGTGGGCAGCGGGGAGCGGAGCTGAGCCTCCCAGGAGCAGGTCCGTCCTGACCTGTTTGGACCCGACGTGTGTCCAAACCCTCCTGCCGCAGCCAGGGCACCTCCGGCTCCCTCTGCCGGGATCCCGGCAGGAGAGGCACAGAGTCTTCCGAGATGGTCCCTGAAAATAGGTTGGCTCTGCTTTCTGCCAGCTCAGCTCTGCCAGACACAGCCCCTGACAGCAGAGCCACTGGTCCCTGCTTCCAGCCACCTCCCTGTCCATTTCCAGGATGACAAATCTCCCGGGGGATTTGGTGACCCTGCCTGCTGGCTGGGTGCTGGGCATGGTGGTCAAGGGCTGCCTGGGGACAGGCTCTTCCCTGCGGCCCCGGAGCCCACGACCCTCCAGTGGGTGTAGGGGGTGGCAAAGGGTCCCTGCACTAGGGGAGGAGGCGGGGGGGGGGGGGGGTTGCTTCCCAGCTCTTCCTGCGGCTTGGCCGGGTTGACCCTCCTGTCCTGCTCCCCAGACCTCGCTGGTTCACCTGCTGAAGACGGTGCGGCTGCTGCGGCTGCTGCAGAGGCTGGACCGGGACTCGCAGTACAGCGCCATGGTGCTCACCCTGCTCATGTCCATGTTTGCCCTGCTGGCCCACTGGATGGCCTGCATCTGGTACGTCATCGGCCGCAACGAGCTGGAGAGCAACGACCCCCAGACCTGGGACATTGGTGAGTGGGGCTGCCCGGACGCCCGGCTCCCCCCATGCCCTGGGGGGGTACAGCCCTTCTGGTGGCTGTGGAGCGAGGCTGGGGCAGGGACAGGAGCAGTGCTGAGTGCCCGAGCCTGGGCAAGGGCTGACCCCTGGCTGTGCTTGGCAGGCTGGCTGCACGAGCTGGGCAAGAGGCTGGAGGCTCCCTACATCAACAACTCGGTGGGGGGCCCCTCCATCCGCAGCGCCTACATCGCCTCCCTCTACTTCACCCTCAGCAGCCTGACCAGCGTGGGCTTTGGCAACGTCTGTGCCAACACTGACGCCGAGAAGATCTTCTCCATCTGCACCATGCTCATTGGGGGTGAGGCAGGGAGCAGGGCAGGGCTGGGGGGACTTCATCTCCAGCTGCTGGAGCAGCGGGTGCAGCAGCTGCCCAGGGGGAGGTGGTGAACACGAGTGCCCTGTGGGGCTGGGGTTAGGGGAGAAGCTCCCCATGCCTCACCCTTCAGCTCCCCAGCTGCTGGTGGGAGCAGAGCCCGGCCCCTGCCCATGCCCCCACATGCCACAGCCCCCAGGCTGGCCCGGGGTGGGTCTGATGCTGCCCTCTCTGCCCCCAGCACTGATGCACGCCGTGGTCTTTGGCAACGTCACGGCCATCATCCAGCGCATGTACTCGCGCCGCTCGCTCTACCACACCCGCATGAAGGACCTCAAGGACTTCATCCGTGTCCACCGCCTGCCCCAGCAGCTCAAGCAGCGGCTGCTCGAGTACTTCCAGACCACCTGGTCCGTGAACAACGGCATCGATGCCAACGAGGTAGGAGGTGCTGGCTGGGCTGGGCCAGGTCCCCTCAGCCCCCCCATCCTGCACCCCGTGCGGGGCAATGGGGCCATGTGTGTGTGCACGTGTGTGTGTACAGACATGCACATGTCCATGCTGTGCTGCTGGCGGGACCAGAGGTGGATGTCAGGGCTGGGGCACGTACCTGCCAGCACGGGAAGGGCCGTGGGGAGCACAGGCAGCCCATCACCAGCCAGAGCTGTCCCCCTTCTCCCAGCCCAGAACTGCCAGGATCTGCCAGGGCTGAGCAGCGAGATGCTCTGCTCTGGTGGGGGTTCTGCCCGTGCCAGGCTGTGGGGACAGGTCCCTCCGCCCCCAGCACCCCGGCCCTGCTCTCCACAGCTGCTGCACGACTTCCCCGACGAGCTGCGCGCCGACGTGGCCATGCACCTCAACAAGGACATCCTGCAGCTGCCCATCTTCGAGACGGCCAGCCGGGGCTGCCTGCGCTCCCTCTCGCTGCACATCAAGACCTCGTTCTGCGCCCCGGGGGAGTACCTGCTGCGCCAGGGCGACGCGCTGCAGGCCAACTACTTTGTCTGCTCCGGCTCCCTCGAGGTGCTGAAGGATGATGTGGTTCTGGCCATCCTGGGTGAGGGCAGGCAGCGTGGGCTCCCCCCCCAGCCCCTTTTGCCCCGAGGGGCCCAGGGTTCACACCTCTAGCCCTCCCCGGTGCCCTCCTGCAGGCAAAGGGGATTTGATCGGGGCCGACCTGTGCAGCACAGACCAAGTGATCAAGACCAACGCAGACGTGAAGGCCCTGACGTACTGTGACCTGCAGCACATCGGGCTGCGCGGGCTCTGCGAGGTGCTGCAGCTCTACCCTGAGTACGCCAGCAAGTTCACAGCCGACATCCACCAGGACCTGACCTTCAACCTGCGGCAGGGCAGCGAGATGGAGGTGGGTGCTTGTCCTCCCTCGCAGGCCCCTCCCCGTGGTCCCGGGGACCAGAGCAGGGCTGGGGCTCCACACAGCCGTGGG
>NW_009952705.1:560014-571456 GCF_000747805.2 Chaetura pelagica
TTTTCCTCCCTGGGGAGGGAAGGCTCTCTCGGCCGTGAGCAGCAGTGCCCGCTGCTGCTTCCCAGCGCCCATGTGTCGTGTGGCCATGACTGTGTGGAAGTTAAATGCTGTTTGGGGACAGTGGGTGCCTGGGGGGAGCAGAGGTGCAGCTGCTCAGCTGCTGAGCTGGGAACGGAAACTTCAGAAGCCTGGTCAGGTTCCAGACCAGGGACCTGCTGAGACGGGGGAGGTGACTTTATCCACTAGAAATAGTTTCTAGTGAAATGGCGACTGTTCTGTGCTGCTGTTGGGGACAAACAACCTCTGTGCCTCCAAAGTGACCTCGGTGAAGCCAAATACGTGGTGATGCTGCCTCTTGAAGAGCTGCAGGAAAGTTGTGAGGCGTGTCTGGGAGGAGGCCCAGACGTGCTGGGGTGTGAGGCTGGTCCTGGGATCTCAGCATAGGGGATGGACTGTGGTGTGGGGGGATCATGGTCCTGGGGGCGCAGGGGGTGCAGAGGTGGGGGTCAGCAACAGGTTGTAGTGCTGATTTCTGTGGTGCTTCAGCTGTGATCCTGGCACTGCTGGAGCCCATGGCTGGTGGTGCTGTGAGGAGCCAGGGGAGTGTCCTGGTGGCTGCAGTGGCTCTGCCAGTGAGGCTGGTCCAGCCATCAGCCCATCTCTGCTGCCCTTTAGCTCTTGGCTGTTGTGCATGGCTGTCCTGGGTCTGACCTTGGCTGTTTCCAGACACGTAAGGAAATTGGAGGGAAGAGAGTGCCCTGAGGTACTATTTTAAGTCTGATGTGGAACAACTTGCATCTACTATTCTTAGTTTTTTGTGTGGTGGTCAACACACATCTGAGCTGCCCTAGAGCCTGACACCTCCCTGCTCTGCCCAGGGCCAGGACTCCTGAGCCTGCTCTGAGGGCAAGGTTTGGTTCAGACCAAAAAAGGATAATTTTGATTCCTGATGGCCTGACATGCCATGCTGAGTGAACTGTCCTGGAATATCCCATTAGTATTTGCTGCTGCCTTAACTCTTGAAGTTTTTGTTGGTTTTTTTTTTCTTTTTTTTTGTTTTTTTTTCCAGCTTAACTAGATAATAAGGTGAAAGAACTGACTGGAAAGGGTGAAGAATTCAAACTAGCCTGTGTAGGCAGCTACAGGATGACTTTGGCCTCAGTGCACTCTTGGAGTGAACAGAGCAGGTAAAGCAGGAGCTTGTAAGGCTCAGAAAGGTGACTTTGAGGTTCATTAACTGGGTCTCAGTGCTGAAACCACCTCAGACTACTCTCAGTCTCAACAGTATGGCTGAGCATTCAACTACTTCCATAGCAAACCCTGCCTCTTGAGTCCATCTTCCCTCAAGTCCTAAGGGCTAATTTAGGTGACATTTGTTTGGTGAGATGAAATGGGGCTTCTGAAGGAGTTACTACAGCAGGAAGGGGAAAGTTGGCTCCATGTGTGGTGTGAATACAGTAAAATGAAGCTATGAACACCCTTGACTTTGGGTCCACTGGCTTTCTGAGTGAAGTCAATAATGGGTTGGGCAGAGCCTGGAACAAAACTCAGTAACATGTTCATCCTTTGTGTGCTTGGCCGGACTTAATTGTTGTGATGATGTGTGGAATTATCTCCATCACAGCACAGCTCTTTGCATCCAGCTCTAGAGCTGCTCCATGCCCTGCTGCTCAGCACCTCTTCCATTCCAACTCCTGACACCTCTGCCTGTGTGGCCAAGAGGTGGTCAGGGCATCTCCCTGGAAAGGGAGGGGAAGGAGTGCCAAGTACTTTCAGACACAGGAAATGAAATGGGAACGCTGCTGCTGAAGTGGGTGTAGCCTGAAGTGTTTCAGTCAGCACACTGGAAAGAGGATAGAATGCAGGAACAGTGGAGTCAGCTGTTTGCTTCCCTAGGGGGATGAAGTTTGAAGTCCTCTTGTGCAAGTCGTGTGAAGTTGTCAGAGCAGCACTATGAAAACACTCCACATGGCAGCCAGAAACAACAGCCTTCCTGGAAGTGACAGTAGAAGGGAAGAATAAAGCTTCATCTGAATCCTAAAAGGAGCACTTTCCTCCCCTGGAGTACAGGAATGAAAGGCTGGAGCAGTTCTACATAAACAGATAAGAAAACACTGGTTTTCATGTTTGCTTTTATTTAGCAGAGCTCCAGATAAGGAGCTGCTGGAGGCGAGAGATCCTTGTGCAGTCTGGAAAAGATATTATGAAGGTCACTGACTCTTCTGTACTGACAATAACAATTTTCTGCTTTGCAGTGTTACTGATCTTGCCTTTTTGCTCTCAGAGCAGTCAAGGCCTGTGTTGCTGGACCTCTGGTCAAAGCTGAGCTTTTGAGGGCGTGCTGAGCAGTGGGGAGAATCAGGAGCAGGAGTCAGAAAAACCTTGCCTGCAGAATTAAGAACTTGATGCTCTTGTTCAAGTTGCAGGCTTCATTCAGGAGCTGCTCCTCCAGCCTGGCTGTGCCTCCTCTCCTGTGCAGCAGGACTAATTTCTTGCAGTATCAAGGATAACAAAAAGTAGGTGAGGCCCCTGAGAGGGGCTTAGAGTGGGGATAGGGAGCATGGAGGCTTTGCTCCCTCCAGCTAGTGAGAAGCTCATGTGAAGTGAAGATGATGCAAAACCCTCCCACAAAGTCTTTTGCTGCAGTTCATGCTGCGGGTTTGGTGGCCCTGACTGGAACACCAGTCCCACTGTTATCCCTGTCACTTTCCTGGTCCAGGAGGACCAGGCAGAGGCACCACAGCTCAGCCTGCCCTCACTACCTGTTGCTCTGTTCAGCTGTGGTTAGCTCAAAGGACACTCACTGCAGTTTTAAAAGCAATTAGTCATGCTATTCTGCAGAATTAAAACCCCCACTGGATTAGACATGGAACTTCCTTGTGCTGCCAGTGTGACCAATGTGGTCACAGCTCTTGTTGCTGATACAGTTTGTGTGAGGGTTGAACTGTATTTCCAAGTTAGCATCAATTAATGCAATCAATGTCTTTTTACCTCAGGAGCTGTTTTCAGGAATTCCTGGTAAATGAGAACCACTTAAAATGAAGAAATCCTTGTGACAGGATGTATGTTAAACTGGCTAGAAGAAGGCTTGAAGGAGCTTGGTGGGTCCCTTTGGCCCAGGTACTGCACTTCTTGGCTCAGCCATGCAGGCTGTGATCTTTGCTCATCTTCCAAAGAGCTGGATCAGCTCTGTAGGATGCACAAGTGTTCCTGGCTTTGTGGTTTCCTGACAGTCTTGCAGCTGACTTGCCTGCTCCAAGCAGACAAGATCTGTCTCAGGAGGTTTAGTCTCAAACTGGGCTGCCCAGGGAGCTGCTGTCCCCCCTCCTGCCTGCTCAGCTGCTCGTGATGTCTGTGCTGGGTAACTGCAGGGTGGTGGCCTTGAAATCTGATGGTAGAATTGTTTTTGAAAAGCTGCTTTGAAAAACAGCCCTTGCTGGGGAGGCCAGGGCCCTGCAGGTGTCAGGGAGCAGATGTGTGTGTGTGTAACAGCATGAAAAGGAATCGGTGCTTCAGATCCTGATGCACTAGTCCAGCTGCAGTGGCTTGTTCCCCAGTCTAGAGCTGTTACTGGAGCTCCAGTTTACAGCCGTGCTGATAAGACACTGTTCTTTGTGGGGGGAAGTGCGTGTTGCCTGTGGAAAGATCAAGTATTAAGACTGATCAGACTTCACAGGGCTGAGGTCTGTGCTCCTGGGTCTGTTTCCTGGTTCATCTCGTGGGTAATAGCAGGGTCTGAGACTCCTCCCTCTGCAGGGTGCTCCCTGCTGCAGCAAGGCCTGGGGTCTGTGTAGTTAATCACATCAGTGTGTTGGGAGATCAGGCTGCCACTGCACTCTGTTGATCTGGGCTGCTGGGGTCTGTTCTGGTGGGTTTCTCCCACACTTGCTGCTGGTGGATGTCACTTGTCCCCCTGGGTCCCAAGGCCTGGACTGGGTGGGAGGGAAGGTAGACTGTCCCCCACACAAGGTCACACGAGTGTCCTGCCAGCGGTGGCAGCTGCCTGTGCAGTGTCAGGTGAAGCAGAACCACTCAGTAACTTCAGGGGTTGCTTTGCCAAGAAATTCATGTAATGCTGTGAGCTATTTAACAAGATAAATACTTCACTGGGGCTTTTGTCTTGAGTATTCTGATTCTAAGCCAACAAATCCCCAGTGAAACAGTTTCTTGCATAGCTGAGAGCAGAAGCAGTCCTCTTGGGTAACTAGATTCTTCAGGACTGGGTTTCTAAATATTGCCAGCTTCAAGTAGTCCTTGCTACTGGGTGAACATGGGGCAAAAATATCAGGTTCTTTAAGTTCTGGCAGCTCCCTGTGTTAGGGGATCTGGTAAAGCAATTCTTCTGCAGGGATTAACATGGAGATCTGGTAGTAATTGCCCTGTGGAGACTGGGTTCTTGCAGAGGCTGGTTTGTTTGGAATGAGCTCTTGTGCTGTTCTGGAGCATCCTGACAGCTCTGGGAGCTGCCTCACTGGGCAGGCTGGGAGTGCAGCAGCAGGACAAATTATTTGGTCTTTTTTTAATGGGAGTGCAGAGCCCTGCAACAAATCTAGGAAAATGGTGATGTGTTGAGAGGAGCATAAACTGCAGGGGTGACGGACATGGAGCTGTTGTTGGTTGGACAGCATCAGGCACTGCAACTTGTCTTTGATCTCAAAGCAAACAGAAGGTGCCCAGGGAGTTTGCAATAGGAACACGGTGCCTGTGTGAGGCAGAGTTGCAGCAGCTGGAGGTGAGCAGGGCAGAGTACAGACCTTCATATGGATCTTGTGACACCAAGCTGCTGAGTTTCACTGATTAATTAGTAGGAAATTAATACTTGTTATTCTTGATTAATGAGTACCCCTATCACAGCCCTCCTTCTTGTGGTCTTGAATCAGGTGGTGAGTTGCAGCCTGGGCTGCTGTCCCTTGTCTGCACAAGATCCCTGTTGTCGTTTTGGTCATCCTGCCCTGTGACTGGAGTGTCTATGTTCTTGTGGGGAGCAGGGAGGGCTGTGTGCCCAATCCACACTGCTGGAGGTGGGGTGGTGCTGAGCAGCCCCCCTGAGCATCAGAAAGGGACTTGTCTGCACAGGACACTCCATGTGTCCCAAAGCAGGGTCCCTGATCTCCCACAGATCCAGGCTGTGCTGTTCAACTGTCGCTGCTGTGCATGGTGGAGTGGAGCTGATAGGAATGTACAGGCCCTCAAAGGTGTTGGCATGAGGAAAAAGTGCCAAACTGACCCTCCTCCAATGGAGGAGAGGTCTCAGTGTCTACAGTCTTGGTAGTTGCTCACTTCAATGATTTGATCTAAGTGTCAGCAGAAGTGCTGAGCAGGTCATTCTGATCTTGTTCTCAGCCTCAGACCCTTAGTGAGATGGCTGCTTTTGGGGTCATCAGAACTGCACGGTCTCCACCCAGACATCCCAAGGACCTGGCAGCTGCTCAGGTGCACATGAAGTCATGTAATCCTGCAGCCAGACTTCAGACCATCTTTAGATGGTGATCAGGCTTTTCATAATTGTGTGGTCACAGACGCTTTCCAGGGTGAGCTGTACGTTCAGATGTGCTTGCTTAATTGTTTTTGAGTTCATGTAGCACAACCAGATGGCAAAATGAATCCAGATCTCTGAAATATAGGTCACACTAAGACTTGAAGATGTCAGCAGGCTCATTTCCCTGTTTTGCTCTGGGAATCACCCCTATCATGTTTCAGGAGGTCATAACTCAGAGGCACAATTCACGTGGCTTTTAATGGGCAGGTTGTTGGTCTGAAACAGCAACAGGGCTTTGGTGCTGCTGATAGACTGCAGGGGAGGGATACAAGGTTAAACAAGCAAAACTGCTCCCTTGCAAGCTCTGGTTAGGGGAGGAACTCTAAAAGGTGGGAAGTTTTTTGGGCTGATGTAGAGGTGGAGCTGCTGATGTGCCTCTCAAACCTGGTGGTAACCAGGCTGCTCCAGAGCTGCTTTCCCACTGACCAGCAAAAGAAGTTGCTGATTTGCTTCCTATTGAGCTTTTTCATCCTGTCAGAACAGTTTGTCCTTCCTCGGGGGAGGAGGTGGGGTCAGGCCAGTGTTCCACTGCCAGGACAGTGCTGCTTTGAGGTGTGGTATTTATTGGCTTGGTGTGAGAGCCTCTCTCAGACTGAAGAGACAAACTCCTGTAGTCCAAGGGGCTGACATCCATGCCCTTTCTGGAACGGCTTCTAGGCAGTGCTTGGGCATCTCTGTTGCAAGGACAGGGTGAAGGTGCTGCCTGGTGAGCTCAGGAGGGGAGAAAGGAGCTGAAAGTCAACCTCGGTGACCTCCATGAACCAAGTAGTAGTTGTTCTAACAGACAAAGCTCTAATAACAGTGGTTGGTATGCTGGCTGCTCTTTACTTGCCTCACCCAGGCAAGGTGTGTGTGACACCTACACGTGGTGGAAGTGCTGGAGGGCCCACTGGTGGGGAGGAAAGCTTGTGTTACCAATATCCCTTCTCCAAAGGAACTCAGAGGTCTAAGACCCTGCTCAAGACTGACAAACTGCTGGATAGTGCTGTGGTACATGCAGTTGGTAACTTTCCACCATGGGAAGGAGTCCCCACCTGCCTGTGCTGATGATGGCTGCAGATCAAACCCACCCTCTAGAACTGGTACAGCTGGTCCGTGAGCGTGTCACTAACTCTGACCTCCTCTTCCAGTTGCAACCTGCCTCCAGGTGGATCCCAGAGCAGAACCTGCAGCATCCTTAACTCTTGGCACTCCTGCACTTAGGCCACAATGGCAGGTCGAGGTGGAGCTGCTCGACCGAATGGACCAGCTGCTGGGAACAAAATCTGCCAGTTCAAACTTGTCCTGTTGGGAGAGTCGGCAGTGGGGAAGTCCAGCCTGGTCCTGCGCTTCGTGAAGGGGCAGTTCCACGAGTACCAGGAGAGCACGATCGGGGGTGAGTTCTGGCTCCAGGTGCCTGTGGCTGGGAGATACTGGCCTCGCCAGTGCAGTTTGGGGTGTTAGAAGCATTAATGGCTGTTTCAAACCAGTCTGGGGCTTTTTTTTTTTTTGCTATAAATAGCCAAGAAGCTAATGCTTTAACTCTTGGTTTACAACTTGTTTGTTGGTGTGAAGATCAGCGCAGCAGAGGACACTGCTATGGCAACCGTGCGCGCTGCCTCCAAGGCGCTGCACTTGCAGCTCTTGAATGCCTGCTGCTAATTAGAACCAAGGCCTTCAGCTTGGTTTATAGCCCTTAATTATCTTTTCAGACCATGACCTGGGATTTTGGGGCTGTTTCTAGCCTGACACTGTTAACTACTTACACAGCTCTTTTAGTTCTTTAGCTTGAAATCATTAACATGGTGTCACCAATCAAGCCTGGTCTCTGGGCACTAATTTTTATCCCTATAGAGACCCATGCAGGGAGTAGGGGCTGCTGTAAGTGCAGTGAATGGGCAAGCAGGGCTCAGATTTGGGCACTCAGCTCTTTGTCTTCAGTCCGTGTCCAAGGCTGGGCCTTTACCCTGGTTATAACTCGTAGTATGGCACTGCCTGGGATGCCCAGATGCTGCCCCAGGGATGCAGTGGCAGCAGGCTGACTGCTGTGCTTGGGCACCCAGGTGCTCTCCAGAGCTCATCCTGGTGCCTGCAGCTGTTCCTGTGACCTGGGGACAAGAGTGACAGCACTGCTGCCCTGGGAGTTGTCCTCTGCCCAGGCTCTCAGGGCCACCTCCATATTGGCTGTTTGGTGGCTCTTGGGTCCGTGTGTGCAAGGAGCTCGATAGAGCAGAGCTGCAGCATCCACAAGGGGCTCTGCACTGCCCTCAGCCTGGGGCCTCTGCTCCCCCTGTGCACCAGCAGAGCTGTGCCCAGCTCAGGGGTGGTGCTGCAGGGCTCTGCATCACATGGGCAAACACACACCTTCTCTTCCAGCTGCCTTCCTCACACAGACAGTCTGCCTGGACGACACGACAGTGAAGTTTGAGATCTGGGACACGGCGGGGCAGGAGCGGTACCACAGCCTGGCCCCCATGTACTACCGGGATGCTCAGGCAGCCATTGTTGTCTATGACATCACCAACACAGTGAGTGGGGGGCTGCTAGGTTGGGGGGGCTGCCAGCTGGTGCTTCTCAGGTCCCTGGGAGAGTGTCTTGATTTCAAGGCCTTGCAGGTGCCTGCCTGCAGGTACTGAGTTTCTTAGCCTGCTGGTGGCCTCTTCCTCAGCCCTGACCAAGGCTGTCTAAGCTGATAAGGGATCCTGCTACAAAGTGCTGCAGAGGCAGAACACTTCTGACAGGAAAGACTTGTTCTAATCATATCTTCACTATGTATTAGTAGGAGGCTGCTCTTCCTGACTGCTGCCTCCTGTTTGCTTCCAGGACACATTTGTACGAGCCAAGAACTGGGTGAAAGAGTTGCAGAGGCAGGCTAGCCCCAATATTGTAATTGCACTAGCAGGAAACAAGGCAGACCTTGCTACCAAGAGAGCTGTGGACTTCCAGGTGAGTGGGAATCCAGATCAGTTGTTGCCTGAGCAAGTCATGAAAGCGGCTTTTTGCTTAAGTGGGGAGATGGTGGCTGTGTGCAAGATGCTTTGAGGGAGAGAGGAGGTCAGGATTTATGCTGCTGAAGACCCTGGGGTGCCCCTCAAAGGGAGCTGCAGACTGCCTTCCCGTGCACTCCTTCCACAGCACTTGTAGCTCTTGTTGGTAATGATTATGACAAATGTGGAGAATAAGGCCTAGGGAGTACCAGCATCTGTCTGGTCTTTCCTGGTGCCTGACTCACCTGGGGATGTCCAGCAGGGAATGAAACAGCATCTCTTAGCAGACAGGTGAAGAATCATTCCTAGCTTGTTCTCTGCTCTTCACAGCCCTTAGCTTGTCAAAGACAGACGTCCAAGGAGCAGCTCTTATCTCAGCCCTCTGCTTAGGGCTGTTTGTGCTGCATTTACAGTGCGTATTGCTCTCCCAGCTCACCAGAGTGTGAGGTGTTGGGCTGCTCAGGACGTGCTGTGTCTGCTCTTGGTTCACAGACAGTCTGTGCTGCTGACCCCAGCTGGGCCACCAGCCCCATGGGGCTCTCAGTGGTGAATGTTTCCCAGCTGTCCTGGCCGGGCAGGGTTGAGGGGCTGGGGGTGTCTGGCTGGGGGTGGGATGGGGCTTCTTCCATGTTGCCATCACAAGAAGTGTGTGGAGGCTGCTGGGGCCTCCCTGTGGCAGGATGCCTTTGCCATTCTGATGTGATTGTTTGTAGGATGCACAAACATATGCAGATGACAACAGCTTGCTGTTCATGGAGACATCAGCAAAGACAGCGATGAATGTGAATGAAATCTTCATGGCAATAGGTGAGAGCCTGTGTGCAGAGGGGTGGCTGGAGGAGCTCCAGCAGCAGCTGTGGGAGCTGCCCTCTCAGCAGGGGCTGGAGCAGTGACCACCCTGCTCCTGCAGCCAATCCCTGGGCATTGGGAGTCTTTGCCTTGCAAAGCCTATTCCTTCTCTCTGTTTATCTGGGGTGGTGAGTAAGGAAAGAGCAGGACTGGTGACAGGCAGAACTAGGAGTGGGTTTGTTGGCTGTGCTTGTGCTGCTGCTGTCTGATCCCAAACAGCTCCAGAGGGGAGGGCTTGGGCCCTGGAGTAGGGCTGAGCTGGGGGGGAGGCTGCCCTCTGCAGAGGGACCACTAACGTCTCGTTCCTTTCCAGCCAAGAAACTGCCAAAAAATGAACCCCAGAACGCTCCGGGTGGCCCAGGCAGGAATCGGGTGGTTGACCTTCAGGAGAGCAGTCAGCCCAGCAGGAGCCAGTGCTGCAGCAATTGAGCTGAGCTGCCCACGGAGCCCTCGGAGCCCAGACTGGAATCACGTAACGATCGCACTTACCATAGAGCGGCTGCTGCCGGTGGCTGCTGTGATTTCTCCATCCCTTTCTGATCATAGGCTGGAGGGAGTTCTTCCACCTGCACCTTTCTGTACAAATACTAATTCAATTCTAAGTCTTAAGTCACTTTTTTAATATATGAACTTCTGCTCTTCCCTCTTCCTGGTGGTGGTGGATGCACGGCCTGGTGCCTGCCCAGCCAGCTCGCCCTGCCCGGGGCAGCAGTGCCGGGTCCCTCAGTACTGTAGTTCACTATTGGAAACAAAGGGATCTCGAGACTAGAACCGTGTCTAACCTTACCCGTATGTAAAAGCTAAGGCTCATACCTAGAACAACCACTAAACTGTAGCATTATGGTGACAAACTCTGGCTTTTCGGCCACTTATTGACCAAATCAATTATGAGTATTCTGGGGTGGGGCAGAGGGAAGCAAAACTGGTTTCTTCTGTATTTTGTATTGTATGTTTCTCCATGTAACCAATCAGTATCTTGTCAATATAGTACATACAACTAGCTGCCTGTTGTCTTCATTTGTGTTGGACTCTAGCATGCCAACTCTTTTTTTTTTTTTTTCTATCTCCAGTTCTGTCGTAATGCACTAATCCTGTTGCAACTTTTGCAAAAATCTTGTATAGAAAATTGTCCTTTTTTGATGGTTGTGATGCCACTAATGTTGTTAACCCTACTCTAGTGTGAATACACATGGTTTACTGATGTACAGAGGTGGGTTGGGGGAAACCTCAGATAACTTGTCAGTGGAAACAATATGTATTGCAAAGCCTGTAATTCCACAGTGTGAAGGGAGGTATTAAAATGGCTTCTGTTGCCAGACTCTAACTGATGTTGGCTGCTGCCTAGTGCCTAATGCAATGTCTTATGCATACTGGTATTTAAGAGGAACTGTCAACTTAGTCTTCATCACAAACTTCAGTTTTGTGTGATTAAAAAAAAAATAATTTTTATAAACCTATCCTAATCAACAATGTTCATGTTTCTTAATCAGCTCAAACCAGAAGGGGAGTGAACCAGAACATGCCAGAGGCTGCTTGTGGTGTGTCCAGCACCTGGTGGGGCTCTAGGGCTGTGGCCTTCCTCTCCTGGGCAGGAGGGAGAGCTGCTCCCCCTTGCTGAGCCCGGGCTGTGCTGCTGCTCCTGCAGCAGCTGGATCCCTCCAGAGGCAGGAGCTGCACAGGGGGGAGCTGGTGGTGTGCAGCAGCAGTGTGTGAGGAAGCTGGAAGCAAATAGTGGGAATTACTCATTGTGTAATAGCTGTAGGGAGGCTGCAGGGCAAGTTTGGGAAGGGGGAGCAGTGTGCAGAGGAGCTCAGCTTCATGGCCGAGCAGGCTTGGGAATGCTGTGCTCAAGGGTTGATGAACAGTGCCTGGAGGCTGTTGGCTGTGAAAGATGCAGCTCTCTTGTCACTGCTGCATGGACCTGGAAATCCTTATACCCACGGGTGAGACCTGGAGTCAGAGTGGAGAATATAGCATCCCCTTGCAGCTCTATCCCCACCCTTGTGCTGCTGGGCCAGCATTAGAGCCTGAAGACTGATGTGCTGGCACCTGGAGCTGCTGCCTCTCCCTGGCTGTGGCTGGTGGGGG
>NW_009952705.1:571508-573106 GCF_000747805.2 Chaetura pelagica
TGAGCCCGGAAGCCGTGTGGGCTGGCCCCGGGAGCTGCTGCCTCTCCCTGGCTGTGGCTGCTGGAGCTCCCTGGGAGTCACAGCCACACTCAGGTGTGGGAGCCTGGCTTCTTCTCTGCCAGAGGAGCTTCTAGCGTGGTTTGAACTGCTGAGCTGCTGGTTTCTGCAGGCAAGAGAAGGACCTATTGGAGGAGAATTTCCCCCAATCCCAGCTCTGAACGATCTTGTGTGCACAAGGTGAGGTGTTGTTGCCATCTGCTGGCTTCTTGTACTTGGTTCCTGGTTGACTGGGCTTAATTTCTGGCTCTGTCAGGATTCTGGGTCTCCACTTCGGTGAAGGAGCCTGTGATACCCTCAGGGGTGTCTTGCTGCTGCTGGAGCAGCTGCTGTTCAGCTGCAGGGACTCAGTGTCAGGGCTGGGGGCTTGTTCCTGGCTGTGGGGGTGTGTGGCAGTGTCCTGCAGAGCTGAACACCCTTGCTAGCAAGGAAGGGCTGTCCAAGCTTGGAGCAGCTTTAGCACAAACAGGTGTGTCTGCTGCCTGCCTGGACCTGAGCAGGGTGCTTGTGGTGGTTACACACAGTGCCTGAGGATGGGCCTCCCCTATCCCTGCTGTGGGATCTTGGAGGTGGGTCTAGCACCCCCTTCCCAAGCTGTGTGGGAGGAAAAAGTGTGGCTACAACAGAGCAACTTATTCTCAGCTGGGCCTTCCAGCACTATTGCCTTCCCACCCAGTGGGGCTGAGGACCTTGTGTGGATGCTGGGCAGCAGGGTGAGGAGCAAGGCAGCTCCTGGGAGCAGTGATGCAGGTGAGTAGGAATTGGGACCTCCGTACCTTCCCCCACCCTGAACAACACTCTGCTTGCAGATGCCTTCTCCCCCTTCCCTCTGGGTCTGAGTTGGCCCCATGTTGTGCTGCCCTGAGGCACCAAGAGAGGTTCTTCCCACTCTGTGCATCCAGCTCCTCTGACATCAGGAGCTGAGATCAGGGCCCAGCCCTCCCCATCAATCGACACCAAGACAGAACAAGCAGGTTCTATGCAAAAGTATCTTTATTGGATACAAAAACTTTCCAGTATAGCAAAAAAAAATTACATCATTGCTTATGGAGCTTGTCTGGGCCAAAACCCAAGACTTGCAGCTGGTCTCCTCCGGTCCTGCCGTGGGCCATCGGTTCCCCTCCCATTACACCTGGGCCTTGGTGGTGGCTCCGTTCTCAGGGGCTGGTCCGGGCTGTGGGGCTGCAGGGCTGACCTGGATGGGGACGCTCCTCTCCGGGGCGGCGGGCAGGGCCAGCCGGGGGGCCTCGATGCGGAGCTGCCCCTCCTTGGACAGGGAGCAGGTCAGCGCCTCCGCGTCCACCTCCTCGGGCACGTCCCACTCCCGCTTCAACACCTCGTACTTGTAGGAGAAGGAGCCCTTCTCATCGACGTTCTGCGTCTCCTTCTGCCCCACCAGCACCACCTTCCTGCCCACCACCTTCACCGACAGCTGCTCCGGAGCGAAGTTCTTGACGTCCTGGCAGATGGAGAAGCCCTCCCCAGAGCTGAGGGTCAGGGAGGTGCTGGAGCTCGGGGCTCGCTCCATGGCAGAGGCTGCC
>NW_009952705.1:573302-574816 GCF_000747805.2 Chaetura pelagica
GGGGCGGGGGCCATCCGGCAAAGCATGTTTGCTGCTGCTTCTGCTGCTGCTTCGGCTGCTGCTTCGGCTGCTCTCAGCTGTCTCTTTCCAGAGGTCTCTGAGCGCTGTGCCCGGTGCTGCCGCCCGCGGCTTTTATAGCCCTCCCCGGGAGGCGGGGCCTCATCCAGCGCATCACGTCATCGCCCAGAGAAGAGCTCAGCTCTTTCCAGCCCGTTCCAGCTCATTCTTGTTACTCATCCACGAGGTGAGGCGGGATGACGTCGTGCCCAACATACCTTTACCCTTAGTCTCGCAGCTCTGCTCCCCTGGCTTATAATTAGCAGCATCACCTCAGCCTGCCAACAGGCGCCCGAGCCGCCCCTGCCAAAAATCTGCTGCTGTTGTTCCCAGGCAGGGAGCAGGGCTCTTCCATCCAGCTCTTCTCTGCCTCCACCCCTTGCCTGTGGCTCATTCCCCCCTCCATGTGCAGGCAGGAGGGTCCCTTTGCACCCCATCCCGTTTGCAGGACATTGTTTCCCAGGTGGGACACAAACCCTTGGTGAGACCAGCTGAGGGTGCACAGGGGAGGGGCTGCGGGGCTGGAGCAGGTCAGTGGGCTGGAAGCAGGGGGGTCTGGGGCCGAGAAAGTGCGGGAAGCATCTGGCAGCGGGTGACATGTTACTTTATGGGTGGGATTGTCCCCCTGGTGGCTGATGTGACGCTCCTGGCACAGCGTGACCTGCGAGCAGGCTTTGCTGGCCCGCGGGCGATGCTGCATCACGGTGGCTCCGCAGAAACCCGAGAGCTCCGGCCGTGACTGCGGGTCCCTATTTGCAACAGGCGCCCGAGCCGCCCCTGCCAAAAATCTGCTGCTGTTGTTCCCAGGCAGGGAGCAGGGCTCTTCCATCCAGCTCTTCTCTGCCTCCACCCCTTGCCTGTGGCTCATTCCCCCCTCCATGTGCAGGCAGGAGGGTCCCTTTGCACCCCATCCCGTTTGCAGGACATTGTTTCCCAGGTGGGACACAAACCCTTGGTGAGACCAGCTGAGGGTGCACAGGGGAGGGGCTGCGGGGCTGGAGCAGGTCAGTGGGCTGGAAGCAGGGGGGTCTGGGGCCCAGAAAGTGCGGGAAGCATCTGGCAGCGGGTGACATGTTACTTTATGGGTGGGATTGTCCCCCTGGTGGCTGATATGACGCTCCTGGCACAGCGTGACCTGCGAGCAGGCTTTGCTGGCCCGCGGGCGATGCTGCATCACGGTGGCTCCGCAGAAACCCGAGAGCTCCGGCCGTGACTGCGGGTCCCTATTTGCGGTGTGTGACTCGTCCCCAGAAGCAGGCGCTGCTATTTTGGCTGGTAGATAATCAGCCTGTCAAAAATAGGCGAGGGCTCCAGGAGGGTGTGGGGGGGAGAGCTCCGGCCGTGACTGCGGGTCCCTATTTGCGGTGTGTGACTCGTCCCCAGAAGCAGGCGCTGCTATTTTGGCTGGTAGATAATCAGCCTGTCAAAAATAGGCGAGGGCTCTAGGAGGGTGCGTG
>NW_009952705.1:577248-582705 GCF_000747805.2 Chaetura pelagica
TGCAGCAGCCAGTGACCAACCTGAGCGAGCCTTGCCGGAGCTGCAGCCACGCACTGGGTAACCCCCTGGGACCCCCGGGAGGGGCAGTGGTGCCCACTCACCCCCTGGCCTCACTGGCTTTCTCCCCACTGCAGCAGACCACGTGTCCCACCTGGAGAACGTCTCAGAGGAGGAGATCAACCGGCTGCTGGGCATGGTGGTGGATGTGGAAAACCTCTTCATGTCGGTGCACAAGGAGGAGGACACGGACACCAAGCAGGTGTATTTCTACCTGTTCAAGGTGTGTCTGGTGCTGCCTGCATTGCCCAGGGGTTTCTGGGGCTGCTTCCCACTGTCTGTCCTCTGCCTGGGGGCTACAAGTCAACCCACTAGCCTAACCAGAGACCCAGAACAGTGACCCTGCCCCAGAAGCAGCTCTTCTCCCAGCCCTGAATTCCCCTGGTCAGCAGGTTTCCAGGGAAGAACCAGCCATCCTCCAAGCTGGACCTGGCACCTTCCTGGCTGTGTAACTCAGGGCAGCCCCCAGCAACCTCCTGCTCCTGGTGCTCCTGGTTCCAGGAACCTCAGTAAGCACATCCCCTGGTCTTTCCACAGCTCCTGCGGAAGTGCATCCTGCAGATGAGCCAGCCGGTGGTCGAGGGGTCCTTGGGGAGCCCCCCCTTTGAGAAGCCGAACATTGAGCAGGTGGGGCCCTGCCAGATTCCTGCACTGTGCTGATAACTTGTTCTGTGTTTCACTGCTCTTGCATGGTCTCCCCCTTCCTCAGGAGCAGCACTAGGAGGTCTGGTGCAGCACCTGGCCCCCTCCACCAGCCCCTTCTCTCCTCAGGGAGTCCTGAACTTTGTCCAGTACAAGTTCAGCCACTTGCCACCCAAGGAGCGACAGACCATGTATGAGCTCTCCAAGATGTTCCTGCTCTGCCTTAACTACTGGAAGCTGGAGACACCGTCCCAGTTCCGACAGCGCTCTCAGAACGACGATGTGGCCACCTACAAGGTCAACTACACAAGGTGAGGGCAGGAGGGGGTCCAGGCCAGTCAGCTGGGGGGGTCTGCCCGCTCCTGCCATCCCTGCATGGGGCTGACCCCTGACTCAGGGGGCTGAGCCTTGTCCCTGCTCCTAGCAGTGTTGTCCCAGCAGGGATGCAGGTGCTCTGGGGTCACTGTCCCGGCCCTGTTACTGGAGCGTGTCCTTGTCACCTAGGTGGCTGTGCTACTGCCACGTGCCACAGAGCTGTGATAGCCTTCCTCGCTATGAGACCACCCACGTCTTTGGGCGCAGCCTCCTGAAGTCCATCTTCACTGTCACCCGTCGGCAGCTGCTGGAGAAGTTCCGGGTGGAAAAGGACAAGCTGGTGCCAGAGAAACGAACACTGATCCTCACCCACTTCCCCAAGTAGGTGTCCCATGTGCAGGCTCTGGGAGCCTGGAGCCACGGGGCTGTGCCTGCCTGGTGCCAGCCAACATGCTGCTCCCTGCCAGGTTCCTGTCCATGCTGGAGGAGGAGATCTATGGTGAGAACTCTCCCATCTGGGAGGCCGATTTCACGGTGCCGGCCACTGAGGGTGCCCAGCTGGTGTCTCGCCCAGGTATTGTGGGAGCAGCTCCCCCTGCCCGGGGCTGCTGGGTGTGGGTGAGCCTCGACGCTGGTAGGCAGTGTGGTGAACTGATTTCTGGCAGTCATGGGTATTGTTGGTCTCTTCCAGCCACAGTCAGCACCGTCGCTGTGCCCAGTACTCCACTCTTCAGCAAGAAGCTCAGCAACAGCAGCTCTGCTGCGAGCATGGATGCCAGCACCCCAGAGCCCCTGCCAGGTAGGGCCGGACACAGCCCATTGGAGCTGGGACCCTCTTTGAGTCCCTGCTGCTGCTGGAAGTGTCACTTGGCTCCACTCCCCAGGGGAGAAGCGGAAGCTGCCCGAGAGCCTGACGCTGGAGGATGCCAAACGTATCCGGGTCATGGGAGATATCCCCATGGAGCTGGTGAACGAGGTCATGCTGACCATCACGGACCCCGCTGCCATGCTGGGCCCCGAGGTATGGCAGGGGTCGCTGAGGTGGCACCAGTGCTTTCTGGAGCTGCTTTCCTGGTGTTGGGTTCCCCCCGGGGGGTGTGCCAGGGCCAGTGAACCCTCCCATGTCCCCCAGACCAGCCTGCTGTCGGCAAACGCAGCGCGGGACGAGACGGCCCGGCTGGAGGAGCGACGCGGCATCATCGAGTTCCATGTCATCGGCAACTCGCTCTCGCAGAAATCCAACAAGAAGATCCTGATGTGGCTGGTGGGCTTGCAGAATGTCTTCTCCCACCAGCTGCCCCGCATGCCCAAGGAGTACATCACTCGCCTCGTCTTTGACCCGTGCGTGGCTGGGGGGCGTGGGGGGGCCGGTGCGGGGGGTCCCGTCTCACCCTTGCCGTGCTGCCCGCAGGAAGCACAAGACCCTGGCGCTGATCAAGGACGGTCGTGTGATCGGTGGGATCTGCTTCCGCATGTTCCCCACCCAGGGCTTCACAGAGATTGTCTTCTGTGCCGTCACGTCCAACGAGCAAGTGAAGGTGGGAGCAGGGAGGTGGGTGGTGGGCTTGGCAGGGGGGGCTGTGGTGGCTGCAGGGTTGGGGGGCAGCAGGGGCTCCATGTCTCATGGCATCACCACCAGGGCTATGGGACGCACCTGATGAACCACCTGAAGGAGTATCACATCAAGCACAACATCCTCTACTTCCTCACCTATGCAGATGAGTACGCCATTGGCTACTTCAAGAAGCAGGTGGGCTCCTTGGCCAGGGTGGCTCTCCTCAGTCCTCCTGCCCCCCAGCCCCTCCCACTTGCCCTCTCCTTCCAGGGCTTTTCCAAGGACATCAAGGTCCCCAAGAGCCGCTACCTGGGTTACATCAAGGACTATGAGGGAGCGACCCTGATGGAGTGTGAGCTGAACCCCCGCATCCCCTACACTGAGCTCTCCCACATCATCAAGAAGCAGAAGGAGGTACATCCCGTGGGCAGGTGGGCACTGCCAGGTGCTCCCTGCTCTGGCTCCTACCTGCTGAAGGCAGGGTAGAGGTGTGGGGATGGGCCAGCCTTTGGGCACTTGCCTTGAATGTCCTCTGGACAGGCTCACAGGGCAGGGTAGGGACAAGGGCATTTGTGGTGGCCAGAGTTGGCTCCAGCCCTGGGCAGTGGGTGCAGCCAGTGCTCCAGGCCTGTGGGGTCAGAATTTGGCTCCCTGGAGCATTCTCCAGTCCCTGCTCACCTCCCACCTTCCCACCACAGATCATCAAGAAGCTGATCGAGAGGAAGCAAGCACAGATCCGCAAGGTCTACCCTGGCCTGACCTGCTTCAAGGAGGGAGTGCGACAGATCCCCATCGAGAGTGTCCCGGGCATCCGTGAGTCCTGCCAGGGGGCACGGGAAGGGAAGACCTGGAGGAGGGGAGGGTGGGGGGACATTGACTTGATATCCCTGGGGCGGGTGTGGGGACATTCAACTTTGTCTTTTAGGAGAGACGGGATGGAAACCACTGGGGAAGGAGAAGGGGTGAGTGCTGCACGGGGGGCTTGGCTGGGGCTGCTCCCTATTCTGGCACTGGGATGGGGAGGTGTGGGAGTGCTGGGATGGGGAGCAGGGGGGCAGTGAGGTGGGGAAAGGCTGCCCACCCCCAGGCTGATGTGTGCTGGTTTTGTCCTGCAGAAAAGAGCTGAAGGATCCGGACCAGCTCTACAACACCCTGAAGAACCTCCTGGCCCTGCTCAAGGTGCAGGCAGGAGAAGACCCTCCACTCCAGGGTGCCTGTCCCCCTGTCAGCCCTTGGAGCTGCCTGCCTTGTGGGGGACAGGTGGGGTGACCCAGGCACATGGGGAGCAGGACCTCTGTGTGCTGGGGCAGGCCGGGGCTGGCTGCTATAACCTGCCCCCCACCTTCTCCCCAGACCCACCCGAGCGCGTGGCCCTTCATGGAGCCGGTGAAGAAGTCAGAGGCACCGGACTACTACGAAATCATCCGCTTCCCCATCGGTAGGTGGTTGTGCCCAGACCCCTGGGCAGGATGGTGGAGGAAGAGCTGCAGGACCCCAGGGAGGGAGGCTGTGCTGGGGACATGGTTGGGGTGATGGGGTGCTGGCAGCCTTAGGATGGTCTGGAAGAGAGAGGAATGGGTTGGGACCCTCAGTTGGTGTCCAGCTCTATGGCTGGGGGGGGTGGAGGTGTGGGGACACCTGACCCTTCCCCGTCCCCAGACCTGAAGACCATGACTGAGCGCCTGAAGAACCGCTACTATGTCACCAAGAAGCTGTTCATCGCTGACCTGCAGCGCATCATCACCAACTGCCGCGAGTACAACCCACCTGACAGCGACTACTGCAAGTGTGCCAACACCCTGGAGAAGTTCTTCTACTTCAAGCTGAAGGAAGGGGGACTCATTGACAAGTAGGGAGCTGGCCTGGACTCACCTTGGCCACTCAGTCCCCCAGGAAGGACAGGGATGCCCCTGGGACCTGGCCCTGCTCCAGCGGCTGCTGGAGGGTTTCTTGCTGCTGAGCAGCCCAGGGGAGCTGGGTCTTTTCTCAGGCGGGCTGCAGGGAGAGGAGGGAACTGGTGCTTTTATCCCTGAGTTCTCAGCTGCCTGTCTCACAGGGAGGGGCTGCAGTTGCCATGTCAGGGTCTGCCCAGGACAGTGCTGAGTTCCTACCTCTCCCTGGGGGCCAGGAGCCTCCTGGCACCGGCGCTTCCCTCCTCCCCAGGGTTGTGCCTTCTGCCCTGGCTCTCTGCCCCAGGGAAGGGGCACATAAGTGCTTTTGTTTTCTGCTCCTGTCCAGGTGTGGGCAGCCCCTGCCTCTCTTGAATGTATGTGGGGCTCAGCCCTGCCTGCCTGGGTTGTTTCTGGCCCAGGGGCCTGCTGTGAGGGGGGGCTCTGCCTTTGTGTCCCCCAGCTCCTGCTGCCTCTATCAGCTCTTCCTTTCCTCTGGGGCAGGTCTGTACAGCCCCCCTGGCTGCTCCTGTTCCAGCTCCTGGGGCAGAGGGGACGGGGGGGGGGGGGGCCCCTGCAGAGCTGCTCTACCCCCGGGTGGGGGTCAGCTCCTGCTTGCAGCTCCCCCCTCCCTGCCCCCTTCCTGCTGGCTCTGCTCTCCCTGTGCCTCCTTGGCTTTTAGGAGGGGGAGCACAGACCCCAGCACTGACTTATGCCCTCTCTTGCTTGGTTGCCTACTGCCTTGTGTCCCCCCTGTGCTGTCATCGCTCTGTGGGTGCTAGTGATGCTCTGCCGCTCACTGGGGTGGGACCAGCCCCCTCCACCCGTCCCACTTGACAATTGTTTTGTTTGGGGTTTGTTGGGGTTTTTTTTTTTAAATAAATGTCCCTGTGCAGACACTGCTGCGTCCTTGAGCCCGGCCCCGCAGGCGACAGCCGGGGATGCAGGGGGGTGTTTGATTTGGGGAGAGGGGCGGGAGGATGCCGAGAGCGGGGCGGG
>NW_009952705.1:583142-587222 GCF_000747805.2 Chaetura pelagica
GCGCGGCCTTCGCCGGCCGGCAGCACCTGGAGAGCCGGCGGGGCCGGCGAGTGGCCGTGCTGGTCAACAAGGTGCCTCCCGAACCCCTTCTCCCGGATACTGGGCCGCCAGCACCGCGGGGCTGCCGGGGGTCCCGGGGCTGAGCGGGGTCTGCGGTGCAGGCACACCTGGTGGAGCAGCACGCCCAGAAGGAGTTCCAGGCGCTGCAGAAGGACTTCAGGGTGATCGCCATCAGCGGGGACAGCGACCGCAGGTTCTTCTTCGCTTCCCTGGTGAAGCAGAGCGACGTTGTCATCTGCACAGCCCAGATCCTGCAGAACGCGCTGAGCAGCAGGGAGGAGGAAACGTCCCTGGAGCTGACGGGTGGGCACGGGATCCCCAGCCCTGCTGTCCCCTCAGCCAGGCTGGGGGGACACTGCCCTGGCCAAGCCTCGGCCTCTGCTCACCCCCCTCCCGTCCCTCCCCCGGTGCAGATTTCTCTCTGCTGGTGATAGACGAGTGCCACCACACTCACAAGGAAGCCGTCTACAACAAGATCATGCTGAACTACCTCCAGCACAAGCTCCGTGGGCAGCAGGACCTGCCACAGATCCTGGGCCTGACAGCATCCCCTGGCACTGGCGGGGCAACCTCTTTTGAGGGGGCTGTTGAGCACATCCTGCAGGTGGGTCCAACACTCTGTCTTGTGTTGGCACAGAGTGCAACAGCCCCAGGCACAGTTTCCCCTGGGGTGCAGTGGGGTATCCTTTGGGGTGGGTATTAACCTGGCGCAGAGGCTCTGGGCAGCCCAGGGGAGACATCCCCAAACTCACCAGGGTGCCAGGGAGCACCACATGCTGCATCACCCTGGGCAACTGGTGCCTCTTAGGACTAGAAATGGGGTCTTGCCCTCTCAGATCTGTGCCAACCTGGACACCGAGAAGATTGTGTCAGTGCAGAAGGAGCTGCAGCAGCTGCAGAGCCATGTTCCCCAGCCCAGGAAGCAGCACGACCTGTGCCAGGAGAGAGCAGAGGTGAGGGATGGCTGGTGGAAGATACAGAGCCATTCACTGGGTGGAAGACAAGAATGAGTCCCCGAACCCTGGCGGGCTGGGAGCCATATCCTGCCATCACTTAGCACGGGCAACCTCAGGAGTCACTTGGCCCAGAGCTTTGGTGGTGGTGAATCCCGCAGCCATCCAGGTCCTGCTGTGCAAACAGCCCCTAACCCTAAGCCAGGTGCTCTGGGCTGCGCCTCCAAGGCTGCCGGGACCAGTGTCCCTGGTTCCTCAGGTCCTGAGCCTCTCTCTGCTCCCAGGACCCTTTTGGTGAGCAGCTGAAGAACATGATGGAGCAGATCCAGCAGTACATGGGGATGCCCAGCCTGCCGCAGGACTTTGGCACGCAGATTTATGAGCAGCACATCGTAGACCTGGAGAAAAGAGGTGAGGAGGCTGCAGCATGGGGCAGCTCTGGTGGCCACGGGGCCAGGCTGTGACGTGGCGTGTCCCTGCCCCACCAGGGGCAGAGACGTTTTGCCGCCGCACGCGGGTGTGCGCGCTGCACCTGCGCAAGTACAACGACGCGCTGCTGATCCACGACGCCGTGCGGATGGTCGACGCCTTCCAGTGCCTCCAGCAGTTCTATGAGACTGAGCGGGACACAAAAGACCCAACCGAACAGTTCCTCACTGCCATATTTGAGGGTAACAGAGGGGTCTGGAGGGAGATTGGTACTGTCTGTGTGTGGGGGTGCATGGGGATTCCCTGATCCCCCATTTTCCTGCACAGAGAACAGGAAGATCCTGCAGGCGCTTGCCAGGGACCAGCGCTATGAGAACCCCAGGCTGTGCAAGCTGGAGGAAATCCTGCGGGAGAACTTCCAGCCTCTGGGCACTTCTCGTGGCATTGTCTTCACCAAGACCCGGCAGAGTGCCCACAGCCTGCTCAGCTGGCTGCAGGACACAGCCACACTCCACGGGCAGCACATCAGGGCTGCTGTCCTCACCGGCTCCGGCTACAGCAACCAGACCAGGCACATGACACCGGTGAGTGGAGGCTGGGGAGGAGTTGAACCTTCCTCTCTGCACACTTTGCAGGTGCTGCAGGTGGTGCTAGGGGCTGGGGGCCCTACACAGCTGCTGAAGTTTTGTCCTCTCTTTATCCCCAGAGCGAGCAGCAGGATGTGATCAGGCAGTTCCATGAGGGAACCCTCAACCTGCTCTTCTCCACCAGCGTGGCTGAGGAGGGCCTGGATATCCCGGAGTGCAACATCGTGATCCGCTACGGGCTGATGACCAACGAGATCGCCATGATGCAGGCAGGTGCCCAGGCTCCCTCCAGCCACTCTGCCCAGCTCTGTGTTGGATGCAGCCTGCTGGGACTCCCCAAAGCCATGGGCCTGGGAGATGGGTCTCTCGCCTCCTCTGTGCCCGCTGGGAGCTCCCTGGGGATCAGCCCAACCCCGGCAGAGAATCTCCTTAGCAAGGCACAGCAGGGTGGAGAGAGTGGATCAGTCCTCATAGGGCGGCACAGGGAGGCAAGCCAAGTCCCTTATCTGCTGGCCCTTCTGCTGCAGGCCCGTGGCCGTGCCCGTACCCAGGACAGTGTCTACTCAGTTGTTGCCAAAGCCAACAGCAGAGAGGTCTCCCGTGAGCTGCTCAACGAGAACCTGGTGGAGCTCATGGAGGAGGCGACCAGAGCAGTGCAGGCTATGCCTGAGGAAGAGTATCACCTCAAGGTGAGCACCAGGCACTGCCTTGAGCTCCAGAAGGGCCAAGCAGCTGCTGCCCATGGTTGCTGCCAACAGCCCTCTGCCCCTGGCTTTGACTATTTGCTCTCCCCTTTGGCAGCACTGGCACCTGCCAGGAGGGTGCATGGGACAGCATGTGCCCTTCCCATCCTGCCTTGCCCTGGCTGTCCTGCCATGCAGCTCATGCTCTTTGGCATGGTGCATCTCTCCAAGACTCGGTGCCCACTGCTCTGTGCTGACCCCTGGTCCCTCCCCATGTCATCTCCCCTGCCCTCTGCAGATCATGGAGCTGCAGCGTGTGGCTGCGGCACAGGGAGGCAAGCCAAGTCCCTTATCTGCTGGCCCTTCTGCTGCAGGCCCGTGGCCGTGCCCGTACCCAGGACAGTGTCTACTCAGTTGTTGCCAAAGCCAACAGCAGAGAGGTCTCCCGTGAGCTGCTCAACGAGAACCTGGTGGAGCTCATGGAGGAGGCGACCAGAGCAGTGCAGGCTATGCCTGAGGAAGAGTATCACCTCAAGGTGAGCACCAGGCACTGCCTTGAGCTCCAGAAGGGCCAAGCAGCTGCTGCCCATGGTTGCTGCCAACAGCCCTCTGCCCCTGGCTTTGACTATTTGCTCTCCCCTTTGGCAGCACTGGCACCTGCCAGGAGGGTGCATGGGACAGCATGTGCCCTTCCCATCCTGCCTTGCCCTGGCTGTCCTGCCATGCAGCTCATGCTCTTTGGCATGGTGCATCTCTCCAAGACTCGGTGCCCACTGCTCTGTGCTGACCCCTGGTCCCTCCCCATGTCATCTCCCCTGCCCTCTGCAGATCATGGAGCTGCAGCGTGTGGCTGTGGCCTCCTGGCTGATGAAGGAGGCCAGGATCAGCGAGCAGCGGCGGCTGCATGACCCGGACACTGTTCTCTTCTACTGCGTCAACTGCAACGTGGCTGTGTGCCGGGGCAGTGACATCCGCATGGTGGAGAGCATGCACCACATCAACATCAACCCCAGCTTCGGGTAGGAGCCAGCTGCTGGCAGGGGAGAGTGGGCAGAGCTTGGCATCCAGTGGGACTTGCAGGAGTTGCTGCACTCTCAGCCCAGGATGTCAGGGGGTGGCAGCAGCCTCCTGCCAGCTCTGTCTTGGGGACACAGGTCCAGGGAGACCACAGGAGCTTGGTAGGACTGTGTGACTACATGAGCACAGGTGCTGCCCTGTTTCTGTCCCCTGGACCATTCCCCTGAAAGTGACTTTTGGCCCCTTCCTTGCAGGCTGTATTACAAAGTCACCTCTGGGAAGATGCAGTTCCCGCGGGCGTTCAAGGACTGGGAGCCCGGCTGCCGCATCGGGTGCAGGGGGGGCGGGCCG
>NW_009952705.1:587288-588014 GCF_000747805.2 Chaetura pelagica
AAAGTACTGGGACCCTGGCTGCCGCATCGGGTGCAGTGGGTGCAGCCAGGTGAGTGCAGCACATGGCAGTGTCCTCGTGGCACTGGAGGTGCAGAGGGATTGTGCTTGGTGCCCCAGCTCCTGGCTGATTTGTGGGTCACTGTGTCCCCTCAGCAAGTGCCCGTGTGATGTGCGTGACATCCCATGTGGGACACGGACACGGGTGGCTAAGTCCAAAGGGGGAATGTACTCTGGGAGCAAGGAGCTGGCTCCATCCCTGCTGCGTGTGGCCCCACAGCTGGGGATGCTGTGTGACTGTCCCCTCCCTGCCCACACAGGACTGGGGGATGGAGATGATCTACCGGCAGGTGAAGGTGCCCATGCTCTGCATCAAAAACTTTGTGGTGGAGACACCAGCTGGGAAGAAGAAGTACAAGAAGTGGAGCTCCGTGACGTTCCTTGTTGAGGAGTTTGACTACGTGCAGTACTGCTCCAGCACCCAGGGCCTGTCCCTCTAGCACAGGCTCTGCTGAGAAGAGGACTATTCCAGGCCACGTCCTGAGGCAGTGGGACCTTCCCTCCAGGCCCCAACTCGTGAAGTCGCTTCCCCTCCATTAAAGACAGACTGGTGTGTGCTGGGAAGGAGAGCAGCGTCGGCAGTTCCACCCCCCGCGAGCGCTCGCTGTGCCCAGGCAGGTTCGATGCGGGTCAGTCCCGGTGCCGGGGCGCGGCCCCCGCCCCAGCCCC
>NW_009952705.1:588287-593859 GCF_000747805.2 Chaetura pelagica
GACCGTCCGGCCCCCGCCTGGCTTGGGGGGCAGGGGCTGCCATGAGGCATAGCCCAATTTTAGGCGGAGGTTGCCTCGGGGGAAGCATGAAAGAAAACTCCTGTTCATCGGAAACTGGGTAATGAGGCCGTTCGAGTTATTTGTAGCTCTCTGTGGGCTGGGCTGGCCTGTCCTGCCTCTCTTACCTCTCCCCAAGCAGAATCCCTCCTGCAGGGACCCCAGGTCGTTTGGCTATGCTCAGGTTGCCCTGATTTGTGCTTTGTGAATCCAGGCTGTGAGTTAACCTGATGGGTGCCTGCAACACTGGGTGGTGTGATCCCTCACCAGCCTTGATGGGCCCAGTTGTCCAGTGTGGTGCCCAAAAGCAGAATTTCTGCAAAATTTATCCAAATTTGCCTGTGTTTTTTGGGGTATACCTGACCCCATGTGGTACATGACCAGGACAGCATCACTCTGTGGGATGTAAGTCCAGCCTCTGCTTGTTTCTCCCTGCCAGCTCTGCTTGAACCCCAGCCGTGTCTGGCTTCTCTTTCCTGGGGTCCTGATCACCTTGAGCCTGGCAGCTGGGAGCAGCCAAGCTGCAGTGATTGGTGCTGCAACCTTGGCCAATGTCCTTCAGAGCCAGTGTCCCTCAGAGCCAGCCTGGTGTGGCTGAGCCCCCAGGCTACCTGCAGCTGGGCCAGCCCATGTGGGGGTGCAGGGACGGGCATCCCTGCGACCCCGTTAACCTGCCCTGGCCGCCGCGGGCAGCTGCTGCGTCCTGCAGCCCGAGCTGAGGCAGTGGCTGCTCCCCTCTGATCAGCCATTCAGGTCACTCCTGCAAGCAGCGGGTCTGCAATGTGCTCCGCAGGCTCCCCCGGCACCGCCTCTTTGCACCGCTCGTTCTCCCCCTGAGGGTCAGGGGGGGGTTTTATCGAAGCACATATTAATGTTGTGGTCATTACCATATAATGAATTATTTAAGATTTTATAGGTTTCAATTTTTTAATTAGAATTTATTCCCTCCCCCTGAGGGTCAGCTCCAGGCTGGGGGGGGGTCTCTGCTCCATTCCCCCCTTTGCACAGCTCAGGACTGGGGTCCCCCGAGGGGGCTGCATCCTGCCCTGTGCCACCCTGCTCCCTCCTCCCTTTGGGCGGTGCTGGGCTGGCTTGTCCTGTGATTAAACCAACCTGAAGCCCCATTTTATGCCATCATTGCACTGTCAATACTGGGGCATTAGTGAGGACCAGCTCTTGAGCACTCACCGCCCGTCAATAACCTCTGGATTTAAGTCTGTGCTCAAAGCATCTTTGCTTATTTCAGCTCCCCAAAGCATTATGTTCCTGGCCATCATAACTCCCTGCCTGTAAAGAGAGACAGACAAACAGCTGCTGCAGCAGATTTTGCTGGCAAAAGTGCCGTGAAAGTGTTTCCCACCTACTCTTCTGCAGGTGAGCTTCCTACAGGCTGCCAGGCCAGGGCTTGGCACAGGGATGGACACAGCCCTAGGAGCACCTGCATCCTTCTCCCCTTCTCCCCCCTGTACCTCCAGCAGCCCCGTGTGCTCACAGGCCTCTCCAGAGCAAGGGCAATGCAACAATTTATTTTTACACTGCCCCATTTCATTTATCCTTAGTGTATCAGAAAGTGACAATTCACCTTTCAATGCACCAGCTGAGAAAGCCCAGCTCCGCTCTGCTCGGCAGCGCCTCAGATTGGCCCTTTCCCGAGGCTGGGTGTTCAGCAGAGACTTGGAGCTCAGTCTGTTTAGCCTATCAAAAAGTAGCCCAAGATGTGACTTGATTACAGAGTCAGGTACCTGCCCACGGAGAAAGCTGCCAGGTATTAAAGGGCTCTTTAACTTAGCTGAGAGAGGAATAATAAGAACTGGGGGCTTGAAGATAAAGTCACACAAATAGAAACTCAAGATCAGGCACAAGTCTGCAGGAAGGAGGGCACGGAGTGGCTGGAGAAGGGTCCCGGACACCTCTCTTAAAGCAGCAGGATGAATCTGGTGACATCCGTGGGCGAGTGGGACAGGAGACTGAGCTGTCCTTCCCAGGCACATCTGAAGATCTTGCTGTCACACAGTATCTCTGCCGGAGCCCGGGGGATATCAGCCCCCGAGGTGACCTTTCCAGGGACAGCTGGAGCCTCCCTTTCTGTACCAGGGGAAATTCCAGCCTGGTGAAAACTGCTCGAGTGGAGGAACTCGATCCTGAAATCCAAAAGCCCTTTCTCCACGCTGCTCCCATGATCCTGCTCCTCTGCTGCTGGGAGAAAAGGGCAGGGACATCCCTGTCTTGCTCTGCTCCCCTGTCCCCGCGACCGGCGGCTGCGCATCCCGCGGGTCCTTGCCCGAGCTAATCCCGACTGTTCGCATGTCAGGTTGCGGGTGGATTAAACAAAGGGATTAGCATCAAACAATTTCCCTCCCGCCACGAGTGGGGAGGCAGGAAACATAATCACTGTGGTTTTATTCTGCTCAGGCTAAAAACACTCCCTGGCATGTGGCTGGGCAATGCCAGCCATGCCAGTGGCACAGGGTGACATGTGCCCAGGGCACTGCAGGGCCAGCACTTCTACTGCCCCACATCCCTACTGGCATCGTGAGAGGGACACCCAGACCAGGGGCTGCCGAGTCCCCAGGGGGCTCAGGGAGGTGTCCCTGCTGGGAGCACTCTTTGAACCCCTGCAGCCTGCACACAGAGTGCTCCCAGCCCACAGGTAGGAGCCGAGCACCTCAGCACCTTCCTCCCTGCTGCCAGCCTGGGCTCAGCTGGGCTGGGCAGAGGGTGGAACAGCCTGGCTGGTGCAAAAGCAAATCTCTCTCCCCCAGCAGCGCAAAGATTCCAGAGCCGAGGAGAAGTGATGACATGAGGGAAGGCTGTCCTGCCTCTCTCTCTCCTCTCCCACTTCTCTTTGTTCACTGCATCTATGGGAACTCATGAGAACCTCTTTACTTTGAGACCAGTCAAGTGGCTGAAACTGGCCAGAGGGTCCTGGGCAGGTCCTGGGCTTTTCTAGGAAGCCCGGCTAAAAATATTGTCCTAGGGCTGTGCAGTGAAAGTCTGGGCAGCTCCTCAGCTACTAGAAGCCCGAGTGATTTACAGCTGTAGCCCGTGCCTGATCCCAGCCCCGCTGCCCTGCGTTGCCCAGGGGCAGGGATGATCCCAGCACGCGGCAGCTGGGGCCAAGGCCAAGACAAGTCACTGCTGGGCAGGAGGGCAGGAGGCTGTGGGTGACCCACTTCCTCAGCACTTCGGGGGGGACCCTTTCTTGCCATTTTTCGGGTGACTGCATTTGGGCTGCGTGTCAGTGGGACGTGGGGAAGGGAGGGGATGCAGCACGGCAGGGTGAGGCCCAGGGATGCTCAGGGTGCCAGCACAGCCCAGCCCACAGGGACCTGCCCCACAGGCTGCAATATCAGAAAATTCCCACACAAAATTTCATGCATTAAATCTCAGGGCTGCGATTCTGATGAGACTTGGCTTTATAATTGGATCTGTCAGGAACCGTCACACTGAGTGCGCTGCTGCCAAGACACGGGGCGGTTCCTCGCAGCTCCCGGGCCGGCGCTGGCTCAGCCCTTCTCCTGCCCCTCGGGGCTGCTCTGCCTGGCCAGGAAAGCCTTGTCCTGACCTGCCCATCGCCTCAACCCACTGCAGAGACATCCCCAGACACTGCTGTGACCCTAAAGTCCCCACTGAGGGGCTGGGATGTTCTGGGCTTCTAAGGGAATGTCCAGGGTGCCTCAGTTTCCCCTGGTGGGAGCACAGCAGCCTGTGGCTGCTAAGGAGGAGTGTGCCTATGTGTTCTTCTCTTGAGTAATTAAACCCTTTATCCAGTGTTTGATTAAAGGCCACAAAACATATTATCTTTGATTCTTTCTCTTTATTTTTGTTCCCTTCATTTGTCCCTTGGAGATGAGGGTTGCTCTGGTTCTTATTAGTCACAAAGCCCCAACCTCGCACTGCGTTCTTGCTATCTGAGAAATGAATTATTAATGGTGCATTAAACAGAGACTGGAAAGGGGCCCTGGGACACTGATAATCAGGAGCTAATTGAGGAAGAAATGAGATACCACTCCCTTTGCAGAGTGAGGACTGTGCAGTGCTGCGATACCAAAGGTGACCCTGCTGCAGCTCCTGGGCCGACTCCACCGGTCTCTGCCTGCCCAGCGCTCACTGATGGAGCACACGTGCATAGGCTGCCCTGTTTGGGATGCTCTGCCCTGTTTGGGATGCTCTGCCCTGCTCCAGATGCTCTGCGTGGTCCCCATGTTCTGCTGTGTTGGATTCAGGGATTAGGACAGATTTTTCCAGGCTGCCCGGGTTCCTGCCAGCCACTCAGCCCAGCACCATCCCCACGTGCCAGCTGAGGCCTGGCAGAGCTCAGCTGCAGGGGGGGACATGGGGAGGAGAGGTTCTTTCCCAGGAGAGCAGAGGAGCCCCCCCATGCTCAGCCCCTCTGGCATGGCAGGGATGGGTGATCCAATCCTGTGGTCTCAGAGCTGCCTTAGCAGAGTTGTGCAGTGAGGCAGGAGGGCTTGTACCCTGATGTATGGTTTGGTTATTTTCCAGTTATGTCACCTGGCATCAGCAGTGTCCCTGTGTCCCTGCTCCCTGTCTTGCTCCCAGACTCTTTCAGGAAGCTGCCTGGCATAGGCAGCTGGGGAGGAAATTGTGGTGGCAGCAAGCACGGAGGTGCCTTAATAAACCATGCCAGGAGCTGGGGCTGGGGGGGGAGGGGCTGGCACACGTAAAGAGGGGGGCTGGCATCCACTGGGGGGCTGGCACATGCTGGGGGAGCTGGTACAGGCTGGAAGTGTGGGGCCAGCACCTGGGGCTGGACAGGCAGCAAGAAGAAATCAGACCAATGTGTTCAGGCCCCTGGGAAGCTGCTGCATCCTGGATTTCTGATGGTATGAAGCAGTTCCAGGGGCTGGCTGGGAGCACCCGGCCACAGAGACACTGCAGGTGGCAGGGGAGGGAGGGGAGGAGAAGGAGAACTGGGTCTGTTCTGTGGGGGTCCCTGCTCCCCGCTCCAACGTCCCGCAGAAACAGCCACAGTTCATCCAGACTCCTCACATAAATACACACTGATGCAATGCTCTTCTAAATATAAAGCTTTATCTGGAATTTCATTTAAACATTAAGTGTAGATAATTTATTTATAATTAATGTAGACATCAAGTCCCATCTCTGGAATGCTTGTGAGCTTTCATTTATAATTGGGAGGTAAGTCAGAAGCTAGAGGCTGGGGCCTCTTATCAGTTTCATTTTAATTTTCCTCCTAACACAAACGAAGCTAGTGCAATTCATCTCTCATTAGGAGGAAGCATAAAACTCCCCTAAAATAACAGTTTTATAGGGAACATGTAATAAACCCATCTTTGTTCTTCTTCTTGCCTTTGATAATGTTACCAGTGCTCACAGCTCCCTTCAAAGTGTTGCTCTTCCTTAAAAATAAGTCTATTAAAAATTAAAACCATTTTTCTATACAATAAAATCTACTCCCCGCAATTATGCAGAGGGACTAGTTATCTGCCTTTTGTAGATTTTAATTAAAAGTTATGACAGGAGGGAAAGA
>NW_009952705.1:594151-596549 GCF_000747805.2 Chaetura pelagica
CGCCCCGCGCCCGCCCTCCCGGGCGGCGGGACCCCGGTGCGGTCCCTGCGGCTCGTCCCTTCCTGTCCCCCCGTGTCCCGAGGACCTCGGTGTCCCAAAGCCCGGGCAGGGACAGGCTCTGCCGGCCACGGTCCCTGCCGCGCCGGGGGCTGCGATGCCAGGGAAGGGGATGAAGAGCCCCGGGCAGCTCCTCCCTCACCAGCACCGGAGCGGTGGCACCGGGGTGTCCCCAGGCAGTGCCAGCGCGTCCCGGAGCGAGGAGGTGCTGGGAACCAGCGGGGCCGGCAGCGCAGCTCCTTGCTGCCCTGGGGTGCAGGTCCCTGGGTTAGTAGTGAAGCTCATTTCCTGAATGCGAAGCTGCCGAGCCCAGGGAACACGGGCAAGGTGGGTTGCAGCCCTGCGGGGTGCCCATCCCCAGCTCCTCTGTCCCGCCGTACCTCTGGGTGGAGTTGACCCACAACTCTCTTTGTTTAGAGATTTGTCTTTGTTTTCAGCAGTATCTGCGGCAAAGTCAGAGGTTTAAGGGCAACGAGTCCCTGCTGGCCTTGGCACAGGCAGGATCTCGGGACAAACCGAACCCCACAGGAGGGAAGAGGTGCCTGGGGAGGGAAGGGCAGCGCTGCTGAGATGCACATCGCACCGATCGCCTCGCCCCGTCTTTGTGCCGTGCTTCTGGATGGGAAAACAACTTTAACTGGAGCCTGTAGAGTTTGTTCAGAGCCCGCTGAGGCCGGGCCTGTGAGCAGCAGTTGGGAGCGAGACAGGGATGAGCGGGGTTGTGTGGGAACTAAACAAATCCTAAGTTAAAAACTGTGAAAATATTTTCATCAGAAATTTAACCGGCAAAGCAGAGCTGGGACCCCCTCGGCGGGCACAGACCTGGGAACCCCTTTGAGGACTGTCTGCATGAGCTGGCCAGATCCAACCTGACCCTCTGGCTTTCACGTTTTTGACGCAGCAAAGTGTCACCTGCTCAGTCCCTTCATAGGGACAGGCTATAATGGCCATGAGTTCAATTTTTTAAAATCCCTACATGCAGGCTTGCAAAATGTATCATGAAAACTTCAGGAGATGGGAAAGATGACAAGAAATTTGCAGTAACTGGTGAAGGGTGTGAATGGCTGCCTTTGGCAGGGGAAGGCAGGAATCAGTGGAGTGGGGGTGACTCAGCCATGCTCCCCAGTGCTCCCCAGTGAGATGTGGGCTGGGTAAGAGGCCTCATCCCTGAGCTTCCCAGTTCCCAAGCCTGGAAGGGGGGAGTTTGGCCCCCTTCCTGGGATGGGATGGGGGCAGGATGAGGCTGTAAGGGTTAATGTGAATGAAGAAAGTCTGTGGAGGAGCTGCAGCCCTGTCTCTGCTCCTTGGAGAGGAAGGCTACACTGTCATCATCAAGCTGCCGACAGCTAAGGTAGTGCAAGGTTTGAGATCCATTAGAGTGCCTGTAATTATTTATAGGGAGGAAAAAAGCACCCTACATTGTAAAAATCAGATGGCACAGCAAATAAATGCACCAAGCTTTGAAGAAAGGATTCTTAAAAAACAAAGTAGTTTGTGAGAGCCAAGACTGAGGCCTGGCAATGCCACCCTGCTGATCCTTGGGCCTTGAGTCTGGTGACAGGGAGGAAAGGGACCTCTTGTCCCCACAGACATAACCTGGGCTGCTGGGACATCAGCTTCTGCTCCAAGATCAGGAGGAAAGAGCTGCTGGAGAGAAGCACAAAGCCCAGACCCTCTGCTCCTGGTTTCCACCTCAGAGCAGCACATGGGCTGCCCTCACCCCCAGCAGCCTCCCCCCTCTGCCAACCACCTCAGGGGCCTGATGGGACTTCCTCGCCTTGGCATCAATTCCACTGTTTAGTGGAGGCAAGGCAGCAGCAGGAGGGATCTTCCGGACCCAGAGTGCTCACGGAGTGTTTGCTCAGGGGAGAGTGCTCTTGGCCAGAGCTGGGGAGGGCAGAGCAGCTCCCTTGCAGCCAGCTTGCAGAGCTTAATTATCAGTTTTACAAAGTGCTTTGAGGTCCTCTGCAAAATGTCCTGGAGGAGGGCAAAGTGTGATTATATAACGTGTCTAGACAGTTTATTCCTTGGGGCAGGACTTCATAATATCTGCTCCTCTATGTCAACACTATGTGGCCCTGCTTAAAGGTTCTGGGAGCTGATAAAATATTAATAACAACGGCAAGGATAGGAAAACACATGCTTTTGCACTCAAAAAAAATGCTGATCTCAGCACAAGTCAGCTGTGGGGCAGCAAAGGCGCCTTTGCCCGCGGGCGCCCCGTGTTCAGCTGCGGCGACTGAGGAGCCCCCGGCACCGCCCCGCGGGCCCCCGCCCTCCATGCCCCCCGCTCCGCTTCACCCTCCGGGAGCTGTTGGGAGCCTCCCGTCCCTTCGGACGC
>NW_009952705.1:597624-604417 GCF_000747805.2 Chaetura pelagica
CACCGGGGCGTGCGGCACCACCAGGGTGGGCGGGTGGGACCGTGTCCGTGGGTTCCGCTGTGCTGCGCGGGGTCTCGGGGCGCACAGCGCACCCCGTGTGCCCCAGGGCTCGGCTGCAGAGCAGCCGGGGCTGCTCACGACCCGTGTGGTTGAGGCACGGAGCGGTTTGTGCTGGAAATGGAGCCGAGGCTTCCTGGCTGCCTCCACAAGGGGTACCCGACTTTATAGAAAGGGACTTTTACAGGAGCCTTACAAAAGCTCTTTCTGTCAGTGGTTTGGGCTGAGAGCACCAGGTCTTGAGGTGGCTCAGCCCTGGTCCTCCTGCCACAGCACAGAGTAACGTGCTGGGCAGAAGTGAGCATGGATACAGAGGCAGCACCTGCATCCGAGACCACCCGCTCTCTTCTCAGCTTCTACCAACATACTTTGCTGTTTAACTTGCTGCTGCAGCGAGTTTCTCTGGAGCTTTTGATGAGTTGTGCATCGGGGTGGGGTAGGGCTGGAGCTCTGCTCTGCCTGAGAGCAGCCCCCGCGGGTCCTGGGGCAGGGCTGTGCCAGTGCCTGCCCTTGGCAGGGCTGCTTGTGCCAGCCACGCTGGATGTGCTTCTGGGAAAGCAACTTCTTGTACAGAATCTGAGCTTCCAGCTCTCCTTGGCACGTTTAGCTGTTCTTCATTGTCAGAGCAAAGGTTAAAAAGAGCATCTTAAATACAGGAGATGCTTCTGCATGAAGGTCAGGGCCCAGCTTTACACTCCTGGGGGCTTTAAGGGACTTCTAGGTTAATTCATCGGTGTGAAAGGGACCAGCACGACTTCTGCTGGCACCATGGTGCTCAGGCTTCCTGCTCTGGTCAGGGCTGGACGTGTCCATGGGTCCTGTGCAAGCTGGCAGCATCCCCCTGAGCGGAGCATGGCAGCAGTGTCCAGTGAAAACACGAGGCAGGAGCTTGTCTTGCACTGCTCAGAGCTGTGTGAAGCTCATCTTCATCTCTATGGCTATCCAGGGTGTCTGGATGGGGAGCTGAGATGTTTTATGTCAGTTGCTGTCTCTGCATGTGGGGCACGGAGCCTGGAAATAGCATCGGTGGGCAGGGCAGCTGTGTGTGACCGCTGGAAACAAACGGGGCTCTGTCCCTGCTGCCAGCCTGGCCAGAGTTTCTCCGGCCAACACAGATCCGCGATCCCTGATGGGTTTTTTAAGTGTCTGCAGGTGTTTTCCAATGGAGCATCCAGCCCTGCGCTGGCTTCTCTGAGTGATGTTTGTCGCTTGGCTGAAACAGCTCAGTAGGGATGGGAGGGACCGCGCGGGTCCCTCGGCAGCTGCTGGTGACTCTGCTGCTGAGAAACTCCTGCCGTATGTGGAGTTCAGAGTCGGGCGGGGAGTAAAGTCGTGTGTGGGGTTTCCTGCTTGTTCTGTCATCTGCCATCTGCATTCAAAAAAAAAGCCTCATAAAATCCTGGATGTGGATCTCTGTATGCAAATGTACAGAGCTTTGCTGTGCCTTAGCAGGGTGCTGACGTCACGCGGAGCTGTGCTCTCGTGCATGAGCATCCCTGAGAACTCCTGCCGTATGTGGAGTTCAGAGTCGGGCGGGTAGTAACGTGTGCTGTGGGGTTTCCTGCTTGTTCTGTCATCTGCCATCTGCATTCAAAAAAAAAGCCTCATAAAATCCTGGATGTGGATCTCTGTATGCAAATGTACAGAGCTTTGCTGTGCCTTAGCAGGGTGCTGACGTCACGCGGAGCTGTGCTCTCGTGCATGAGCATCCCTGAGCTCTCCCATCAGTTCTGCTTGGTCTCCAGCATGGGCTGCTTGGGCTGCTGCTGCTCGGGGCTGCTCTGCTTTGATGGAACAGGCAGCCTCCGGTATGAGTAAATCCGGAGGTTGGTTTAATAGTCCCGAGAATAAGAAATATTTGCTGGGCTGGTGGCTCACTGGCCTCGGGGCTTCATCCCAGTCACTGGACTGTGCAGGATGTGAGTCCCAGCGCGGTGGGTGAGGGTCAGGGCTC
This sequence comes from Chaetura pelagica, assembly GCF_000747805.2. NCBI lineage: Eukaryota > Metazoa > Chordata > Aves > Apodiformes > Apodidae > Chaetura > Chaetura pelagica. The sequence goes on from NW_009952705.1 coordinate 599,636, forward strand.
GGCTGCTCAGCAAAGCCCAAGGGTGAAGCTGTGCCTGGAGATGCTGTCCTGCTTAGGTGTGTGCTGCTGGCTGGCTGGGGGTGCCTTCCATCCCTCCATCCTGCCTGGCTTCCCCCATCTCTTCCAGCACAAAAAGGTGAGATGCCCAACTTCCAAGTGCTGTGTCTATTTTTGGTGGCAGGAAGGAGAATAAACCCCACGCAGCACAGGATGGGACCAGCTGCAGTACCTACCCAGACCCTGGGTCCCCACATGCAGAGCCCCCGTGGGGTGTTTGGGACTGTTCCCCTCTCGGGGCTGTTTATTTGTGCTGCTGTTGTCTGCCCGGTGTATCCAGCCACGGTGGCACAGGACCAAGCTCCTGTCCCTGTGCTGAAGGGGACAGCAATAGGGACAGGCAGAGCTGCCCCACCCCAGCTCCCTCCCCTGTTTGTCCCCATGGGTCAGTGCTGGGGTCAGGGACCCCGAGCGGTGCCAGGAGCTCAGTGCCCACAGCCACTGCAGCCCAAAACACTCCTCAAGCATCGGGAGAGCTGGTAAAGGCACCTGGTTTTGGGATGGTTATTTGGTGATTTTCTGAAGTTGTCACCTTTGCTTTGGCTTTGATCTGGCATTTCTGGGGATATCTACATGTTTCTACCAGAGCACAGGGTAAGTCTACTGCTGAGTAAACAAGGCCCTTTGTACCCGTGTTCTCAGTCAAGTGCTGAACATGTCAATCAAGTTGCTTTATACTATTGAATTTCCAGGACTGGAAGCAAACCTGTCCTGGAAGCACGGGCCACTCTCCAGAGTGTCCTGGACTTAAACCTCCTGGGAACAGAAAGTCCCTCTCTGAGCTCCACATCCCATCAAACTGCCTTTCCTGTTCCTCAGCTTGATCAGGGCTGGTGTTTGAATTTTCCAAACCCGCAGCCCACAGTTCTGCAGCCCTTTAATCATTCCTAGGGAAAATAAACATGCAAAAATGTGTGCCCGGAGCAGAGTAATGAAGCCCATGAGGGTCTGTTTGTCAATTTAGAAACAATATTGTGATGTACAAAGGCTGTTTCCTAGCCTGATGTTCTGAGATTGCTTCCAAAGTAGTGTCATAATTTATGTGTCAGGAAGCCCCTGTCAAGAATTATATCTGTGCTCTCAAGGAAATCCAGGCTGTGGCTGCATGGTAGCAAGAGCTCATTTTTTATTAGAACCACAACAATTTACTTGCACGTCATAAAAGGGAACCTGTGTGTTTAGAGAGCACTCAGCCATTCTGCCAGAGGAGCTGCAGGCACGGGATGCAGGAGGGTCCTGTCAGAGGGACTGCTGGGCTTGGGTGGTTTTTTTTTAAACATCAGGTTTTTTTCCCCCTAGAGATGTGAGCAGCCTTTTCCCCAGGGTGAGTGCCCAGCCGAGTGCCAGGGAGAGGGGGCACAGGTGCATGGGCACCCATGCCATGGCAGTGTGGGGATCCGGGCTCCTGTGGGGACCCCCAGATTGGTGGAGCTGGGCCCTTCCCTGTGGGATTTGCAGCTCTGGGGGCTGCAGGACCCGGGTGGGGTCAGTCTGGGCTGAGCCCCAGCACGGATGGGGTGGGAGGAGCTCAGGGGGAGCTCATCTCCCGCGGCTCAACGCGGAACAGATCTGTGCTACTTTGAAATGGGAACGTTCCCGACTCGTGATTTTCCTTGGCCTAATTATGGACATTTTTTTAATTAGTTGATAAGAAGGATCACTTGGAAATTGCAAGGGAAACATTTTGAGGTTAAGTCCTGCTCTGTGCCCGTCTCGAGCTCTGGTGGCTGGTGCTGACCCTTGCTTGGCAGGGCGGGGGTTGAAGGAGCTGCTGAATGTGGGGTGGGTGCTGCAAGTGTAAGAGCAGAGGCTGCTTCTCCCCTCCCTCTCCCTCTCCGGGACTGCTGCTGCCTTGTCCCTAGGAGAGGTCCCGCTGCCACGGGGAGCAGCAGGTCGTGTCTCTGTACAGTCGCGTGGCAAAGGGCCAAGAGCTTTCTGACTCTGCCACAGCACTTCTTGGGGAGCCCTGGTGGTAACTGGTGGGTACGGATCCTGCGTGAGAATTCCCACTATGTAGGTGCAGAAATAACGGGCGGGTTTTGTGCCCCTCCCGCATCCAGCGCTGCCCGTGGCTCTCCCCTCTGTTCATCTGCAAGCCAGAAAGGTATCAAAAAGAAGAGTGGCAGTTGAGAATTAATGTTTCTAAGGCAAAGAACCCTGCTGTGGGACAGAGAGAGGCGACAGGGCTGTCCTGGAGAACGTGATGTCCTGTCCCCGCTGGGCTGGGCTGATTTTATCGTGTGGTTGCAGGGAGAGCCCTCGTCCCCTGGCAGGATCCACCTCTGGAGGGGAATCTGTTCTCCAGGACCTTTCCAGCTCTCTGCCCTTCTGCTGACTGGGCTCTTCCAGGCTGGATTTATTCATTTCTTTTTGAAGTGTCACTTTCCCCGCTCCTGTTTGTCCTCTGCTCCCCCCGCCCTGCCCTGGGGCTCCGGCGCTGTTGATCTTGGTCCGGCCAGCGCTGCTCTGCATCCGTGTGACGTGCTGGAGGCCTCGCGGCACAGAGCCCGACTGTGCTCCGGGGCTGCAGCTTCTGCGGAGGAGCCCTGGCGTGGTTTTAGGGGAAAAAAACACCAAGAAAACCCCCCAAACAAGGGCAGGCTGTTTGAGCCGGTGGGACACGGGGAGCGGCACCGGGCGGGGCGGGGAACGCGGGTCCCCCGGGCAGCAGAGCCTGCTCCTCGCACGCAAGGGCAGAGCCCGAAAATACCCCAGCTCCAAAATTTCAAGAAGTATTAGGAACTCTCCAGGCTTATTTTTGAGTGCTGTTACGAAAGGGTTTGAGCGGATTAAAGCGCACCCAGATTAATCCGTGCTCGGCGGGCACAGAGTGCGGGAAGGACGGCTCTGACACCCCGGGGATGTGGTGTGGGGGTTCAGCGGGGCTCCTGGGGTCACCCCTCGGGTCCCACAGCAGCGGTGGGGCCAGGGATTTGGGGGAGGGTGCTCCAGCAGCTGCCTTTCCAGTCCCCCCCTCACCCTTGTAACCCGGGCAGTATCTGTGGGGCTGCAGATTTTCAATGTCACGATTCTGTCCTCTCTGGTCTCCAGAGGAGATAATTAGCAAATGGGCATAATAGCAATTTAATAAGTGTGTCAAATTAGCAAGGCTGTGCTGACGCAGGGCACATGGGGCCTTTGGAGGCATTTTCCATGGGGGAGTGTGGCAGGTTGCCACGTGTGATGGGGACCCGGCAACGCCTGGCGCAGGCTGGGTGTCAGGCTGCTCGACCCACGGGATGAGGATCCCGTGGGATCCCACAAAGCAGCAGGCAGGGGAAGGTGCCCAGGGCTGGGGTGTGGAGACCAGTGTGAAGCTGCAGTCCTGCACAGGGTTCCTGCTCAGCACATCACCTCTGCCGGGACAGTGATGGGGACAGGCACTGGCCTGTGACAAAGTGCCAGCTGCATCACTAATTAAAAGAGCCAGCTCATTTGAATAGTAATTAGCACGCGATGCACGAAGCCCATGTCAGCTGCTGCTGTGGGTGGCTGGTGCAAGGGGCTCGCGTGGACAGGGACGGCGGTCGCAGGTCCCAGGGGCCTGCAGAGGCAGGAGGGCAGTGGGGACAGGGCAGGCAGGAGCACAGCAATGCCTCTGTGGAGAATTTGGCCTCTCCCTGCCTGCCCCAGCCCCTGGCAGTGCTTTGATGGGGTGTAAATCAGTCATCAAGAGCAGGAAGTCCCCACAGAGCCCAAACCGGGGGACTCAGGGATCTCACCTGCTCCCCAGCCCCATTGAGCCCCATCCCACTGCAGGACCAGGTACGGGTACCTCAGCACCCAGGGCTGGGGTCTGGGTCCCTCTGCCCGTGGCTGAGGTGGGTGCCAACATTTCTGCCTTGCTTCACCTGCTGACAAGGCATTGGAAAAAGGAGGAGTTTTTTAAAACATAAATAAAATTAGGTCTTCTGGTAAGGGATTAAATTGGTGCCCTCAGCTGTATTTATAGAAGGTTCAAAAGTAAATCTGTTCCCAGATTGAATAAATATTTTGCTCAGACAGACACAATCTTCAGTTCATCTGTCTTGGAAAGACTTGAGTGAGAGGGAAATTGATTTTCTTCAGCCTGAACAAGGCGAGGGACTCTCAAACCCAATAGATAGTGAAGTCCCATTAGCGGCTAAAATGGGGAAGCAGCTGGGAAATCATTAAAGAGTGAGTGAGAATGAAGGTGCTTCGGGGAGGTGGCAGCGTGCTGTGCCCCCTGCCCCTGTGGCTGTGCTGCCCCACCAGGAGCTGTGCTGGGGTCCTGTCAGTCCAGCCCATGAGAATGTTTGGTGATGCCCGGTGACCATCTGCCAGCAACACCAGCAGCTCCCTGCGGAGATGGGAGAGGCTGGCACTGGTGGCACTGGTTGTGCTGGTGCAAGGACCAAGTGCCAGCGGCCCTGTGCGAGGAAGGTAGCACAGGGGACCTGCAGGTGCCCGAGCTGGGATGGAGGGGGATCAGTGCAGGTCAGTGACAGTGCCAAGGATATGGACCTTAACCTCTGCCCCTGCACTCGCCACCCGGAGGGCTGGAAGTGCTGGGAGCTGGGATGGCGCCACTGGGCACGGAGTCACCCAGCGCTGGCCCCGGCTTTTGCCGTATCCGGCTTCAGCGCTCGGGTGGCCGGTGTGCTGGGGCTGCCCTGTTTGTAAAGAGGAGGAGGAACTCGTGACACGTCCCTGTCACCGTCCCCAGCCCGCTGGGACGAGGCCGTTCGCGGAGCCCTGGGGCTG